>NC_134270.1:15381143-15718643 GCF_031893055.1 Leptodactylus fuscus
TAAAGACCAAGAGAGTCCAATTGTTGCATTTTTGGGATATTCGGATGCGGCGACTTTCTCTTGTTTTCTATACGGCCATATAGCATCCTCTATAGACCCATTACCTATAATAGAAGATTCTGCAGACACGAAGCCGTACACTATACGTATCGATATCCTGAGCAACGCAAAGTCTACTAAGTAACTGATACAAGGAGGATTCTACGGATACAACGTCGCTCTTCGATTATTTTATCACTATCGCTATTTTGGATATCTACTTTATGCCGTCGGATCGAAGTTTGACTATGACCCGAAATGACAATGCATGCGTAAATACGGCGAACGGAGGCAAATAAATCCGCAATGTGATACAAATGAAGAGCGCACAATCCGCCGCACACATTAACCGTGAACAAGCCAGCGAGCCAGACCTTACCTTTCCACAGCCAGGCTGAGACTGAACCAAGGCAGACACATGTACAGAAGAAAAAAACCAGAGTGAATGCAAATCACAGACTGTAAGGGAACGTCTGCAAATCACTGGCTGTGCGGCTGGGAAGAGCTAAGGGACCGTGGGAAAACCTACGACAGGCCTGAAGAAGGAAGTTCTACTGTTGTACAGTTAACACGACCTGGACATGTATGGAGAAGGTTTCATGTCATCTGATATCTGAGTGTCCACCATCGCAACTCCATATCGTATGGGCGAACCAGCCAAAATCTTGAGTTCGTCCAAATCTGATATTTTTGGGGTTCGCAAATTATTATATTGTGTCTCACGTCCAGGGTGTGGGAAAATAATAACCAGTCATACCCACCATCCCCGCACCTCTGCTAGGTGCTCCCATGGCTTTGAGTGTTGAGTCCCATGAGTCTTCCAGCCTCTTGGATGACCGAAGGACCTCAGAGACCCGTATCATGACATTGACCCACCATATGTGACCACTGGGGTCCAATCACAGGCCTCTGCGGTTCCCAGGAGGCCAGAAGATATCCCAAGAGTGGGGTTGAGAGATCGGGTTCCCGATTGGCGATCGAGTAAATTTCGCAATCAGGATCGGAAATTGGACTTTGAAATCTCAAGATCGGCTCAACCCCAAAAGTGACTTTTCCCATAGAGAAGCACTGACTAGAGTTGAGCGATTGGGAAAGATCGGATTCCTATCGGCGATCAAGCAAATTTCACGATCGGCTGGAAAATGATCGGAAATCGGATTTTAAAATCGATCCTGAAATTTCAAGATCGGCTCAACCCTACCCAACAGAAGAGCAGTCGGCACAAGAAAGTCTGGGAGGGGTGAGGGAAGATGAGTATAATGATAGCACTTCCAGTTGGGACCGGTGACCCTTGTGAATATTCGCAAAACAAATCTTGGGAGGTCTTACATTCTGATTCACTCCTATAGCGACGTCAGTCAGTATATTGTAGTTCCTGGACCCCAACATAAAATCTGTAATGGCCCCCACCTACCTTGTGCCCTATATTTTAGGCAGCAGAGGGACATTTGGGGCCCCTTCAGGGTTCAGGGCCTGGCGGCGACTGCTACAGCTGCACCACTTCTATGTACCGCCTCCCAACAAGACAACCTCTTTATATTGTCTCTTGCCCTGGCGCATTTCGGTAGACCATGGTGAAGGGCAACACAACACCAAACAGCCATAACAAAAAAAATACCTGGTAAAGGCAATGATGATGGAATACCAGGCGGAAATGTGGACACCTGTATATAGGAAGGATATAGCTGAACTGGAGCGGATGAAGAGGAGGTGACCAAGGGAATTAAAAGGGTTATTTGGAAATTATAGGATTCTGGACAACCCCTTTAAGGGAATGGTATAGAAAGCAGTTCCAAATACCATCAAGATAATACACCAAAAATTCTTCAGGAATGGTTTAAGGAACAAGACATAGAGTTTAAGGTGTTAAATTCCCCAAATTTCAATGCCAGTGAGAATCTGTAGGATGTGCTGGAGAAACAAGTCTGATCCATGGAGGTGAAGCACTTAAAGGGGTAGTCTGGGCTAAATTGAAATGTCACTGGAGACCCGGATTGGGGTAAAATAAAAATTAAAAGGTACTATTCCGTTATCGGGCCAGCAGCAGCGCAGTTCAGCAGCAGCTTTCGGGACAGCAGTTCAGCAGCGGGAATTACAATGACATCCGAGGACTGCTGGCCCGATGCTTGTGCCCAGTAACCAGTACATCGATGACCCCCCTCCCCCATCCTTCTCCTCCTGCCAGTGCTGCCCCCCAGCTCTCCTTACATCTTCCCCGTACCCTCTCCCCGCCACACGACTAGGCCTCACCTCAGCGCTAGTACCGAGACCGAAAGGAAAGACACCGGGGCTCAATCCAGGCCCTGACAAGAAACACGCCGACTATAGGAACGGTGAGCTACAGCGAGCCGGAGGGACAAACTTTCTGCAGCGTCCGGCGGCTATCTAGTAGCATTCATTGCTCAAGATTTACGGTGAGGCCTATTACAGGGAGAGGGTACGGGGCAGATGTAAGAAGAGCTGGGGGGCAGCACTGGAAGGAAGAGGAGGATGAGGGCATCGATCGATGTACTGCCTACTACACACAAGCACGGCCTCTATCATCGGGCCAGCATCGGCTTAGTCATGTGGCGGGGAGAGGGTACGGGGTAGATGTAAGGAGAGCTGGGGGGCAGCACTGGAAGGAGGAGGAGATGGAGGGGGGGTCATTGATGTACTGGCTACTGGGCACAAGCATCGGGCCAGCAGTCCTCGGATGTCATTGTAATTCCCGCTGTTGAACTGAACTGCTGTCCCGAAAGCTGGTGCTGAAATGCGCTGCTGCTGGCCCGATAACGGAATAGTACCGATACAAAACCAAACTTTCTTTATTGAAGTCCAAAACTACACAACGCGTTTTGGGCTGCTACTGCCCTTTCTCAAGTGTTCAGCTGGGTTGGATGCTTCAAGGTCCTCAGTTTGGGTGGCGCGGCCCCAAAAACTGGCAGGGCCTCAGCGGTTACATGCTGGGTATCAGTGATGTCACTGCTAATAGATCACCGTTACCCAACGTATGACCATTGCTCTTATCTTTTTTACATGATCCCACCTCGGACCCAGTGAGGTTTAGTTTAGTGGGGCAATCCCATTAAAAGGACCTGCTGGTAACATCTCTGTGTCCGATAACACAGGACACCATCACAGGTCCATACCTTGATGGGTCAGGCAAGAGAGCGACCTCCACACAACTAGGCGAGAGCGTCTTAATGTTATGGCTGATCGTTGCACATTCCTCCGGCAGACGCAGTTGTAAAGGAAATATATGGCTGGAAAATCAGCTCAGCGATGGGACAACCCTTTTAAGGACAGCTTACTGTATGAGCTACGACCATGTGCACACACAGCAGAGGGGCCCGAAATCTACCAGAACATCCAAATAAAAATTGTAGGAAAACTGCAGAGACGGAGTATGGTGCGGATTCCTAAGTGTTTATCTGTAAAAACTTGTACGGCCTTCAAATAAACACAGCTGAAGATTTTGGAAGAATTACGAGACACAAATGCAACTTTCTAAAAGATTTTTGTACTTGTTGCCCTTGAAAAACTCAAAAACTACTTAAAGGAAAGGAAACAAAGTCATAAAACTCAATGACTGGGAGTGCATAGTGATCCAATAAATAACATCATCGAGGTCTCAGTGAATGAGTTTCCATAGTGGTCACCATTGCATGCGGCACTTTGACCCACTAATTTTTTAACAAACTTTGTATCAATTAATAGTAGAAGTGAATACAAGAAAGTTTGCGAAAAATCTGAGAAAAATGCTTCTTTCTTCCCTTGTTTCATTTCCTTTTCCCCATTCCTGCTAAACTGACATTCACTCTGGAATCTCTTCTACGTCAGATGAGACTGCGGCTCACAGATATAGAGGGGAGAAGGGAAGAGTCAGTAGGGAGAAACACAGGCACAGACAGATACTGTTGGAGATACGGAAGAAGTTTCTATTCCACCCCAAGTGCTTCATTTACATCAATACAAGTTGGTACTTCTGCATAATGTCCTATATGATTCTCCTGCAGTTTTTGAGTTATGGAGCAGATTCTCCTCTACTTTCTGTATAGGAGTCATTATAGTAGTTAGTCTCCACCTACTAGCTCAGGGAGAATTAAGACTGAAAGACAGAGCCAAACTGAACACTGCTATACAGATCCTAGAGAACACAGCCACAGACAGATACTTTTGGAGATAAGTAAGAAGTTTCTATTTCACCCCAAGTGCTTCATTTAAATCAATACAAGTTGGTGTTTCTGTATAATGTCCTATATGATTCTCCTTCAGTTTTTGAGTTATGGAGCAGATTCTCCTCTGCTTTCTGTATAGGAGTCATTATAGTAGTTAGTCTCCACCTACCAGCTCAGGGAGAATTGAGAATGAAAGACAGAGCCAAACTGAACACTGCTATACAGATCCTAGAGAACACAGGCACAGACAGATACTTTTGGAGATAAGTAAGAAGTTTCTATTTCACCCCAAGTGCTTCATTTACATCAATACAAGTTGGTGCTTCTGCATAATGTCCTATATGATTCTCCTGCAGTTTTGGAGCAGATTCTCCTCTACTTTCTGTGTGCAATGTATAGGAGTCATTATAGTACTTAGTCCCCCGCCTACCAGCTCAGGGAGAATTGATAATAAAATACAAAGCCTGGTAACAAATCTGAACACTGCTCTACAGATCCAAGAGATTAATAATTGAAGTCACAAGGGAGGTGCGGCAACAGGGCGCGTGACATCATTCCGAAATCCAGAAAAGGGTGTAGACCAGCTGCTGCAAGACAACCCAAGAGAGGTGACTCTAGGCGAGTGGAACTATGTATTATATAGCAGCACCTCCCTTGGGCTTCCAACTATTATACTCTGGGGTTGATTCAAAAGAAATTCGGCCCCTTAATCCTGGTCACAGGACTCAGCTGAGGACCAGAAGGGAGTGGAGATCTCACAAATACAAGGAACTGGTAAGAAGATAAACTTCAATACAATTTACATCTAAAGGGCCTGAAAATGTTTCAAAAGTTGTTGGGGTGCTTCTTTAAGCTCAATGTTAGCCTGTAGCTTTAAGGAAATGGTCACTGTAAAGTCTTTTGCATATAATCAATGGTAACAAATCAATTTTACTTATATATTTGATCTGAACATTACGTGTACATAAAAAGTAACAACTATATACTGTATATATATATCATCTTGTATTTAATTGATAGCAATTTTGATTTCATCGTCCTTTTATTCCCAGACAATGCCGTCGAGCCGTCTGACTCTTCCATTACCTTCCACTGAATACTTAAGTCTTAGATTTGTGCCTAGATGTGTCTGTAGATATGAAGACATTTATCACACTTTCGGTGGGAATTCGCAGCCAAGATACACTGATGCCAAAATACGGCTCCTGTTTATAGAGAAAGGAAAATGTCTGACTCATTGAGACAGAAATGACACCATCATCTGGAAGGTTGTGTGTCTGATATTCCAAAGGAAACCAGCCCCAGCTCAAGACGTCCATTAGTTTTCCTTTTTTTTTTTTTGCAACTATTTTTTTTAAACACCTAAATTGTGAAAAATTATTTTGTGATGTCATTCCCCTCCACTGCCTTTATACAGAGGCCGGTGTATGTTTAGTATTGTGTCCAATGATGTCTGCTTACTAGGATGTTTTGCATATATTGAAGTGAAGGATCCCGAGGCTCCAGTCACCAGGTCTGCATTATACAGACCATAGAAGTAACTACCAAGGCTCGAGACATATCTGCTGGTGTGTGGGCCCAGAGACATTGTAATGCCAACATGTTACATGACAACAACTACTTTCTTCATAACCTGTGACGTAAAAATGTTCACTTGTTCTGTGTGTATTATCCTGTACTGTGACATCACTGTGTGTATTATCTCTGTACTGTGACATCACTGTGTGTATTATCCTGTACTGTGACATCACTGTGTGTATTATCTCTGTACTGTGACATCACTGTGTGTATTATCCCTGTACTGTGACATCACTGTGTGTATTATCCTGTACTGTGACATCACTGTGTGTATTATCTCTGTACTGTGACATCACTGTGTGTATTATCCTGTCCTGTGACATCACTGTGTGTATTATCTCTGTACTGTGACATCACTGTGTATATTATCCCTGTACTGTGACATCACTGTGTGTATTATCCCTGTACTGTGTAATCACTGTGTGTATTATCTCTGTACTGTGACATCACTGTATTATCCCTGTACTGTGACATCACTGTGTGTATTATCTCTGTACTGTGACATCACTGTGTGTATTATCTCTGTACTGTGACATCACTGTGTGTATTATCTCTGTACTGTGACATCACTGTGTGTATTATCCTGTACTGTGACATCACTGTGTGTATTATCTCTGTACTGTGACATCACTGTGTGTATTATCTCTGTACTGTGACATCGCTGTGTGTATTATCCCTGTACTGTGACATCACTGTGTGTATTATCCCTGTACTGTGACATCACTGTGTGTATTATCTCTGTACTGTGACATCACTGTGTGTATTATCTCTGTACTGTGACATCACTGTGTATATTATCTCTGTACTGTGACATCACTGTGTGTATTATCTCTGTACTGTGACATCACTGTGTGTATTATCTATGTACTGTGACATCACTGTGTGTATTATCTCTGTACTGTGACATCACTGTGTGTATTCTCCTGTACTGTGACATCACTGTGTGTATTCTCCTGTACTGTGACATCACTGTGTGTATTATCCTGTACTGTGACATCACTGTGTGTATTATCTCTGTACTGTGACATCACTGTGTGTATTATCCTGTACTGTGACATCACTGTGTGTATTATCCCTGTACTGTGACATCACTGTGTGTATTATCTCTGTACTGTGACATCACTGTGTGTATTATCCCTGTACTGTGACATCACTGTGTGTATTATCCTGTACTGTGACATCACTGTGTGTATTATCCCTGTACTGTGACATCACTGTGTGTATTATCTCTGTACTGTGACATCACTGTGTGTATTATCCTGTACTGTGACATCACTGTGTGTATTATCCCTGTACTGTGACATCACTGTGTGTATTATCCCTGTACTGTGACATCACTGTGTGTATTATCCTGTACTGTGACATCACTGTGTGTATTATCTCTGTACTGTGACATCACTGTGTGTATTATCCTGTACTGTGACATCACTGTGTGTATTATCCCTGTACTGTGACATCACTGTGTGTATTATCCCTGTACTGTGACATCACTGTGTGTATTATCCTGTACTGTGACATCACTGTGTGTATTATCTCTGTACTGTGACATCACTGTGTGTATTATCCTGTACTGTGACATCACTGTGTGTATTATCCCTGTACTGTGACATCACTGTGTGTATTATCCCTGTACTGTGACATCACTGTGTGTATTATCCTGTACTGTGACATCACTGTGTGTATTATCTCTGTACTGTGACATCACTGTGTGTATTATCCTGTACTGTGACATCACTGTGTGTATTATCTCTGTACTGTGACATCACTGTGTGTATTTCTAGAAAACTGTCCTATAGCCCTCAATGAGCCATCTCCAGACTATTGCTGCCTATGGCCATGACTGTGCTGTAAAGCAGATCACTAAATGCTGTTCACAGACCAGAGGAGACGCGCAGGTAAGATGTCCGCCCCCCTAATCATTTACAGGAAATAGAATTAAAAATCCACAGTTGGATAATATAAACAGATCAGAAAAAAAGGAGAGATATCGCTGGTTCTGTTTTAATAAAAAATAAATTTAAAAAATTGGTGATGTGTCCCTTTAAGTGGAGAAAATGTGATATATCTATAGTATTGGCGATACAACTACAGGCTCTAAATCAACTTACTAAATTGAGTGTGGCTGGATCTATGGAGCACATTGTACATTTACCAAATGTAAGTCATGCCAGAAAAAAAAAGCCAAAAGTATAACAAACAGGAGATCCAAATGGATCTACGCCAAGGCTACATTTACCCCAAGTGTATTCAACCAAAATTGTACAGATATAATGAGTAGAGATGAGCGAACACTAAAATGTTCGAGGTTCGAAATTCGATTCGAACAGCCGCTCAATGTTCGTGTGTTCGAACGGGTTTCGAACCCCATTATAGTCTATGGGGAACAGATACTCGTTAAGGGGGAAACCCAAATCCGTGTCTGGAGGGTCACCAAGTCCACTATGACACCCCAGGAAATGATGCCAACACCTCTGGAATGACACTGGGACAGCAGGGGAAGCATGTCTGGGGGCATCTAACACACCAAAGACCCTCTATTACCCCAACATCACAGCCTAACAACTACACACTTTACACACTCAATACCACCTCTCTGACAGTAGGAAAACACCTTGAAACATGTGTATTTGGCACTTGCAGTGAGGAGAGCTTGTCACCAGCAGTGAATTTGGCCCTTGTAGTAAGTTGAGGTTGGCACCAACATTTGTTTTGAAAATCAGGGTGGATTGAGCCTCTAACCAGCAGAGTTTGGGCAAATTCATGGTGGAGGGAGCCTCTAAAAACCCCAGTTTGGACCAATTCATGGTGGAGGGAGACTCTAAAAACCCCAGTTTGGACCAATTCATGGTGGAGGGAGCCTCTAAAAACCCCAGTTTGGACCAATTCATGGTGGAGGGAGCCTCTAACCAGCCCAGTTTGGGCAAATTCATGGTGGAGGGAGCCTCTAACCAGCCCAGTTTGGACCAATTAATGGTGGAGGGAGCCTCTAACCAGCCCAGTTTGGACCAATTAATGGTGGAGGGAGCCTCTAACCACCCCAGTTTGGACCAATTCATGGTGGAGGGAGCCTCTAACCAGCCCAGTTTGGACCAATTCATGGTGGAGGGAGCCTCTAAAAAACCCAGTTTGGACCAATTCATGGTGGAGGGAGCCTCTAAACAGCCCAGTTTGGGCAAATTCATGGTGGAGGGAGCCTCTAACCACCCCAGTTTGGACCAATTCATGGTGGAGGGAGCCTCTAAACAGCCAAGTTTGGACCAATTCATGGTGAAGGGAGCCTCTAAAAACCCGTTTGGACCAATTCATGGTGGAGGGAGCCTCTAAAAACCCCAGTTTGGACCAATTCATGGTGGAGGGAGCCTCTAACCAGCCCAGTTTGGACCAATTCATGGTGGAGGGAGCCTCTAAACAGCCCAGTTTGGGCAAATTCATGGTGGAGGGAGCCTCTAAAAAACCCAGTTTGGACCAATTCATGGTGGAGGGAGCCTCTAATTAGCCCAGTTTGGACCAATTAATTGTGGAGGGAGCCTCTAACCAGCCCAGTTTGGACCAATTAATGGTGGAGGGAGCCTCTAACCACCCCAGTTTGGACCAATTCATGGTGGAGGGAGCCTCTAAACAGCCAAGTTTGGACCAATTCATGGTGAAGGGAGCCTCTAAAAACCCGTTTGGACCAATTCATGGTGGAGGGAGCCTCTAAAAACCCCAGTTTGGACCAATTCATGGTGGAGGGAGCCTCTAACCAGCCCAGTTTGGGCAAATTCATGGTGGAGGGAGCCTCTAAACAGCCCAGTTTGGGCAAATTCATGGTGGAGGGAGCCTCTAACCAGCCCAGTTTGGACCAATTAATGGTGGAGGGAGCCTCTAAACAGCCAAGTTTTGGGAAATTCATGGTGGAGGGAGCCTCTAACCAGCCCAGTTTGGACCAATTCATGGTGGAGGGAGCCTCTAACCAGCCCAGTTTGGACCAATTCATGGTGGAGGGAGCCTCTAACCAGCCCAGTTTGGACCAATTCATGGTGGAGGGAGCCTCTAACCAGCCCAGTTTGGGCCAATTCATGGTGGAGGGAGCCTCTAAAAAACCCAGTTTGGACCAATTCATGGTGGAGGGAGCCTCTAAACAGCCCAGTTTGGGCAAATTCATGGTGGAGGGAGCCTCTAACCACCCCAGTTTGGACCAATTCATGGTGGAGGGAGCCTCTAAACAGCCCAGTTTGGGCAAATTCATGGTGGAGGGAGCCTCTAACCAGCCCAGTTTGGACCAATTCATGGTGGAGGGAGCCTCTAACCAGCCCAGTTTGGGCAAATTCATGGTGGAGGGAGCCTCTAAACAGCCCAGTTTGGGCAAATTCATGGTGGAGGGAGCCTCTAACCAGCCCAGTTTGGACCAATTAATGGTGGAGGGAGCCTCTAAACAGCCAAGTTTTGGGAAATTCATGGTGGAGGGAGCCTCTAACCAGCCCAGTTTGGACCAATTAATGGTGGAGGGAGCCTCTAACCACCCCAGTTTGGACCAATTCATGGTGGAGGGAGCCTCTAAACAGCCAAGTTTGGACCAATTCATGGTGGAGGGAGCCTCTAAAAACCCCAGTTTGGACCAATTCATGGTGGAGGGAGCCTCTAACCAGCCCAGTTTGGGCAAATTCATGGTGGAGGGAGCCTCTAAACAGCCCAGTTTGGGCAAATTCATGGTGGAGGGAGCCTCTAACCAGCCCAGTTTGGACCAATTAATGGTGGAGGGAGCCTCTAAACAGCCAAGTTTTGGGAAATTCATGGTGGAGGGAGCCTCTAACCAGCCCAGTTTGGACCAATTCATGGTGGAGGGAGCCTCTAACCAGCCCAGTTTGGACCAATTCATGGTGGAGGGAGCCTCTAAACAGCCCAGTTTGGGCAAATTCATGGTGGAGGGAGCCTCTAACCAGCCCAGTTTGGACCAATTAATGGTGGAGGGAGCCTCTAAACAGCCAAGTTTTGGGAAATTCATGGTGGAGGGAGCCTCTAACCAGCCCAGTTTGGACCAATTAATGGTGGAGGGAGCCTCTAACCAGCCCAGTTTGGACCAATTAATGGTGGAGGGAGCCTCTAAACAGCCAAGTTTTGGGAAATTCATGGTGGAGGGAGCCTCTAACCAGCCCAGTTTGGACCAATTCATGGTGGAGGGAGCCTCTAAACAGCCCAGTTTGGGCAAATTCATGGTGGAGGGAGCCTCTAAAAAACCCAGTTTGGACCAATTCATGGTGGAGGGAGCCTCTAATTAGCCCAGTTTGGACCAATTAATTGTGGAGGGAGCCTCTAACCAGCCCAGTTTGGACCAATTAATGGTGGAGGGAGCCTCTAACCACCCCAGTTTGGACCAATTCATGGTGGAGGGAGCCTCTAAACAGCCAAGTTTGGACCAATTCATGGTGGAGGGAGCCTCTAAAAACCCCAGTTTGGACCAATTCATGGTGGAGGGAGCCTCTAACCAGCCCAGTTTGGGCAAATTCATGGTGGAGGGAGCCTCTAAACAGCCCAGTTTGGGCAAATTCATGGTGGAGGGAGCCTCTAACCAGCCCAGTTTGGACCAATTAATGGTGGAGGGAGCCTCTAAACAGCCAAGTTTTGGGAAATTCATGGTGGAGGGAGCCTCTAACCAGCCCAGTTTGGACCAATTCATGGTGGAGGGAGCCTCTAACCAGCCCAGTTTGGACCAATTCATGGTGGAGGGAGCCTCTAACCAGCCCAGTTTGGACCAATTCATGGTGGAGGGAGCCTCTAACCAGCCCAGTTTGGGCCAATTCATGGTGGAGGGAGCCTCTAAAAAACCCAGTTTGGACCAATTCATGGTGGAGGGAGCCTCTAAACAGCCCAGTTTGGGCAAATTCATGGTGGAGGGAGCCTCTAACCACCCCAGTTTGGACCAATTCATGGTGGAGGGAGCCTCTAAACAGCCAAGTTTGGACCAATTCATGGTGAAGGGAGCCTCTAAAAACCCGTTTGGACCAATTCATGGTGGAGGGAGCCTCTAACCAGCCCAGTTTGGGCAAATTCATGGTGGAGGGAGCCTCTAAACAGCCCAGTTTGGGCAAATTCATGGTGGAGGGAGCCTCTAACCAGCCCAGTTTGGACCAATTCATGGTGGAGGGAGCCTCTAACCAGCCCAGTTTGGGCAAATTCATGGTGGAGGGAGCCTCTAAACAGCCCAGTTTGGGCAAATTCATGGTGGAGGGAGCCTCTAACCACCCCAGTTTGGACCAATTCATGGTGGAGGGAGCCTCTAAACAGCCAAGTTTGGACCAATTCATGGTGAAGGGAGCCTCTAAAAACCCGTTTGGACCAATTCATGGTGGAGGGAGCCTCTAAAAAACCCAGTTTGGACCAATTCATGGTGGAGGGAGCCTCTAAACAGCCCAGTTTGGGCAAATTCATGGTGGAAGGAGCCTCTAACCAGCAGAGTTGTGGGAAAGCAGGGTGGAGGGAGCCTCTAACCAGCAGAGTTGGTGGAAATCAGGGTGGAGGGAGCCTCTAACCAGCAGAGTTGGGGGAAATCATGTTGGAGGGAGCCTAGTATTAGCAGAATTGTGCAACGCTTATGGTGGATGAGTATGAGGATGCGGAGGAATTGGAGAGGTTGAGTACAGACATGGAGTTTCATGTTGGGGTGCTTTACACAGGTGGGCACAAAAATGAAGGCTCTATCCAGTGGTGGTTCATTTTTATCAAAGTGAGCCGGTCGGCACTCTCAGCTGACAGACGGGTGCGCTTGTCAGTGATGATGCCACCGGCTGCACTGAACACCCTCTCAGATAGGACGCTGGCGGCAGGACAGGACAGCACCCCCAAGGCATATAGGGCAAGTTCAAGCCACAGGTCCAACTTCGACACCCAATACGTGTAGGGCGCAGAGGGGTCGGAGAGGACAGGGCTGTGGTCGGAAAGGTATTCCCGCAACATGCGCCTATACTTCTCACGCCTGGTGACACTAGGACCCTCCGTGGCGGCACTTTGGCGAGGGGGTGCCATCAAGGTGTCCCAGACCTTAGACAGTGTGCCCCTCGTTTGTGTGGACCGGTGAGAACTTGGTTGCCTACTGGAGGAACTGCCCTCCCTGCCGCCAACGTCACATGCTGGAAACATCTCCATCATATTCTGCACCAATTGCCTGTGGCAAGCATTGATGCGATTGGCCCTCCCCTCTACCGGAATAAAAGACGAGATGTTGTTTTTATACCGGGGGTCAAGGATAGCAAAGATCCAGTACTGGTTGTCCTCCATGATTTTGACAATACGCTTGTCGGTTGTAAAGCACCCCAACATGAACTCAGCCATGTCTGCCACAGTGTTAGTTGGCATGACTCCTCTGGCCCCACCGGAAAGTTCAATCTCCATTTCCTCCTCATCCTCCATGTCTACCCATCCGCGCTGCAACAATGGGACGATTCGAAGTTGCCCGGAAGCCTCCTGTATCACCATCACATCATCGGACAACTCTTCTTCCTCCTCCTCCTCCTCCTCCTCCTCCATTAAACGCAGTGAAGCGGACAGATGTGTGGACCTACTCTCCAGCTGTGACGGATCGGATGCTATCCCTAACTCCTCTGTGTGATCTGAGTTATCCCTGATGTCAATCAGGGATTCTCTCAGAACACACAAGAGCGGGATTGTAAGGCTCACCATCGCATCCTCAGAGCTCACCCTCCTTGTGGACTCCTCAAAGACCCGTAGGATGTCACAAAGGTCTCTCATCCATGGCCACTCATGGATGTGAAACTGAGGCAGCTGACTTTGTGGCACCCTAGGGTTTTGTAGCTGGTATTCCATCAAAGGTCTCTGCTGCTCAACCACTCTATTCAACATCTGAAACGTTGAGTTCCAGCGTGTGGGGACGTCGCACAAAAGCCGGTGTTGTGGCACATGCAGGCGTTGCTGGAGAGATTTTAAGCTAGCAGCGGCTACTGTCGACTTGCGAAAGTGGGCGCACATGCGCCGCACTTTCACCAGTAGCTCTGGAACATTGGGGTAGCTCTTTAGGAAACGTTGCACCACTAGGTTGAAGACGTGGGCCAGGCATGGAACATGTTGGAGTCCGGCAAGCTCCAGAGCTGCTACCAGGTTCCGGCCGTTATCACAAACGACCATGCCTGGGCCCAGGTGCAGCGGCTCAAACCATATTGCCGTCTCATCGAGGAGGGCATCCCTCACCTCGGAGGCAGTGTGCTGTCTGTCCCCCAAGCTGATCAGCTTCAGCACAGCCTGCTGACGTCTACCAACGCCAGTGCTGCAACGTTTCCAACTCGTAGCTGGGGTCAATCTAACAGCGGAGGAGGAGGCGGTGGCGGAGGAGGAGGCGGTGGCGGAGGAGGAGGCGGTAGAGGAGGAGGAGGAGGGGGGTGTTCTTCTCGTGTCCCTGCCAGGAATGTTAGGCGGGGAGACGAGGTACACCGGGCCAGTTTGGGAAGCAGTCCCAGCCTCAACTACATTCACCCAGTGTGCCGTCAGTGAAATGTAGCGTCCCTGTCCACATGCACTTGTCCACGCGTCGGTGGTCAAGTGGACCTTTGTGCAAAGCGCGGAACTAAGGGCCCGCCTGATGTTGAGTGACACGTGCTGGTGCAAGGCGGGGACGGCACACCGGGAGAAGTAGTGACGGCTAGGGACGGCATAGCGAGGTGCCGCAGTTGCCATCAGGTCCAGGAAGGCGGGAGTTTCAACAAGCCGGAACGCCAACATCTCCTGGGCCAGCAGTTTAGCGATGTTGGCGTTCAAGGCTTGCGCGTGTGGGTGGTTAGCAGTGTATTTCTGCCGCCGCTCCAATGTCTGAGAGATGGTGGGTTGTTGTAAAGAAACGCCTGATGGTGCCTTTGATGGTGCAGGAGAAGGAGATAAGACAGGACCAGGGGAGGATGAGGTAGAAGTCAACAAAGTGGCGGAGGCAGATGAAGTGGTGTCCTGGCTCGTCCTCTGGAGTGCATCGCCAGCACAGTCAGCAGTGGCAGTGGCAGAGGCAGAGGCAGTGGCAGTGGCGTGAACGGCAGGCGGCCTTTGTCCTGCCGTTGCTGCCTGCCACTGATTCCAGTGCTTGGATTCCAAATGACGGCGCATTGAAGTGGTGGACAGGTTGCTCTTCTCAGAGCCCCTAATCAATTTCGAGAGGCAAATTGTGCAGACAACACTATATCTGTCCTCGGCGCATTCCTTGAAAAAACTCCACACCTTCGAGAAACGTGCCCTCGAGGTGGGAGTTTTTCGGGGCTGGGTACGAACTGGAACATCTTGGGAGATTCCGGGTGTGGCCTGGCTTCGCCTAAGCTGCTGACCTCTGCCTCTGCCTCTAGCTACCCTTTTTGGTGCTGCACCTGCCTCAACATCCACACTACTTTCCCCGCTTGACATCCCCCCTGTCCAGGTCGGGTCAGTGTCCTCATCATCCACCACTTCCTCTTCCAACTCCTGTCTCATCTCCTCCTCCCGCACAATGCGCCGGTCAACTGGATGCCCTGACGGCAACTGCGTCACATCATCGTCGATGAGGGTGGGTTGCTGGTCATCCACCACCAAATCGAACGGAGATGGAGGAGACTCTAGTGTTTGAGCATCTGGACACAGATGCTCCTCTGTTAGGTTCGTGGAATCGTGACGTGGAGAGGCAGGTTGAGGGACAATGAAAGGAGCGGAGAACAGCTCTGGGGAGCAGGGACAGTTTGGGTTATTGTTCTGTAAAGCTTCGGAATTTTGGGAGGAAGGAAGACAAGACTGTTGGGTAATAGGAGGAGAGGAGGCAGAGTCTGACTGGCTGCTGGACAATGTGCTGTAAGCGTTCTCTGACAGCCATTGCAAGACCTGTTCCTGGTTCTCGGGCCTACTAAGGTTTGTACCCTGCAGTTTAGTTAATGTGGCAAGCAACCCTGGCACTGTGGAGTGGCGCAATGCTTGCTGCCCCACAGGAGTAGGCACGGGACGCCCTGTGGCTTCACTGCTACCTTGCTCCCCAGAACCATTCCCCCGACCTCGCCCACGGCCTCGTCCACGTCCCTTTCCGGGAGCCTTGCGCATTTTGAATTCCTAGTTAGAAATTGGCACTGTATACCAGTAGTAAAAATTGTGGGTGCACGTAACCCCAATATATTCTTTGAATTCCCAGTCAGAAACTGGCACTATATGGCAGTAGCAAGAAATGAGGGTATTTGTATTCCCAATATACTCTTTGAATTCCCAGTCAGACAATGGCACTGTATACCAGTAGTAAAAATTGTGGGTGCACGTAACCCCAATATATTCTTTGAATTCCCAGTCAGAAACTGGCACTATATGGCAGTAGCAAGAAATGAGGGTATTTGTATTCCCAATATACTCTTTGAATTCCCAGTCAGACAATGGCACTGTATACCAGTAGTAAAAATTGTGGGTGCACGTAACCCCAATATATTCTTTGAATTCCCAGTCAGAAACTGGCACTATATGGCAGTAGCAAGAAATGAGGGTATTTATAACCCCAATATATTCTTTGAATTCCCAGTCAGACAATGGCACTGTATACCAGTAGTAAAAATTGTGGGTGCACGTAACCCCAATATATTCTTTGAATTACCAGTCAGAAACTGGCACTATATGGCAGTAGCAAGAAATGAGGGTATTTATAACCCCAATATATTCTTTGAATTCCCAGTCAGACAATGGCACTGTATACCAGTAGTAAAAATTGTGGGTGCACATAACCCCAATATATTCTTTGAATTCCCAGTCAGACACTGGCACTATATGGCAGTAGCAAGAAATGAGGGTATTTGTATTCCCAATATATTCTTTGAATTCCCAGTCAGACAATGGCACTGTATACCAGTAGTAAAAATTGTGGGTGCACGTAACCCCAATATATTCTTTGAATTCCCAGTCAGAAACTGGCACTATATGGCAGTAGCAAGAAATGAGGGTATTTGTATTCCCAATATACTCTTTGAATTCCCAGTCAGACAATGGCACTGTATACCAGTAGTAAAAATTGTGGGTGCACGTAACCCCAATATATTCTTTGAATTACCAGTCAGAAACTGGCACTATATGGCAGTAGCAAGAAATGAGGGTATTTATAACCCCAATATATTCTTTGAATTCCCAGTCAGACAATGGCACTGTATACCAGTAGTAAAAATTGTGGGTGCACGTAACCCCAATATATTCTTTGAATTCCCAGTCAGACACTGGCACTATATGGCAGTAGCAAGAAATGAGGGTATTTGTATTCCCAATATACTCTTTGAATTCCCAGTCAGACAATGGCACTGTATACCAGTAGTAAAAATTGGGGGTGCACGTAACCCCAATATATTCTTTGAATTCCCAGTCAGAAACTGGCACTATATGGCAGTAGCAAGAAATGAGGGTATTTGTATTCCCAATATACTCTTTGAATTCCCAGTCAGACAATGGCACTGTATACCAGTAGTAAAAATTGTGGGTGCACGTAACCCCAATATATTCTTTGAATTACCAGTCAGAAACTGGCACTATATGGCAGTAGCAAGAAATGAGGGTATTTGTATTCCCAATATACTCTTTGAATTCCCAGTCAGACAATGGCACTGTATACCAGTAGTAAAAATTGTGGGTGCACGTAACCCCAATATATTCTTTGAATTACCAGTCAGAAACTGGCACTATATGGCAGTAGCAAGAAATGAGGGTATTTATAACCCCAATATATTCTTTGAATTCCCAGTCAGACAATGGCACTGTATACCAGTAGTAAAAATTGTGGGTGCACGTAACCCCAATATATTCTTTGAATTCCCAGTCAGAAACTGGCACTATATGGCAGTAGCAAGAAATGAGGGTATTTGTATTCCCAATATACTCTTTGAATTCCCAGTCAGACAATGGCACTGTATACCAGTAGTAAAAATTGTGGGTGCACGTAACCCCAATATATTCTTTGAATTCCCAGTCAGAAACTGGCACTATATGGCAGTAGCAAGAAATGAGGGTATTTGTATTCCCAATATATTCTTTGAATTCCCAGTCAGACAATGGCACTGTATACCAGTAGTAAAAATTGTGGGTGTATATAGCCCCAATTCTATTGCTAGGGGACTTGCAGGGTATTTCTGGGGTGAAGGTGGGGGGGCACACCGTTGGAACGGGTATCGGGGTATATATCGGGTATACGGGAATACACTGACAGTGTATTCCATTCAGGATCCTGGGAAAGCTGGGTTGCGGCGATTGAGCCCGTCAGTGCCACGTTACACTGACAAGCTTCTCCCTGGAATTTAGCTCTTACAAGAGCTGTTGGTTGTCTTCTCCTTCCTATCCTAGCCTGTCCCTGCCTACCCAGAATCTAAGCCCTAGCTAGCTGGACGGAAACCTCCGTCCTCGGTGAATTGCAAGCTCAGAATGACGCGAAGCTGGGCGGTGCTGTTCTTTTAAATTAGAGGTCACATGTTTTCGGCAGCCAATGGGTTTTGCCTACTTTTTTCAACGTCACCGGTGTCGTAGTTCCTGTCCCACCTACCCTGCGCTGTTATTGGAGCAAAAAAGGCGCCAGGGAAGGTGGGAGGGGAATCGAGTAATGGCGCACTTTACCACGCGGTGTTCGATTCGATTCGAACATGCCGAACAGCCTAATATCCGATCGAACATGAGTTCGATAGAACACTGTTCGCTCATCTCTAATAATGAGGGAATCAAGACAGGAGATAAACAATTCGGGATTCAGGATTGGTAGAAGACACAACTTCCTTCCTTATGTATCTGACATTGTACAGCCGGACCGCACTAGAAGAGGACTTAGCATCAAGACGCGAATATATCATGTACAATCGTCAGAGCTGCCAGAACATCTGCAAATTTGACAGCTCCACAAAATTCTTCACTGTCTCTAATCCTGACTCCTGGCTCTGCAAAGCAATGGGAGAGGTGATGAACATTGGCCAAATCTGTTTTTGGCAGGACTGACTGACCATCTAAAGTGTGTGGTAGTGACCTGACTCTGTCTTGATAACAAATCTCAGGAGAATGAAGGGTTGGGCAGTTGGATTTCATCATGCCTGACCCAAAGGAATGGGCAGAGAGAGGCGGTACGACATATAAATGTGCTCACTCATAGTCTAGTAAAGGACCATGAAACCAATTCAACATAACATCACAACATGCTAGCAAAACCCTCAAAATGTTGGCCCTATACTGATACAGTAACAGAAGGACCCAAATGGGTATATTTCATTTTTTGATTATGTAGTGGCCCCATAAGAATCGGTTGATTGCTATGGAAGCCTAGTGTAAACCTGTGTGTATGTGAAGACTGAAAAACCTGAGTGCTTCCTTTGGTCCATAAGCATCATGTGATCATGTGTATCTGAATTTGGATATCCGTGAATAACCTGCGATCGGTTGTTATGGAAACCTGGAGTAAAGCTGTGTGTATATGACCTTATGTAACAGTGTCATACACAGTGCTCTGTCCCTTTAAAGCTGACCTTCAGCAGTGAAGAAAAATGGCTGGAATGTTATGGCAACCTGGAGTAAAACTGTGCTTTGTGACTTTGTATAACAGTGTCATCCACAGCAACCTTCACCTTTAAAGCTGACCTACAGTAGTGAAAAAAAATGGCTGGGTCGTTATGGAAACCTGGAGTAAAGCTGTGTGCATGTGAAGACTAAGCACCTGCTTGCTTATATTGACTGATAAGGGACATATGAACGTATGTATGGCAGATGGAATATGAGTGAAAGACTTGCAGGTTTATATTGGGTAATGCAGGTCATTTTCTGGGAATACTGTATCTCAGGAACGGTATGTCCAAGTGAGCTAAGACCCAGTCTAAAACCTTCCCAGACACCTGATGTACCTGTGTGCCAAATTTGGTGAGGATCGGCCCAGTCGTTTAGCCGTGCATAAAGAACAGACAGAAACTAATTTTTATATATGTAAGAAATATAGCATATCATCTTGTGACCCAATATCACTAAAAAAATTATCTTAAATGGATAATCTCATGAGTAGAGATGGGTGAACCTTACAAGATTCCCTTCACAAATATCCACAAAATTCGTTAGGAAAATTTGTTTAACACAAAATATCTTTGGTCCAAACTGAATGTGTTGGAAAAGTAGATTATTATATCATTTACTTACCTTTCCTGGGCTCTGCTGCAGCATTCTCTAATGTTCTGATCTTCCTGGGTATCTACCATCTTATTCGGCCCTTAACTCACTGCCAAGGTATGTCATCGAGCCTCTTTGGTGTCCTCGGGCTCAAGAAAGATGGCGGACAGCTGGAGAAGTATTTGTATCTGTTACACCTTTGCTAATCACAAAAAAAGGACAGGTCATTGTGCTGAATTTGTGCAAGGTGAGCCCCAAAAATTTTTGGGAAAATTGATAAGCCTAGCACATTATGAGCAGGATCTTGCCACTTGGCTACTTTTTAGCTTCTTGCGTAAGAATTGGAATTTCTAAATGGAAAGTTGTAATAGCTGCTTCATTTTTCATTAGAGATGTGAAGGGACAATAAAAAACTAATAGGCCCAAAGGTGAACATTAAAAAAGAGAACATAGTGTTAAATAAAACAAGTTTACGAGCGCAATAAACAAAGATAGAGCATAAAACTCTACGACTGTTCAATGAGTCAATATCCCGGGTGTAACGCGACGTATCAGGAATTCCAAAATCTCTCCAGTATAATAGTCAGGGGAAGAATCTCAGAACTTGTATTAGACTTCTGTGGTCGCCCAACATTGGACAGATTTGTTGGACCTCTACTGGATTTTGGATCCAGAACCTGGTTATATTTTTGTTGCTGAGTGGGTAAGGTGCAGATTTTTACTATTGTGTTGGAGATATTTTATTAAGTTGATCGCCAAGTGTGCACACACATGCACACTTGGCTTAATCTAGGCTCATATTTGGGTTTCTGCTTGGCGGCCTGAAAAACGGAAAACCAATCTGCTTAAAAAGCGGTTACTTGCGAAAAACCCACGGACCCCATAGATTATAATGCTTGCAGGCTTGAAGGAAGCCTTCACACGGAGTTTACGTTCTGCTCATTCAGACACGTAAACATGTGTCAGAGTGAGCGCTGTAAAACACGATCCCATAGACTTCAATTTGTGCCGCTCTTACGCGCATTACACTTTGAAATCAATGGGAGCGCACGTAAGACCGGCACACTTGGAAGTCAAAAGTCGCGCCATTCCACTCTGGTTTAGGCCCAAATAAATGGGCCTAATCGGGAGGGAGCCTTGCACCGTGGACGCCATGGCTGATTCAACTGCGGAATTTAAGGCGGATTTTTCGTCAAAACTGACCCTTAAGAAATTTATGTCTACTGGGATCAAACATGAACAGGAAAAATATAAAATATAGAAATATAAAATAAAGTTTAAAAAAAAAAAAAAAAACTAAAAAAAAAAAAAAAAAAATCACGTACACAATGACGATCTAATCAAGAAATAGGAGGCGGATTCCGGTGGAATATGCCTTAGAATCAGCAAATTCCAGCCCCCTTATGATTTTTGTGATGTTGTTATTAATTTGACAGGTTATCATCGATATTTTATAGAAATCCTAAAACATTGCAATCCCAACCCTGGCCACTAAACCTAATTCTGTACTGTGAGTCCCTGTTTCCCATAGAAAGTCCATGGGCCATAGACACAATGTTCTGGAACACATCCCATTGACTTCTATGGGATAGTTTTCTGTCACCTGCACAGACCTGTGAGTGGAGGGGATGGGGAGTAGATAAGATGTGACATCACCTATTATGACTAGTGTATTCTGTATCTTATCTACATATACAGGATAGTGATCAGTGTGCTGTAAGTGAGGTGACTGCTGCAAAGGAATCTCCCACAGAAAACAAAGTGTCAGCAGATTATTTGGCTTGGTGGACAGAGTCAGAACTGCAGCATTTTTAGGAATTTTAAGATCATTTTTTTTTTAAAAAACCACGCTAAATTCTTTAAAACTATGTTTAACATAAAACTTGATGGAAAAAATAGGTAATTTTCTAGCGACACGTTCCCTGCGAGCCGCGTTCCCTTTTCTGTGAAGCCAAACCCACACATTGAGCAAGTAGGAAAAAAATGTAAGCTCAGACTAGATTCACGTGACAAATAGAGATGAGCGAGTACTATTCGGAACGGCCGTTTCGAATAGCACGCACCCATAGGAATGAATGGAAGCGGCCGGCACGCCGACTTTGCCGGCGGCCGGCCGCTTAACCCCCTGCGTGCTGGCTGCATCCATTCATTCCTATGGGTGCGTGCTATTCGAAAGTGGAGTTTCGAATAGTACTCACTCATCACTAGTGACAAAGATATCCTAAAATACACCACAGTGTAATTTAAAAAATTTTTAAAAAAATTGTGGCGGAAAAAAAATAGCAAAATTTAGAGTTTAATTTTTTTAAAAAATTTTACATTTCCCCCATTTTTTTTTTTTTGAACAAATGAAACCTTACACAACAAATGTAACGAAGCATCGAAAGATTAGGAAAAGTTTTCCCTTGCCCCGTTCCCTGGCCGGCGTCTTACATCTTAAGACGGACAACCCTTGGTGAGAAGAGACAGATTTTGTAACTTGTTACTTTTCCAAGAATTCTACCCCTGCCTAGACAATGTTCCGCCCTTTTAATCTCATTTCAATATCCTGCCCTAGAATATGTAATCTGGTTTTTCCTGACCTTCGGAGGGCGTCGTCTATCCTGAGTTCAACCTGCGAACGTATGGACAAACCTCAGCGAAAGTGACGCGTTTCATGTCCACGACGCATATTGAAAGACTTAAAAAGAGATACAAAGTGAGACTGGAGCAGAGAATGCAGATGGCGGGGGTCACTTCCTGGAGGGTAACACCATGTCATGTGTTATGTGTTACATGCACACCATCTTATACGAGTCATCTTATACACGGCCCCTGGCCCGGGACTAAGGGAGCCTCATACAGCTAGAGAACATCCATATGCATCTGGAAAAAAAAAAACCTTCAAATATTCCAGGGATTTATAGGATCCTTATTCTGTTTATTTCACATATTGCCTGCAATATATTATATGCAAGATATGGAGGTCAAAAGAGCAGCAGATACGCCCGGGTAACCCATCATATACTCTTATATAATCTGTACTGTATGATATAGGACAACACTATACCCCCTACTGGACACAAGTGGTACTGGGCTTGAATTTTTGGATTTTTTTTTAGGGACACGTTCTGGTGGTTAAGGGTTAAAATGATCATGTCTATGGATTTTACCCTTGACATGATAAATGGGGACCAGTGGCAATATCTCCCACAAATATCGTGTCATTGTCAGGGAGACGCGGCATCGTGCCATCTCCGATTCGAGTTGAGTATTATAGCTAGAGATGAGCGAATCGAAGCTGACAAAGTGGAATTCGATCTGAATTTCAGGAAATATTCGATTCCCATCGAATCTGGATTTTGTCACACTTCGTGGTAATGAATCGCAACGGCTCCGAGCAAGAGTTTTAACCCCTTGGATGCCGCGGTCAAACATGACCGTGGCATCCAAGGGGTTCCGCTATGCTACGTGTTCCTCTTGGCACGGTGATTAAAAATTAAAAAATTCTGATACTCACCTGTCCTGGGCTCAGCATCCACTCCGGACTTTTCCGGCAGCGACTGAGGTCCTGCTCCTGGTCACGTGGAGGATATCGGCACAATGATGCCATTACACCTGGCATGATGATGTCATTACACCCGGCACGCTCCATGTGATCGCTAGGGCCCGATCACAGGCCCCAGCAGTGATGTCTGGGGAGCAGCACCTCAGTCACCGGAGTGGATGCTGAGCCCAGGACAGGTGAGTATCAGTATTTTTTTCAATTTTTAACCACCATGGCACCCCCCAAAAACATTGCAGAGGGGCCATTCGGGACACCAAAACATAATACCCCTGAGATGCTGCGGTCATATTTGACCACGGCATCTCAGGGGTTAATACCTGCGATAGGAGCTCAGCTCCGGTGGGGGATGTTAGAGGACAGCTGACACCCGCAAAGCAGTTTCTGTGATGCGGGAAATCCTTCATGGCAGCGCCGTACTATTAGGGCAGATGCCGGAAAGGGGTGACCGCGATTCGCCGCAAATTAATTCGGATCAAATTGAATAGTATGGAAAATTTGTTGAAGCTGCCAAACCGATTTTTAGAAACATTTACTCATCTCTAATTATATCCTACGGTTTATTTTATGATCCTAAAGATGATATTATAATCCTGCTGGAAATAGTCAACAGGTTGTTGTCAGACACGTTCCTCTGTATCTCCACCTCTGTAATCAGGACATCATGGCTGGGGTTCTGACAAGTCCCAGATTCGGTATATGCAGGGTTAACTATCAGCTACAGCTCATTGTGATGGCTACGTAGGGCGATATCATCCATATAACAGATGTGGAAACTTTGGATAACCCTTAGTTCTTCCAGGTTTCTCCAGGGCTTTCTAATAACATTGCTGATAGATCCCGGCACTATGTATCATAGGCAGCAACCACAATCCAGTCCACATGAGGTCACGGCAGGAGCGGCCATATTTGTTTACATGGACACATTACCCTGGAGATTCAGATTTAGACAGAACACAGCTGTGAACATGGAATACGCATCTGAGAGCCGACCACTACAGATAATGCAAAATGTAAGCGCCGACCATCCATAGTCTGAAGGAAAGGCGGGACCTATAGGCTCATATCAGGGAAATGATGATCAAAAAACAACATGTACATAAAATACAAAGAAAGGGGCAAGAACATCTGGTATGTGCGCTACAATGTATCAAAAATCAATCTAATATATAATGAGACATCAGCAAAGCACAAAATTGTCCCAAAGTATCATTGTCTCTAGGGTTGAGCCGATCTTGAGATTTCAGGATCGATTTTAAAATCCGATTTCCGATCATTTTTCATTTGCTCGATCCGGATCCGATCTTTCTCGATCCCGATTGCTCAACCCTAATTGTATAATATATACGGTAGGGTTGAGCGTGCTTGAGATTTCAAAATCCGATTTCCGATCATTTTCTAGCCAATCCCGATCGTGAAATTTACTCGATCACTGATCGGGATCCAATCTTTCCCGATTCCGATCGCTCAACCCTAATAGTATCTAGCCTATAGTCCATAAAAATTGTAGCCAAATTTAACGTGACTTTAACACGTTACGTGAACAGTGACTAGTCGCTTTGACTTAACTTTTTTCCATTGCTTTTGTTATGCGTTATCAGTATTGTAACGTGTTATTAGACATAAAAGAAAAAAACAAATCCACCAAATTTTATGGGTAGTGCCATAAACCACCGCGTATCGACCTTCTTTCGGTAAAGGTAAGTCATTCGGTTCACTGACAACCTTAGGTGGGATTCTAGGATTTGGAGAATGTTACGCCGAATGACTAGGGTTGAGCGATCAGGATCGGATCCCGATCGGCAATCGAACAAATTTCATGATCGGCTGGAAAATGATCGGATTTTAAAATCGATCCTGAAATCTCAAGATCGGATCAACCCTACTGTATATAAAACATACAATTAGGATTGAGCGATCAGGATCGGGAAAGATCGGATCCCGATCGGCGATCGAGCAAATTTCACGATCGGGATCGGCTGGAAAATGATCGGGAATCAGATTTTAAAATTGATCCTGAAATCTCAAGATCAGCTCAACCCTACTGTATATAGGATTGAGCGATCGGGATCGGGAAAGATCGGATCCCGATTGGCGATTGAGCAAATTTCACGATCGGGATCGGCTGGAAAATGATCGGAAATCAGATTTTAAAATCGATCCTGAAATCTCACGATCGTCTCAACCCTACTGTATATATAACGTCCAATTAGGATTGAGTGATCGGGATTGGGAAAGATCGGATCCCGATCAGCGATTGAGCAAATTTCACGATCGCGATCGGCTGGAAAATCGGATTTTAAAATCGATCCTGAAATCTCACGATCGTCTCAACCTTACTGTATATATAACATACAATTAGGATTGAGCGTCTGGGATCGGGAAAGATCAGATCCTGATCGGCAATCGAGCAAATGATCGGAAATCGGATTTTAAAATCGATCCTGAAATCTCAAGATCGGCTCAACCCTACGAATGACGGCTCTTGCCCTACTACAGTGCACATGACGCATACAGTACATTGGTAGACGGTACCTTTCAGATGAGATTCTGCCCCTCCAGCACACGGTATATCTGCAGTCTCTGCTCTTCAGTCCAGGAATGGTCGTATATGTGTTTGGGTGAAGCGGAGGAGGCCGCGTTGTCTCCTCTGTCCTCCTACGTAGCCTGTAGGTTTCCTAATGAATCACACAGCGAGGAGATTTCAGGAAAGGCAGATGTCATTGCTCCTTCTTCTCTGTCCACATCCACTTGCTGGAAGTAACCTCGGCCCGAAAGGAAACATTTGGGAAGCCGTCTCCATCCACTTACAAGGCTTTGATGGTTCCAGGGTGTGGAGTGGGAAACGGGAAGATTTGCCAAACCAAATTAAGATCTGAACTCTATTGTTTGTTTTCCAATCAAGCTCTTTTAGAAATCGCAAGACGGACAAATTTCGCCCTTTACCTTACTGTTCAAAGAGATATTTTTTCCTGTAAATCGTCGTCGGGTCTCATCGTCTCCTATTTGTTTAGTTCATTGAAATATACAGGAAGGTCTCATTGTTGTCCCTAGAGAAGGACTTCCTCCAGGCCAATTAATCTGCAATAAAGAAGGAGTGGATCGGAGACACAAGAAGCCCATCAATCCTAGAGCGTATCCTTGTCCTTATGTTAAAATAACTTCTTACCTTAGTCTGAATTTGCTTAAAAATTTCGATTTCTCCAAAAAAATATTGACAGGCTGCAATGCACAACACAACCACTGGGTGGCCAAGCATAGACAACTATATAGGACAGACATCTCGGGACAGAGCATCACAAAATCATGTGCTTTTTTGCAAAGCTGGTTATCTAGTGCCATACATCTCAGGATACGTCTGGCCAAGAGGAAAAGAATGGAAGGACACCTATGTAGGGGTAAATGAATGTGAATATAAAGCTAAAAGTTACTGTTTTGGACCCCCACGGATTTAATATTGATGGCCTATCCTGAAAGGGGGCATGCCCTTAAACGTAATTTGCATATGAAATTTTTTTTTCTTTCGTAGAAACGGCGGCGAGATGAACAGAAAGAAAGGTAGGTGCAGAATAGCCTATTCCAATGTGTTTTGTCAATGATAGACTCCCTTTAACAGGAACCCATCCACTGATTTTGGCACAGTTGGAATTTTTTCTCTAGCCCCCGCCATTCGTGAGCAATGAGCGCATGTAGTTTTAGTGTCTAATATGCTTATTAGGCTCTGTATTGTTAGATGGGCGGTGTCAGGCAGGAACAGGCAAGGGGGTGTGATTCTGAGCTCTGATACTGTCCTCTTTCCTGCTTCTTCCGGATATTGCCTATTTGACTCTACAGAACAAAAATTAAGTGCACAGATTGCTCAGGAATGGTGAGGGCTGGAGAAAAATGTCCACCTGTGCCAGAATCAGTGAAGCCTATTAATAGATACTAAAAAATGGAGTTGGTGGAGGAGGCGAAAGGTCCTCTTTAAGAATAGAAAGATGGATAGATAGAAAAATAAATAGATAGATAGAGATAGGAAATAGATAGATGATAGATAGAAGATAAATAGATAGATAGATAGATAGATAGATAGATAGATAGATAGATAGATGATAGATAGAAGATAGATAGATAGATAGATAGATAGATAGATGATAGATAGAAGATAGATAGATAGATAGATAGATAGATAGATAGATAGATAGATAGGAGATAAATAGATAGATAGATAGATAGATAGATAGATAGATAGATAGATAGATGATAGATAGGAGATAGATAGATAGATAGATAGATGATAGATAGATAGGAGATAGATAGATAGATAGATAGATAGATGATAGATAGAAGATAGATAGATGATAGATAGATAGATAGATAGATAGATAGATAGATAGATAGATAGATAGGAGATAAATAGATAGATAGATAGATAGATAGATAGATAGATAGATAGATACGTATTGTCCACATACACTCCCAAGGACAGTTCTCAACCTGGGGATACATATCTAATAATCTTATAATATACTGCCCCTACTAGTATTATTATTACTGTTTATCTCTAGATCACCATTATTTCCATGGTGCATTACATTTGAGACTCTAGTACTCTCCATGCATAAGCATATACATTGCGATTCTTAGAAAGGCCTTGGCATGTTTGACTTTCTATTTTCTTCTGTTCAGGACAATGCTGCCTACAGAATGACATTTTCAAGGAAAGCATATGAAGAGAAGCCGTATACTGTGTCCTTCAATACGATGACACGAAGCCTAGTGTGTAAGTAAGAAAACATCTTCCACCATGACCACAGCTTCAGTTCAGACTCCACATATATGTCAATATTACCGTAATATCTTTTGTATATCTATATATATTTATCTACGCTGTATAGTTTATGGTTTAGTAGCTGAAACCTAAAGCGATTTATGTAACCACTTCATTGGTGATCTCAAAGATCAGATGGGGGAGGTCAGGAGTCTGGGGGGAGTAGCCATTGCTGAGAGTTTATTGGCAAGAATCTCAACCAAATCTTCCAGGTCTCCTTCTGGGTTGGTGCAGTACTAAGTGGGCCTGCGGGGTGTCTTATAGTAGGGTTTCCATTGGGGCATCTCCTTGAGTCTGATGGTGGTTGGGATAACCATTAGAGATGAGCGAACAATGAAATATTCGAGATTCGATATTCGTTTCGAGTAGAGCCTCGATATTCAGAATCCAAAAAGTGGAAATCCAATTCTTAAAAGATCTACAGAAGGATGGGGTGATATTGACAAGAATTTCAACCAAATCTACCAAATCTCCTTCTAGGTTGGTGCAGAGCTAGATAGTAGTGTGTCCATTGACACATCTCCCAATGGTTGTAAGCCTCCCTGAGCCTGATGGTGGTTGGAGTGCCCATCATAGTCGTGCAGTAATAAGACCCAGGGTTTCGGGAACAACGTAACTCATAGTGTTTACTTGAAGTAAAACAAGACAACTCTAACAGAATCCAGATAGTGGAGGAACAATTCTTAGAGCTGGTAGATGGTACTTCCCATTGATAGGCAGTGTCTCCCCTGCTATGGGAATTCCTCCCCTAGTGTGCTATACTCGTTCAAAAGCCACAACTTTTCTACAAGATTCCATTCTTGGAATCTAATATTGGAACTCCAAGGAGTCAAGAAGGATAGGATCGTGCACCATAGGATGTGTTTCAACTTTATACGGGTGAGCTACTTCTTACATTATTACTACAGATTGAAGGTTCCAATCTGTAGACTGCCAGTGTTTCACCTCCACAAAGTAAGCAGGGATAACTCCCATCTCCTGACTCCTGAGCAATGCATGACTGTCTCTAAGCTGGTGGTTCCCAAACCTAATTCGGGGCTCTGGCTCAGTCCCCTTTATTCTCCTTACACATCTTCGTCCTACTCAGAACCCATTCTCAATTGGTTTGGAACGTTTAAAGACATATAAACACATCTTGATTCTCAAAGGCCTATAGAGATGTAAACATTTGTAGTGCTCCCAGTGAGACGCCACAGTTATTGCCCCCCAAATGCTTGTTGTTAGTGACCTGATGCACAAAATAACTCAGCAAGTTCCCCAGGTGCAGAGGCAAATACAGTCCCGGGTGTGCTACGCTCTCCAAACCGGAGCGGAACCAGACCCTGGAATTCTTCACCAGAGCTCCTGATGGTGGAGTTGCGCTTGGCAAAAGTCCGAGGCCCAGATCCACAACTGCTTAGAGAGCGATGCACACCCAGTGAACCCCAAATAAGAGGCCCCAGAGGGACCCAGACATTAACCTGAGAGTGAAGTCCAAGAGAGCAGGATGGACTGAAGTGCAAATGAGCAGGAGGGTAATCTACCGGAGTAACACAGATACCCAAGAAGCAAAAACGTGGTCAAACAAGCCGAGTCGATAACTGGAGGTCACATGGTAGCAAAAGGCAGAAGCAGGAGCGTAGTCAGGGAAGCCGGGTCATACACAGGAGGTCAATGGAGTAGCCAAATCAGGATCCAAAGGGAGGTCAGGTGGGAGCCAAAGGTCATACACAGGAGGTCAGGAAGGTGCCAAATCAGGATCACGGAGGAGAGGTCTGTAAGGCAAGTCGGATCAACAATCCAGGGAATAAAAGAACAGGGACAGGAGACAGGGTGCAGGAAGGGAGCAGAAGAGACTTTTGGCATGAGGGAGCTAATACCGTGATTGAACAAATAACCAGTGGCGGGCCAGAGCCGGAATGAAGTCTACATATCCTCTGGCCCGCACTGACCCCCTGAACCTGGAAGTGCCGGTCCCCACGCTAGGGAGAGACCAGAACCTCCGCAAACTCAAGCGGAGGCCTCTGACCTACCCCATCGCAGAACCAGCCGTGACCCCGGCACTGGACAGGGATGGGACCGAGCGCCTCCATGCAGCACAGTGGCGGCCCTGGCCCATCCTAGCACTTGTTTCCTATTGGTTTTAGCCAGGACAGTAGTGTGGTATCCTCAACCAGGAGTTCCCAGCCAGCCTCTTATGTTTTTACTTGCCAATTCAACCTTGAAACATATACAGATCAAGGATTCGTGGTAACCTCTACTGCAGAGCCCCTACATGTGCCACCTAATGGTGTATACAAATTCCTAATGGAATAACAAAAATCCAGACGGTAGACTATATACATTTTTTACTAACCTTATATAACTTTTTGAATGTCACATCAGGAGAAATTTTTTCAGACAAGTCCCTCACAAGGGAAAAACTTTATTACCTGTAAATATTCTTTATCTTAACTATTGTTGTATGTCAACATTTTCCAGACAGTCGTCTCCGTCCTAGTTATAAATACAGGACATTCCTCACTACGACCTTATATCTTTGCGATGGATATTTAGCATAGGTCAACTACACACATGACGACATAGATGTTGGCTTGTGAAACTGCTGTCAGTTTGGGTTCATGACATGTCTAGTCCTGCACCCCCACCAAACTTCTGGGAACACTCAGTGGTCCCAGTGGTCAGAGGAAAGGAACTGGTGAAGTATGACATCATCAGTCACTATCCAGCAACCACTGAGACCACTCATTGTTCTCCGGGGTCATGTGAGGCTTCCAGTGCCACCGGCCCTGCATGTGATGGAAGTGGAATTGAGTCGATCTTGAGATTTCAGGATCAATTTTAAAATCTGATTTCTGATCATTTTCCAGCTGATCCCGATCGTGAAATTTGCTTGATCGCCGATCAGGGTCTAATCTTTTCCAATTCCGATCACTCAACCCTAGTCAATGTTTCTCTATGGGAAAAGTCACTTTTAGGGCTGAGCCGATCTTGAGATTTCAAAATCCGATTTCCAATCATTTTCCAGCTGATCCCGATCGTGAAATTTGCTTGATCGCCGATCGGGATCCGATCTTTTCCGATACTGATCGCTGAACCCTAGATAGAAGTAGACCAGCGGCGGACAATAGAGCGCCAGGAGAGGTGAATATGAATTATTGTTACATTATTTTATATAAGACCTTGCATAGACTCCTCCAGTGGCGTAACTACCGCCATAGCAGCAGAGGCAGCTGCCACAGGGCCCGGGACATTAGGGGCCCGGTGACAGCCGCTACCGCTACCGTCTTTTCGGACCCCCGAGTATAATGATTGGCGGACCGGGAGAGGTAAGAAACATGAAAAACACTGTTACTTACCTCTCCATGATCCTGCCAGGCCTCCTTCCTGACGTCTCTGACGTCACATGAACCTGGCCTGCGTCCCGGGTCATGTGACGTCCGACGTCATTGAACAAGGACACCAGAGGAGAAGGCAGCGGAGAAGACCGCGTAGGAGCCGGGGGACAGGTAAGTAACAGTGATTTTTTATTTTTTTATTCCCCCGGGTCTCCGATTATTATACTCTGGGGTCTGAAAAGACCCCAGAGTATAATAATTGTTTATGGGTGTCCACAGTGGGACATAATACTGTGTGCAGGGGCCACTATGGGGGATAATACTATGTGCAGGGGCCACTATGGGGGATAATACTGTGTGCAGGGGCCACTATGGGGAATAATACTGTGTGCAGCGGCCACTATTGGGGATAATACTGTGTGCAGGGGCCACTATGGGGCATAATACTGTGTGCAGGGGCTACTATGGGGTATAATACTGTGTGCAGGGGCCACTATGGGGGATAATACTGTGTGCAGGGGCCACTATGGGGCATAATACTGTGTGCAGGGGCCACTATGGGACATTATACTGTGTGCAGGGCCCACTATGGGGGATAATACTGTGTGAAGGGGCCACTATGGGGTATAATACTGTGTGCAGGGGCTACTATGGGGACAAAATACTGTGTGCAGGGGCCACTATGGGGCATAATACTGTGTGCAGGGGCCACTATTGTTGATAATACAGCATGCAGGGGCCACTATTGTTGATAATACTGTGTGCAGGGGCCACTATTGGGGATAATACTGTGTGGAGGGGCCACTATGGGGGATAATACTGTGTGTAGGGGCCACTATGGGACATAATGCTGTGTGCAGGGGCCACTATGGGGGGATAATACTGTGTGGAGGGGCCACTACGGGATAATACTGTGTGCAGGGGCCACTAAGGGACATAATGCTGTGTGCAGGGGCCACTATGGGGAGATAATACTGTGTGCAGGGGCCACTATGGGGGATAATACTGTGTGCAGGGGCCACTATGGGGAATAATACTGTGTGCAGGGGCCACTATGGGACATAATACTGTGTGCAGGGGCCACTAAGGGACATAGTGCTGTGTGCAGGGGCCACTATGGGGAGATAATACTGTGTTAAGGGGCCACTATGGGGCATAATGCTGTGTGCAGGGGCCACTATGGGGGGATAATACTGTGTGGAGAGGCCACTACGGGATAATACTGTGTGCAGGGGCCACTAAGGGACATAATGCTGTGTGCAGGGGCCACTATGGGGAGATAATACTGTGTGCAGGGGCCACTATGGGGGATAATACTGTGTGCAGGGGCCACTATGGGGAATAATACTGTGTGCAGGGGCCACTATGGGACATAATACTGTGTGCAGGGGCCACTAAGGGACATAGTGCTGTGTGCAGGGGCCACTATGGGGAGATAATACTGTGTTAAGGGGCCACTATGGGGCATAATAGAACACGCAGAAATGGGTAGGAGGGGGTAGGTCGAGGTCTTCGGCGTTGGTTGGGGGGGGCCCATGTCCAAAGTTCGCCATGGGGCCCCGCCATTCCTAGTTACGCCACTGGACTCCTCTGTAGTTTATCCAACGCCTGGAGAACCCCTTTACCCTAATTATACTGACCCATACATTAACGTTTCTCAACACAATAGGGGGAACCTATTAAGACTGGAGTATCCTATGCTAGTCTCTTAATAATTCTGGGATCCTCAGGAGCCTGATGGGCCGAGACTTCCTCAGTCCGCCTTCATCTCTGCCCTTCTCTGCCCACTGTTTTAAATAGTGGCATGCGGGTACAAAACATATAATAGTAAATACGCCCATCGTATGTATCCCAAAATGAAGTCATTAAAAAATACAACCGATCCTGCAAAAAAAAACAAAAAAACCCAATCCCTCCTATCTGTTTGGCATGTTGATTCACTTCTATTCATTCTCACATAAAAGTCTACATAGAATCCGAAGCGCCCATCAGAAAGGCTATAAATACATGAGCAGGATGTCCCCTGACAATGAAGTGTATAGAACAGAAGATATGCCCTGAAGCGATGATGCGTACGTACCTGCCACTTCCTGTGCTATGACGTCAGCGCAGCGAAAACCTGGCCACTTCCTGTTGCACTTCTCAGCTGTGTTTTGTTTTACAACACTCCGAATGTTGCCTGTAAAAACAATGTTATCAGCCGGCGTTACAGGCCATGCCTCGTGCTGTCCTCACATCTGCGGGAGAATATACGCTGGGATATAGTATATGGATATCAAAGCGATATCGAACCTACCAGGGAGGATGCGATGGACCAGCCACCAGGTTCACAAGTAGGAATCTACCACAGATTTGGGAGCGCATTCCACCTCCGAACCTGTCGCAAATTCCGTCCCGAATCTGTTTCCCATTGCTTTCAATGTGAGGCAGAGATCGCACCAAGACGTGGAAAAATATCAGCACTCTGTTCTATTATTTTCAGCCTCTGTTAAAGGGATCCTATCAGACGGACACAATTTTTTAGATACCACATCGGAATAGCCTTAAGAAAAGCTATTCGTCTCCTACCTTTCGTCGTTTTCTCTGTGCCACCGTTCGCCTACAATTCCAGTTCTTGCCGGTATGCAAATTAGCTCATTCGCAGCACTGGGGGCGGGCCCCGGCACTCAAACAGCACTGGGGGCGTCCCCAATGCTGCGAGAGAACTCTCTCCAGCGCCGCCTCCATCTTCATCAGCAGCGTCATCTTCAGCTTCTTCTTCCGGCGGTGGCTTGTAACTTCTAGGCCTCGGGCCTTGGGCAGAGCAGACTGCGCATGCCCACAGGCCATGGATGAAGAGGATGAAGAGGACGCTGCTGACGAAGATGGAGGCGGCACTGGATAGAGTTCTCTCGCAGCATTGGGAATGCCCCTAGTGCTGTTTGAGCGCTGGGGCCCGCCCCCGTGCTGCGAGAGAGCTAATTTGCAAACCGACAAGAACTGGGATTGTAAGTGAACGGCGGCGCGGAGAAGACGACGAAAGGTAGGAGAAGAATAGCCTTTCTCAAGGCTATTCCGACGTGGTACCTAGAAAAAATTGCGTCTGACTGATAGGATCCCTTTAATTCCTTCTCTTTCCTTACACTCTTTTTATTAACTTGCTCACTCTCTCCAGGAAAACCCCGGGCCACTTCCGTCTGTGTTTCCTTTACAATGACGTCTGACCAAGACTCTGCTGCCCATCCAGCACCGGGATAAAGTCTGTACTCAAAATATGAGATCTGTCAGAAACAACAACTGGCGGCAGTGCTGACAAATGGACGTCTGTTGCCACCAGGTATAGGTTGTACTGCCACCTGTAGGTCGTATTCTGCAATGCATTGTACAAAGCGAGGACTACAGTAGTTACACCATTCCTTGGTAAGTATTGGTGTATCATTTGGAGTCCATCTTTACCATACAGACTATATATCACTACCCTATCAATAGGAAGATATATGATAAAAGAGGCCTCTCTTGTTCAACCACAGAAAAATGGCAACGGACATGCATAGTCGGTGGTTTTTGAAGAAGACGTGACGGGACAAGGAAGAAGAGGCGTAGGAGGCGAACAAGAAGAAGGCGGTGCTGAATAGTTCTCTCGCAGCACAGGGGACGCCCCCAGTGCTGTTTGAGTGCTGGGGACCGTCTCAATTGCTGCAATAAAACTAATTAGCATATGGATGAAAAGCGGGATATCTAAGGAACGGTGACGCGGAAAAGACATCTAAAGGTAAGGGAAGAATAGCCTTTCTTAAGGCTATTCCGACGTGGGTTTAGCTAAAAACGGGATTCTAATGATAGAATCCCTTTAAAGTTCCTGGTTGCCTTTTGTCATTGCAGATTGAGGACTTTCCCCCAAGGGTTATTGGAGTTTTACAGAGTATTGTCATTCATATGGCTGAGAGAACAGATTTGTTACAAGCCGAGATCGTTATGAATTTTCCAAAAATTTCAGGTTCGGCTGAACCCAAAAATTTGGGTTTTGGCACCCAGTACTTATTAGTATATTCCGCTGCCTCTTCAGAATGATGGGGAAAATTGCAGAGGCCTGAGGGGCGCCCTGACGTCATGACACTTGCATCTAAGCATCATGGTGTGGGCCTCAGTGGTCCCTTGGGGTGTCTGGCGCCATTCAGGAGGCCAAAAGAGGCCCAAAGAGAATGGAGACACAAACCAGACGTAGCCACAGAGCCCAGTGAGTAAGACACTTACGCACTTCTCCTGAGCCTCCACTTATTATACTTTAGGGCGTGTGCCACATCAAGCCGCTGATCGTTGGGGTGGGGGGGGGGGGTCCCAGGTACCGCAGCCCCAGATATTGTTCAGGTCATTAATATTTAACTCCTTGTAAACTCATTTAAAAGGAATAAAACATATTTCAAGAGTAGGGTTGAGCCGATCGTTTTTAAAATCCGAATCATTTTCCAGCCGATCCCGATCGTGAAATTTGCTTGATCGCCGATCGGGATCCGATCTTTCCCGATCACTCATCCCTATTCATGATATGGACATGGACAAGGTAGAGACGATTTTGAGATAACCTCCGACCTCGATCTCGCCAGAAAAGATCGGGATCGGAATTCTGATCGTGATCGTGAAATTTACTCGATCGCCGATCGGAATCCGATCTTTCCCGATCGCCCAAGAGTAAAGAAATGTTTCAAATTCTAATTTTCAATGTTGTAATATTGATAACCCTGTTCACATATCGTTCTTCTAGGAGCGCAGTACACAGCTGTATCGGCACGGTGCAATAGTCAAGCCCATAAGAGCTAAACATGGCGGCGGTCGTGTGACTCCACAGGCATAGGCATACAGCTTGGGACTATGATTTATGATGTGTTGGAAACAGTCTCGCCAAATGTGGTGTGAACCTAGCCAAAGAGTCGGGAGGAAATCCCTACAATCCATCTGACGACCAAAAATATTTGTGCTTGGTTTATAGGTTATAGAAAAGTGGTGGACTGTAAGGTGGCCATACAAGGAGCTGGGTGATGTATTATCTGCAGTATGGCCACATCTGCTAACGTCCAGTCTGGTTTCGCTATAGGTCAGGGGTCACCTTTATCTATACGTCTGATTATTAAGACTCACTTCCTTAAGGAAGCATTTAAGTATCCTCCCAAGTAAGTATTACATAACCTCGGCTGCCATAACAAATGAACTTCCTCTACAGCACAGATGCCTTATTAACCCTGTCTAAGCCACAGACAAGTATTCACTCCTGCTGCCATATTACAGGCAGTTTTTGGATATTTTCTTCATCTATTGTAGCTACACAATACATATATATATATATATATATATATATATATATATATATATATATATATATATATATATACACTCACCGGCCACTTTATTAGGTACACCATGCTAGTAACGGGTTGGACCCCCTTTTGCCTTCAGAACTGCCTCAATTCTTCGTGGCATAGATTCAACAAGGTGCTGGAAGCATTCCTCAGAGATTTTGGTCCATATTGACATGATGGCATCACACAGTTGCCGCAGATTTGTCGGCTGCACATCCATGATGCGAATCTCCCGTTCCACCACATCCCAAAGATGCTCTATTGGATTGAGATCTGGTGACTGTGGAGGCCATTGGAGTACAGTGAACTCATTGTCATGTTCAAGAAACCAGTCTGAGATGATTCCAGCTTTATGACATGGCATTGCATTATCCTGCTGAAAGTAGCCATCAGATGTTGGGTACATTGTGGTCATAAAGGGATGGACATGGTCAGAAACAATACTCAGGTAGGCTTTGGCGTTGCAACGATGCTCAATTGGTACCAAGGGGCCCAAAGAGTGCCAAGAAAATATTCCCCACACCATGACACCACCACCACCAGCCTGAACCGTTGATGCAAGGCAGGATGGATCCATGCTTTCATGTTGTTGACGCCAAATTCTGACCCTACCATCCGAATGTCGCAGCAGAAATCGAGACTCATCAGACCAGGCAACGTTTTTCCAATCTTCAATTGTCCAATTTCGATGAGCTTGTGCAAATTGTAGCCTCAGTTTCCTGTTCTTAGCTGAAAGGAGTGGCACCCGGTGTGGTCTTCTGCTGCTGTAGCCCATCTGCCTCAAAGTTCGACGTACTGTGCGTTCAGAGATGCTCTTCTGGCTACCTTGGTTGTAACGGGTGGCTATTTGAGTCACTGTTGCCTTTCTATCAGCTCGAACCAGTCTGGCCATTCTCCTCTGACCTACAATGCATCAACAACGCATTTCCGCCCACAGAACTGCCGCTCACTGGATGTTTTTTCTTTTTCGGACCATTCTCTGTAAACCCTAGAGATGGTTGTGCGTGAAAATCCCAGTAGATCAGCAGTTTCTGAAATGCTCAGACCAGCCCTTCTGGCACCAACAACCATGCCACGTTCAAAGGCACTCAAATCACCTTTCTTCCCCATACTGATGCTCGGTTTGAACTGCAGGAGATTGTCTTGACCATGTCTACATGCCTAAATGCACTGAGTTGCTGCCATGTGATTGGCTGATTAGAAATTAAGTGTTAACGAGCAGTTGGACAGGTATACCTAATAAAGTGGCCGGTGAGTGTATATATATATATATATATATATATATATATATATATATATATATACTGTATAGTGATGCATATCATAACAATAACGACTTATTTACCAGTAAATGTTACATCTTACTCTCGCGTCTCTATGGATTCCGATTTGCACGAAAATCTGCAGAAGAGATCCATGGCTGCCCCTTAGATTTCTGACCCGGCTCATGGATTACCCTCGATGGATTCTGCGCATGATAAACATCAATACGTGACACGTCGCTTCTTCGAACAACTGCAAGGATTTACCATTGAAATCGATGGAATGTTGCTTGCAGTCGGGGCAGACTTTCAAGGGTACCAAGGGAAATTATTAGTAAGCCTCCGATTTTAAGCCACACCCCCTCTCTTTAGCAACCTCCCCCTATTTACAAGGCACAAATTCTGGACTAGGTAATTCAGCATGCTGCACTGTCACTGTCTTGTCCAGTATAACTCCAGGCTCTCTATGTTGCACCGCTCCTACAGGTCTGCTTCACATAGCTCCGGCAGAGTATAATGCCCCCTTTACTGGCTCCAACATAGTACGATTCCCCTTTTAAAGGCTCCAGCACAGTATAACGCCCAGTATAATTGCTGGGCCACCACACATTGTAATTCCCCCTTTACTGGCTCCTACATAGTATAATGCCCCCTTTACTGGCTCCCACACAGTATAATGCCCCCTTCTGACTCCCACAAAGTATAATGCCCCATTACAGGCTCCCACACAGTATAATGCCCCCTTTCTGGCTCCCACACAGTATAATGCCCCCCTTCTGGCTCCCACACAGTATAATGCCCCCTTTCTGGCTCCCACACAGTATAATACCCCTTTTCTGGCTCTCACATAATATAATGCCCTCTTCTCTGGATCCCACACGGTATAATGCCCCCTTTACTGACCCCCCAAATGGACAACGTCTCCCTTATACTGGCTCCCGCATAGTATAACACCACTTTAACTGGTTCCCACACAGTGTAATGTCCCTTTACTGCCCCCCATAAGTTCTCCCTGGTGGTAGCAGAATTCAAAAAGCTTTGTAGGAGATTTGGCGCTCTGTGTACGAACCAAAAATTGTAGTTGCTATAAAAAAAATAAATATATATTGAATGAATCAGTACAGAATTTTAGACTTAATATTCTAAATGTAATAAACATCAGTGTTAAAGGGTTAACCCTATAATGAATACCATACGTCCGTCTTGTTAGCACGGGTTCTATTTCGTCAGTTCAGACTTGGCTGGCCGGTCCTCGCTTGGTTGTTTACTCTCTAGGCTTTTTCCAGGATCCTTTCTGTTTTGCAGATCTTTGCCCCATTTACAGCCCCTTCTGGATTTCATCCTCAGCTGTCTACATTTCCTCGCCTTTCATGTTGCGCCATATAAAATAAAAACATTTGGGCAAGGCATTTTTTTTTTCTTCAGAGCACATCTGCAATCCGTTGAGAGACTCCTGCTGTCCTCCCTCCGAGGCACACAAATCGCCTTGGCGTAATCCTGTAACGAAGAAGTGATAATTCAGCAATAGGCTCCGGAAATTTACTAAAAACAGGAAATATGTTATGGAAATAATCAAAAAATGTAACATCATAAATAAATATCCTTTATGTTCCGCTACAGCAATGGTTCTCAACCTTTCTAATGACCCCGCAATACAGTTCCTCATGTTGCAGTGGCCCCAAACCAAAAAATAATTGCACTGCAACTAAACGCAGTCACCTATTTAAGATGGGTAGCACTGGAGACACTGGCATCAATACTGGTCATTTCACCAACTCACCTGTTTGTATAGAACTCCACAGATCCAACAGGTGGTTATGGAACTATTCTTAAAAGGAAGGCATGAATTAGAAATTCTCCCCGATAGTTACATACTGAGACAGTGCTCAGACCAGCAAGAATCCAGGAATGATTTCCAGCAGGTGCCACAGTCTGAACAATGGTATCGTAATGGGACAACGTGGTGAGCACGAGCTTTGCCTCCTCCAGCTGCTAAAGTCTGCCTGCGCATGTATACTGGTGGTACAAGATATATGGCAAGGAGTTCACCTGTAATTGGCACAAGGGGTAACCCACAGATGGCACAATAATACAATAACCTATAGTGGGGAGGGTACCCACATCTGGCACATCAGAATGAGGGGCATCTACAACTGGCACATGGGTTAACCTATAGTGAGGAAGGCACCCGCATCCAGCACATCAGAATGTAGGGCATCTATAACTGGCAAATGGGGAAGCCTCAATTACCACCCAGGAATGTTGGGCACCTGCAGGGGGCACTGCAGAAGCTTTCCAGGTGCTGCTCTAGACCTTGTAACAGTGTGTGCTCTATTAGGACACTGAGGACGATGGGTGGAGTAGTACACACATTAGGTGGCATACCTTGCTACAGGCATGGCTTCCCTTTGGGCACCTTATCATCAGTGAGGCGCAGTGTGGTCCCGCGTTCACGCCGTACCTGGATGATACTGCCTTGCATCCACACCACGTTGACCTCCAGCTCCACCACCACCAGGCGACCTCTCGAGCCAGAATGATGGCGGCGCTCCCGAACGTTTCTTGCACTGCTTCAGTTGTGTGGCCAGCATGTGTGGCCAGCATCTTTACCGGGGGAGAGAACTAAACTGTCCGCCCCCTGACTGTATCACAGCCATGTCCACCATGTGTAAACCTACGGCAGCTTCAAATAATCGTGCTGTATACAGACGAGGACTCACAGCCACTAGAGCGCGAACTACTCGCAGTTATACGTGTCCCTTTGTTAGTCAGCCGCCATTTTGATGTAGCCTCAGCTTCTCAGTGGCTAAAGCCATCGGAAATATGTATTTTCTGATGGCTTGAGGCGACCCTGTATTTTGGTCGTTCGACCCCTGCCGGGGTCACGACCCACAGGTTGAGAACCGCTGCGCTACAGTCATCTGCGGCGGTCACGTATCCGTGTCAGGACGTCATTTCTGGATAGCAGTATACTGAAGGACCACCATAGTCTTTATAGTGATATACAACAACGACAGTATATGCATAACGGTTGTGCACAATGTCCGGCTATTAGAGATGAGCGAGAAGTATTCGACCGAGTAGGTATTCAATAGAATACTACGGTATTCAAAATATTCGTATTCGACCGAATACTACTAGCTATTCGCAGTAAAGATTCAATTCAGAACCAGTGTTGATTGGCCGAATGCTATACAGTGTACAGCATTCAGCAAATCAATACTGGTTCTGCAGCAGGCTCGTCCTTGCTAGTCGGGAGAGCTGGAAGCTTGCTGTTACGAGGGAGCTTACTTTTTCTCATAGGAATGAATTGACCAGCGTTGATTGGCCAGTGTACAGCATTCAGCCAATCAACACTGGTTCTGCCGGAGGCTCGTCTGTCAGGAGGCGGAGTCTAAGATCGGACCACAGCAGTCTCCATGTGGTCCGATCTTAGACTCCGCCTCCTCACAGATGAGCCTCCAGCAGAACCGGTGTTGATTGGCCGAATGCTCTACACTGGCCAATCAACGCTGGTCAATTCATTCCTATGAGAAAAAGTAAGCTCCCTCGTAACAGCAAGCTGCCAGCTCTCTTCCGACTAGCAAAGACGAGCCTGCTGCAGAACCGGCATTTATTTGCCGCAGGCTCGTCCTTGCTAGTCAGGAGAGCTGGCAGCTTGCGGTTACGAGGGAGCTTACTTTTTTATCAGTGCACCTGCAAGCGCTGTGCAGTTAAAGCGCACGGACCCCATAGACTATAATGGGGTCCGTGCGCTTTAACTGCACAGCGCTCCTCCTAAACACTCTCCTCCTGCTATTCTTGGACTTGGTGACTCTCCTTAGTCGAATAGGGGTTTCCCCTGAAACAAGCATTTTTCCCCATAGACTATAATGGGATTCAATATTTGATCGAGTAGTCGAATATTGAGGCTCTACTTGAAACGAATATTGAATCTCAAATATTTCACTGTTCACTCATCTCTACCAGCTATGATTTCTTGTGCTAGGTTCTTCTTGTACTGTCTGAACACTCTCCTATTTCCTCACCTCTATACCTTGGTTTCCTTCTGCTCCTCTAATAGTTAATCTTCGCCTTACCTGTGTGATTGACAACCTATCTTCCTATCAGGTCTGGGGCGGCTTCATCCTCCTTATGTATTGTTTGCTCACATTCACCTTGGTGCTTGCTATTGCCTTGTGCGTGCTGGCTTTCTCTATACATATTTCTGACCTCTGGCTATTCCAGTGACTATTCTCTCGGATTTTGATTCTGTACTGCGCTACTCGACTAGTATTGACCCCTTGGCTAGCTGACATCCCTTTTGTTGTTGTTTGTCTTGTCTGCGTTCTGTGTCATCACTTATATCTAAGAAGGGACTGCCGCCCAGTTGTCCTATGTCGCCTAGGGCTGTTCAAGCAAGTAGGCAGGGACAGGGAAGGGTTCGGCTTGAGGATCACTGTCTTGTCTTGCCCTTCCTCTCAGGGTTCACCAGCAGCTACTGGGGAATTGCTCTTCTTGCAATTCCCTTACACCCCTGTAGCATTCTGCTATCCTTCTCAGTACAGAAAGGAAAAAGCGCCATGTTTTTTTTTTTGTTTTTTTTTTAGCACAGATGGTTTGGTTTTTGGACTACACCCCTGAAGAAATTTATCCTGGGGTACAGTGAGCATTTTTAACCCCAAAGTGTATAAACGCTCCACAAGATGTTGCTCCTGAGATACCCGCTGAACAGTTTTCAGGTGATGTAGCCATATGAGGACTTTTTTTTTATGTGGGATGAGATGCATTTTGTAATGACAATGTTTTTGGGTGCCTATAATTTATGGAATAAATTTAATTAACTCTTTTTTTTTTTTTTTTTGCTAGGTTAAAAATAAACATCAATTCCGGCATTGTATTTTACCATTCAAATTTTCTGCCGTGCAGCGTACAGCATAAGTAACGGCGATACCTAATTTACATTATTTTTTTAGGTGTTACTTACCGTATTTTTCGGACTATAAGACGCACTTTTTTCCCCCCAAATTTCGGAGGAAAATGAGGGTGCGTCTTATAGTCTGAATGTGGGTTTGCAGCATGGCCGCGCTACTGCCACCGCTGGTTTTCTTCAGCGGCAGTAGCGCGGCAATCCGCAGGCCCCGGCAGCTAAGACAGTCCCCGGTATTTGCTGTAATAGACCGGCGGATGCCAGGGAGTGTCTTAGCTGCCGGGGCATGCAGATTGCCGCGCTACTGCCACCGCTGGTTTTCTTCAGCGGCAGGAGTGTGACAATACTGCAGGCCCCGGCAGCTAAGACACTCCCCGGCATCCGCCGGCCTATTACAGCAGATGCCGGGGACTGTCTTAGCTGCCGGGGCCTGCAGATTGCCGCGCTACTGCCGCTGAAGAAAACCAGCGGTGGCAGTAGCACGGCCATGCTGCAAATCCGCTTCTCCTCCGCAGGTCCCGGCAGTTAGTTAGCCCCCCCCCGGCCTCATACCTTTAGTGATGCAGGCCGGCTCCTGCACGGCGAGGCCGCAGGAGCCGACCTGTTCCGATGACAGCCGGGAGCCTAATGAAGGCTCCGAGGCCTGTCATAGCTATATATTACTATCGCGGCTGGTCTATGACCCTCCGCGATAGTAATGTATAGAATCTCCCATAGACGGCAATACACTTGTATTGCCGTCTATGGGACTTGCAATCAAATGATTGCAGGTTCAAGCCCCCTAGGCGGGGGATATTAAAATAGTAAAAAATAAAAAAAAAAACACTTAAAAAAAATATAATAAAAAATAAAATAAATAAAAGTTCACCTCCATTCCCTAGAATACATATAAAAGTATAACATTACTGTGAAACATATACATTAGGTATCCCTGTGTCTGAAAATGCCCGGTCTACACCTGGCCCCACAAAAAAAACGCCCTATACATCCCCGTACAGCTGCAGGGTCACCTGTCAATGTGGCCTTGCAGCTGTTCCAAAACTACAACTCCCATATATTAAATATTTTACCATTTTTTGCCTGAAAATTTTTTTTCCCTATTTTTCTCCTCTAAAACCTGGGTGCGTCTTATAGTCCGAAAAATACGGTATATTGCAGAACAAAATCCCATTTGCTTTGCTATCGTGTAAGACGCGTAACATGCATATTTTTTGGCTGGATTGGTTGAGGGCTTATTTTTTGCAGGATGACCTATGCTTTCTATTAGTACTGTAGTACTAGTACATTATATGACATAATTTATATGCTAGTACATTATATTACATCATGTATATACTAGTACATTATATTATTTTCTACTAGCCCATTATATTACATCATTAATCCACATCAAGTATTTCATTTCCGGAGCACGTTCTCGGATATGTAAGACACCATCAAGGTTAACTCTATGTTTGCCAGTAGACATGTTCACCAGCTGAAATATGTCTAAAAATAAGTTCAAAGGGCAACGAACTTCCTGCGGTTTATACGAGTCAATCAGCTTCAGTTAACCTAGCAGAAATGCCTGTGTCCTGAGATCACTCGGGCTCCAGTACAGCTCCTCAGTGTCCACGTCAATCACATTCATAAAATCATTAGACCAAACGTTGTTCATCTCTAATATAAGTAACAGTGTACACAAGAACATGGCCGGGTGTCAGGACACTATACAGGAGCGGGCACATTATTCCGTGCCATTGGGACGGACAGTAGGGTCAGGTGAATATGCCCAGGACTCAGGACACTATAAGAGATGGGCAAACCTCTCATTTTGTTTCAGCTTTGGGTGCGGCGGGCCCCTATTCATTTCAGGTCGAACAAGTTTGATATGGACTTCACCTTAAATTGGCTTAAAATATAGTGTAGAGCACTCTTAGGGCTGCTAGGAACCTATCTATAAAACATAGTGTAGAATACTGTCAGGGCTCCTAGGAACCTATCTATAAAACATAGTGTAGAACACTGTCAGGGCTCCTAGGAACCTATCTATAAAACATAGTGTAGAACACTGTCAGGGCTCCTAGGAACCTATCTATAAAACATAGTGTATAACACTGTCAGGGCTCCTAGGAACCTATCTATAAAACATAGTGTAGAACACTGTCAGGGCTCCTAGGAACCTATCTATAAAACATAGTGTATAACACTGTCAGGGCTCCTAGGAACCTCTCTATAAAACATAGTGTATAATACTGTCAGGGCTCCTAGGAACCTATCTATAAAACATAGTGTAGAACACTGTCAGGGCTCCTAGGAACCTATCTATAAAACATAGTGTAGAACACTGTCAGGGCTCCTAGGAACCTATCTATAAAACATAGTGTAGAACACTGTCAGGGCTCCTAGGAACCTATCTATAAAACATAGTGTATATACTGTCAGGGCTCCTAGGAACCTATTTATAAAACATAGTGTAGAATACTGTCAGGGCTCCTAGGAACCTATCTATAAAACATAGTGTAGAATACTGTCAGGGCTCCTAGGAACCTATCTATACAACATAGTGTAGAACACTATCAGGGCTCCTAGGAACCTATCTATAAAACATAGTGTATAACACTGTCAGGGCTCCTAGGAACCTATCTATAAAACATAGTGTATAACACTGTCAGGGCTCCCAGGAACCTATCTATAAAACATAGTGTAGAATACAAATCTTGAGGAGTTCGCCCATCTCTAGTGAGGTTCCTTCAGGACAGTAAAGCTATAGTCGTTATGGAACTCAGAAAATATTTTAGAAAATATACAATTGACATGAACAAAAAATCTTTGCTGTGTGCCAAATAATGTTTAATCTGTGTAAATTCACATGTTTACAAGAAGTCCGCCCTGTTGTCTGGTCAAAAAACCTGAACAAAACAGTGCAGCATACATTGCAATTAATCCGGTAAGCAGACTGGCCCCTATGTTACACCCCTCCATATTTTATACATAACAGGTCCACACAGCATGATGCCCCCATATACAATAATTCCCTCTTAGTGACCCCCACACAGTTTAATGTCCTCCTCAGTACCCCCACACTGTATAAGACTCCATGCCAATGAATGCGTGTTTTGTCAGTGTGGTAGCCGTGTTTGTCATATTGTAACGGCCCCATACACATACCTGTTTGTTATTACGAGTCTGTGTATGAAGCCTTGAGTCTGGGGATAAGACTCAGGACAGATCCTATACCCTGTCGGCAGGAGGTAGGTCCCGGTTTCAACTCCGGACACAGATGAGTTGAATACACAGGCCAGTGAAGCAGGAGCTGTTACAACTCAGCCTCTGCTTCACCGCTGCGATCAGGCTCCTGGAGGTGTAGGCGCCATGTGATGATGTCACTGACCTGGCGCCACCAACTCTGTGAGTGAGACTGCGGAGAGAGCTGCGGGGGAGCGTTGGAAGGGCAAGTATCACTGTTTTTTTTTATGTTAAATGTTGAGGGGGAACATAATAAAGGGGGCCCATGAAACTGGGGGTAGATGAAAGGGGGGGGTGCCATGAAACTGGGGCAGAGATGGAAGGAGGATACAAAACGGGGGCATGAAACTGTGGGAAGAGATGGGGGGACATGAATCTGGGGGCAGATGAAGGGTGTATATGAAATTGGGACAGAGATGGAGGGGGGACATATAATTTACGGGTGACTGTAGAATTATACTGTGTGGGGGCACATGAAAAATTAATGAGAATGAGCGGAGAGATAAATTTCCCATGGCGCGCATTTTGGCCCTCTTTCTGTTCCTCAAAAGTTGGGAGGTATGCCTATACCTGTTTACCACAGACCCCGCATAGCCACATGTGGCCTAGTGCCCCAGTCATTGCCCCCCACAGGATAATGCCCTCTCAGTGCCCCCCTTCCCATAGTATAATGCTCCCACACTCCATAACGTCAGTTGTAGATAACTATATTCTGTATGTTTTGTCACATTGGGGCTGTTCGAAACTTTATTGGTTTCCACCCCTTTTTGTAGGACTAGCCCCAGTATATATATGTATCTATCTATACGTAGTATATAAGTACGTCCACAGTGTGTATATAGCGCCGCCGCCTCACACAGTAGCCACATCCGTGTACAGCTCTGCGCGTGGCAAAACTCCATCAGCGCTGAGCAAAACACGGAAGTGGTCGCCGATCTCTGATTGGCTTCCTGGAGAATTACGAGCTATCTGATTGGCTCCGGCGCGGGTAGGACGATGACGTCACCAGCACTCCGTGTTTCCCGGCTCCGGTGCCGGTACCTGTGTCATGGAGATCGGATTCACAGAGCAGCAATTCCAGGAGGCCTGGAGGGAACTGGACCAGCGGACACTGCCGGAGGGATGGGAGCTATTCACCGAGAGCATGGGGATACAGATATACCGGCTGTACGACCAGGTGAGGAGCAGCCTGCGGAGGGCGCTGTATACTGTGTGTATATATATATATATGGTTATTATAGGAGAGTAATTCACCTGTCACCCGGAAATGTGTCCAGAGATTGTAATGTATAAGGTAAGAAATACCGGATACTGTAACCGAGATGTAACATGTGACCATAGGGACCTACAAGCCAACAGTGATGTCACAGTACAGGGATAATACACACAGTGATGTCACAGTACAGGGATAATACACACAGTGATGTCACAGTACAGGGATAATACACACAGTGATGTCACAGTACAGGGATAATACACACAGTGATGTCACAGTACAGGATAATACACACAGTGATGTCACAGTACAGGATAATACACACAGTGATGTCACAGTACAGAGATAATACACACAGTGATGTCACAGTACAGAGATAATACACACAGTGATGTCACAGTACAGAGATAATACACACAGTGATGTCACAGTACAGAGATAATACACACAGTGATGTCACAGTACAGAGATAATACACACAGTGATGTCACAGTACAGAGATAATACACACAGTGATGTCACAGTACAGGGATAATACACACAGTGATGTCACAGTACAGGGATAATACACACAGTGATGTCACAGTACAGGGATAATACACACAGTGATGTCACAGTACAGGGATAATACACACAGTGATGTCACAGTACAGAGATAATACACACAGTGATGTCACAGTACAGAGATAATACACACAGTGATGTCACAGTACAGGGATAATACACACAGTGATGTCACAGTACAGGGATAATACACACAGTGATGTCACAGTACAGGGATAATACACACAGTGATGTCACAGTACAGGGATAATACACACAGTGATGTCACAGTACAGAGATAATACACACAGTGATGTCACAGTACAGAGATAATACACACAGTGATGTCACAGTACAGAGATAATACACACAGTGATGTCACAGTACAGGATAATACACACAGTGATGTCACAGTACAGGGATAATACACACAGTGATGTCACAGTACAGGGATAATACACACAGTGATGTCACAGTACAGGGATAATACACACAGTGATGTCACAGTACAGAGATAATACACACAGTGATGTCACAGTACAGGGATAATACACACAGTGATGTCACAGTACAGGGATAATACACACAGTGATGTCACAGTACAGAGATAATACACACAGTGATGTCACAGTACAGAGATAATACACACAGTGATGTCACAGTACAGGGATAATACACACAGTGATGTCACAGTACAGGGATAATACACACAGTGATGTCACAGTACAGGGATAATACACACAGTGATGTCACAGTACAGGGATAATACACACAGTGATGTCACAGTACAGGGATAATACACACAGTGATGTCACAGTACAGGATAATACACACAGTGATGTCACAGTACAGGATAATACACACAGTGATGTCACAGTACAGGGATAATACACACAGTGATGTCACAGTACAGAGATAATACACAGTGATGTCACAGTACAGGATAATACACACAGTGATGTCACAGTACAGGATAATACACACAGTGATGTCACAGTACAGGGATAATACACACAGTGATGTCACAGTACAGAGATAATACACACAGTGATGTCACAGTACAGAGATAATACACACAGTGATGTCACAGTACAGGATAATACACACAGTGATGTCACAGTACAGGGATAATGCACACAGTGATGTCACAGTACAGGATAATACACACAGTGATGTCACAGTACAGACCAGACCTCTGCGCAGTTCACACTGACACTATGGTTTGGTTCCTTACAGATGATGGTGTCACCAATAGATTGGATAGTGGGACACTGATTCTTATGGACTGTAGACCAGCACCTTTGGAGTCAGTGTCTCCCATATCCATCATGGGGTCTGTACAATCTGCACTTACAACACCAGTGTGAACAGAGCCCAACAGTTCTCTTTAGGTTGGCTGTATTATAGATAAGATAATCCTTTAATAGTCCCACAGTGGGGATACTCAGTATGTTACAGCAGCATAGTAGTACAGATACAGGATAATACACAGTAATATATTACAGACGTAGACACACATATGCTGAGAAAGATATACTAGGAGTCCATGGCAGCTTATGAACAGAGAAGAAAGAAGGAGGACATTCATAATCATTAGTTCTCTGTGCGGAGTGTCTTCGTTTGGTCTGATGTAGATTATACAGCCTGGTCGCGGTTGGAAGGAAGGACTTGCGATAGCTCCTTCTCACACTTGGGGTGAAGCAGACGGTCACTTACAGTGCTGCCAAGTCCCATCAAGGTCCCATACATGGGGTGGGATTTGTTCTCCCGCATGGAGGTCACCACGGACAGTATCCTTCTGTCACCCACCACCTGTACTGGGTCCAAGGGGTCCCCCAGGACAGAGCTGGCCCTCCTGATCAGCCTGTCAAGTCTATTTCTGTCCCTGGTTGATATACTGCTCCCCCAGCAGGCTACACCGAAAAAGATGGCTGAAGCAACCACAGAGTTGTAGAAGGCCCTAAGAAGTGTCCCCCGGACTCCGAAGGCCCTCAGCCTCCTGAGCAGGTAGAGTCTGCTGTGGCCCTTTCTGTGCAGCGCCTCCAGGTGATCAGCCCAGTCTAGTTTATTATTGAGGAGCACACCCAGATACTTATAGGTCCTGACTATCTCAATACATGTCCCTTGGATCTCCACCAGGGTCGGAGCACCTCTCCGTTTACTAAAGTCCACCACCATCTCCTTGGTCTTCCCAGCATTAATCCTGAGCTGGTTCTGCTGGCACCATTCAACAAAATCCCGGTTTAAGTCTCTGTATTCACTATCGTCACCATCAGTGATAAGGCCGACTATAGCAGAGTCATTGGAGTACTTCTGTAAGTAACAGCTGGAGGAGTTATGATGGCGTCATCTACCCCAATGCCCGGCCGGTAGGCAAACTGGAGGGGGTCCAGAGCGGAGCTCACTAGGGGGCGTAGGTGTGTCAGGACCAGTCTCTCTAGGACCTTCATCAGGTGGGATGTCAGTGCTACAGGTCGGTAGTCATTGTAGTCCATCGGGTTGGGTTTCTTTGGTACCGCACAAGATGTCTTCCGCAGTTGAGGTGCCACTACCAGCTTTAGACTCATATTGTACATGTGTGTAATAATACCACCCAGCTGGTCTCCGCACATTATACATTACATATACAGTGGGGCAAAAAAGTATTTAGTCAGTCACCAATAGTGCAAGTTCCACCACTTAAAAAGATGAGAGGCGTCTGTAATTTACATCATAGGTAGACCTCAACTATGAGAGACAAAATGAGAAAACAAATCCAGAAAATCACATTGTCTGATTTTGTAAGAATTTATTTGCAAATTATGGTGGAAAATAAGTATTTGGTCACCTACAAACAATCAAGATTTCTGGCTCTCACAGACCTGTAACTTCTTCTTTACGAGTCTCCTCTTTCCTCCACTCATTACCTGTAGTAATGGCACCTGTTTAAACTTGTTATCAGTATAAAAAGACACCTGTGCACACCCTCAAACAGTCAGACTCCAAACTCCAATATGGTGAAGACCAAAGAGCTGTCAAAGGACACCCGAAACAAAATTGTAGCCCTGCACCAGGCTGGGAAGACTGAATCTGCAATAGGCAACCAGCTTGGATTGAAGAAATCAACTGTGGGAGCAATAATTAGAAAATGGAAGACATACAAGACCACTGATAATCTCCCTCGATCTGGGGCTCCACGCAAAATCTCACCCCGTGGGGTCAAAATGATCACAAGAACGGTGAGCAAAAATCCCAGAACCACGCGGGGGGACCTTGTGAATGAACTGCAGAGAGCTGGGACCAATGTAACAAAGCCTACCATCAGTAACACACTATGCCGCCAGGGACTCAGATCCTGCAGTGCCAGACGTGTCCCACTGCTTAAGCCAGTACATGTCCGGGCCCGTCTGAAGTTTGCTAGAGAGCATTTGGATGATCCAGAAGAGTATTGGGAGAATGTCCTATGGTCTGATGAAACCAAACTGGAACTGTTTGGTAGAAACACAACTTTTCGTGTTTGGAGGAAAAAGAATACTGAGTTGCATCCATCAAACACCATACCTACTGTAAAACATGGGGGTGGAAACATCATGCTTTGGGGCTGTTTCTCTGCAAAGGGGCCAGGACGACTGATCCGGGTACATGAAAGAATGAATGGGGCCATGTATCGTGAGATTTTGAGTGCAAACCTCCTTCCATCAGCAAGGGCATTGAAGATGAAACGTGGCTGGGTCTTTCAACATGACAATGATCCAAAGCACACCGCCAGGGCAACGAAGGAGTGGCTTTGTAAGAAGCATTTCAAGGTCCTGGAGTGGCCTAGCCAGTCTCCAGATCTCAGCCCTATAGAAAACCTTTGGAGGGAGTTGAAAGTCCGTGTTGCCAAGCGACAGCCCCAAAATATCACTGCTCTAGAGGAGATCTGCACAGAGGAATGGGCCAACATACCAACAACAGTGTGTGCCAACCGTGTGAAGACTTACAGAAAACGTTTGACCTCTGTCATTGCCAACAAAGAAGAGAGAACAAAGTATTGAGATGAAATTTTGTTACTGACCAAATACTTATTTTCCACCAGAATTTGCAAATAAATTCTTACAAAATCAGACAATGTGATTTTCTGGATTTGTTTTCTCATTTTGTCTCTCATAGTTGAGGTCTACCTATGATGTAAATTACAGACGCCTCTCATCTTTTTAAGTGGTGGAACTTGCACTATTGGTGACTGACAAAATACTTTTTTGCCCCACTGTACATTATATCTTATGTATCTTCCGTCTGTATTTCGCTCAATGAGACGTTAGGTCTTGCCCTTTTGACCCCAGGACGGGGTTAATCCTTAATACAATGGATTATCCGTCTTCTGTAATGCCGCAGCTAATTGGTATAAGCGGCTTTCCTGCCGATGAGCCGATATACGGTGTAGATGTAGCTCACCTATAGAATATCCTATCTAGAGAGGACGGCGTTCCTATAATCTGTATTAATCTGTGGATGCCCGGCCTGCATGTCATATAACGCACAGACTGGCTGTGCCAAGTGTGCATGTCAGTGGCCTGCAGGTGGGTCATGTTTGTGGCCACCTCCTGTAAACTTTGTGCCTGCTCAGTGGTATATTTTATGTGACTACCTGGCGGTAGGGTTTAGAAACTTTACCAAATATTTGTATGTCCTTTCTCGTGCCAGTCTGTAGCCGTCCCTTCTTGTTGTGCCAGTCCGTAGCCGTCCCTTCTTGTGCCAATCTGTGGCTGTCTCTTCTTTTTTTTTTTTTATATGTAGATTGTGAGCCCCACATAGAGCTCACAATGTACATTTTTCCCTATCAGTATGTCTTTTGGAATATGGGATGGAAATCCATGCAAACATGGGGAGAACATACAAACTCCTTGCAGATGGTTTATTTGCCCTTGGTGGGATTTGAACACCAGGACTCCAGCGCTGCAAGGCTGTAGTGCTAACCACTGAGCCACCGTGTGGCCCCTGGCCGTCTCTTCTTGTACCAGTCTGTAGCTGTCCCTTCTTGTGCCAGTCTGTAGCTGTCCCATCTTGTGCCAGCCTGTAGCTGTCTCTTCTTGTGCCAGTCTGTCGCTGTCCCTTCTTGTACCAGTCTGTGGATGTCTCTTCTTGTGCCAGTCTGTAGCTGTCCCTTCTTGTGCCAGTCTGTAGCTGTCTCTTCTTGTGCCAGTCTGTAGCTGTCCCTTCTTGTGCCAGTCTGTAGCTGTCTCTTCTTGTGCCAGTCTGTAGCTGTCCCTTCCTGTGCCAGTCTATAGCTGTCCTTTCTTGTGCCAGTCTGTAGCTGTCCCTTCTTGTGCCAGTCTGTAGCTGTCCCTTCTTGTGCCAGTCTGTAGCTGTCCCATCTTGTGCCAGCCTGTAGCTGTCTCTTCTTGTGCCAGTCTGTCGCTGTCCCTTCTTGTGCCAGTCTGTAGCTGTCTCTTCTTGTGCCAGTCTGTAGCTGTCCCTTCTTGTGCCAGTCTGTAGCTGTCTCTTCTTGTGCCAGTCTGTCGCTGTCCCTTCTTGTTCCAGTCTGTAGCTGTCTCTTCTTGTGCCAGTCTGTAGCTGTCCCTTCCTGTGCCAGTCTATAGCTGTCCTTTCTTGTGCCAGTCTGTAGCTGTCCCTTCTTGTGCCAGCCTGTAGCTGTCTCTTCTTGTGCCAGTCTGTCGCTGTCCCTTCTTGTGCCAGTCTGTAGCTGTCTCTTCTTGTGCCAGTCTGTCGCTGTCCCTTCTTGTTCCAGTCTATAGCTGTCTCTTCTTGTGCCAGTCTTTTTGTGCTACAGACCCTGATAGGTGGTGGACCCCACGGTCCGGGTACCCCCAGTGTGTATACTGTACGGTGCCAGAAGCATATGGCATGTTGCCCTGTATAGTGGCGGTATATCAGTATACAGTACTGGCCCCACATTGAAGTCAATGCCCTGCAGTACCAGTGCCGGCCACTATACAGGACATGGAGCTATCTGCATCTGGCTCTGTACACTGCATAGTACACAGATTGGAGGCACCTCTGACCAGCTGATCGGTGAATGGGCCAGCTGTTGGGCCTCCACCGATCAGAGATGTATAACTTATTCTAGTCAGGTCACTGGTGGGGGGTTTGGTATCTGATATTGATGACCCAAGGAAGTCCATTTATTTTTGGTCTGCATAAATCAGCACCTTGGATTTCCTTATGGATCCGCCATATGTTTTATTTCAGCCATCCTATAAGCTGCAGAAGAAGAATCCCGACAGTCTGGAATATCAAAGGATGAAAGTTCAGGTTAGGGAAGCAGAAGCTCTTGACGTCGGCCGTGTCCATGTCCGATTTCTTGGGCTGTTCTTTCCTTTGAGGAACAAATATAGAGAATGCAAACATACAGGTCATCCTGGTTCGTGTGAAAGGGAAATGGGAGGGAACGTAACGATTCACCAGAAGTTCCCAAAGTCACCGCCGTCAGTGGTCCTGTGATACGGGGATGGTCGAGTCCTCTGAAGATCCTTCTCCAGTGACCCACTGAGATAGCGGTCACATTCAGAGTAGTCAGTGGCCTACAATCATGGAAACATTTGCTATCGAGACTCAAGACGTCTTCATCAGGCTGCAGGAAATCTTGAGTTCCTGCTGACGTAAGCCGCGGAGAGTGGAGACGCTGATAGCTACGGTTTCCTGATTGAGCCTAAGGGGCGTTTTGGGATCTGTGGTTCTCCACCTTGGGTCTACGATACTGAGGGTGACACGATATAAAACCAACAAATTATATATAAATATTCATTTATTATTATTATTTTAATTCCTTCTTCCAAAAACCATAACTTTTATTTTTGTGTATACAGAGCCGTATGATGCCATATTTTTTTTTCTTTTTTTTTTAAAGTTCTCAATTTTTACTCCCCTCCTTCAAAAAAAAAAAAAAAAATTATTTTCCCGTACTCAGAGCTCTTTGTTGACTTATTTTTTGTGGGACAAATTGTACTTTATAATGCCACAATTTAATAGTCGATTGGATATACTGGGGAGTTGTAAAAAAAAAAAAAAAATTCAGAATGGAGTAAAATTGGAGAAAAAAAACCTATAATTTTCTTGTCTTCATTGTGAGGTTTTTTTTTAAAGTCTTTGTTTTTTTTTTTTATCTGTGACACCTGTACATTTTTATATTCTTGTGTTTTTTGTAATGGCTCATTCTATGTGTACTTTTTATTGATACCATTTCGGGGAATGTTTGACGTTTTGATTTTTTTGGGGAGGCGAATCAAATAAAAAAACAAATAAAAAAAAATATACAAAACAGAATTAGATATTTAAAGGGATCCTATCAATAAGCTCAATTTTTTGTCCCTAACATGACAGAATAGCCTTAAGAAAGGCTATTCTTCTCCTACCTTTAGTTGTCTTCTCCGCGCCGCCGTTCCATAGAAATCCCGGTTTTCGTTGGTATGCAAATGAGTTCTCTCGCAGCACTGGGGTCGTCCCCAATGCTGCAAGAGAACTCCAGCGCCGCCTCCATCTCCTTCAGGAACGGGTCTTCTTCACGTCTTCTTCCGACGGTGGCTTCAATCTTCTAGGCCTCAGGCAGCCGACTGCGCATGCCCACAAGCCACAAGAAAATGGCCGCTTACTATACTGTGTAAGCGGCCATTTTCTTGTGGCCGGCGGGCATGCACAGTCGGCTTTGCCCGAGGCCTAGAAGTTTGAAGCCACCGTCGGAAGAAGAAGCAAAGAGAGGCCGTTTCAGATGAAGATGGAGGGTTCTCTGGCAGCATTGGGGACCGCCCCCAGTGCTGTGAGAGAACTCATTTGCATACCGATGAAAACTGGGATTTATATTGAACGGCGGCGCGGAGAAGACAACTAAAGGTAGGAGAAAAATAGCCTGTCTTAACTATTTTGATGTGGTACCCAGAAAAAATTGCTTTTTAATGATTGAATCCCTTTAACATCCCAAGAATAATGTGCTACAGTATTACGTCTCCTTTTCTTACTTATGGAAAGTTTTAAAGATCTTCTATTGATTTATTGTACCGAGAGACAGATCCATCCCGACCCTCCAGACGGCATTGATCAAACTTTATGAATAAAGCAAAATATCAAATGTATTTTCCAGAAGACACAAAAATGTTCAATGTCATCCAATGGCTGAGAAAATCAGAATAAAAAATGCCACAAGTGAGGGGGTTAATAATCTGCAGTAATTGTATCATCTATAAATGTCTGTACTAAATCTTCTCATTTACGTCAGAACATTCTTGAGCCCCTCTGAAAAGCAGTTGGGGGCCTGGAATTCTTGTACTGATGGAGAAAAACAACATCCAGGTAGAGCAGCTGTGCGGGGAAGATCAGGGGGACAAGATATAGCAAAAACTAAGAAAATATCCTCATAGAGCAGCTGTGCGGGGAAAGATCAGGAGCAAAATATATCAAAAGTTAAAGGGATCCTATCTTTCAAACACGTCGGAATAGCCTTAAGAAAGGCTATTAGTCTCCTACCTTTCATTGTCTTCTCCGCACCGCCATTTGGTAGATATTCCATTTTCCTTCTTTATGCAAATAAGTTTTCTTGCAGCACTGGGGACGGTCCTTAGTGTTCCAACAGCACTGGGGGCGGTCCAGTGCTGCCAGAGAACTCTCCCTCTTTGTCTGGAATACGAGAAAATAGCCACTTACAATACTATGTAAGCGGCCATTTTTGTTGTGGCCGCGAGCATGCGCAGTCGGCTTTGCACGAGGCCTAGAAGTTAGAAGACACCGCCTGAAAAAGACGCGGTGAAGACCTCGTTCCAGATGAAGATGGTGGCGGTGCTGGAGAGTTCTCTGGCAGCACTGGGACCGCCCCCAGTGCTGCTTGACCGCAGGGGACGCCCCCAGTGCTGCGAGAGAACTCATTTGCATACCGAAGAAAACCCGGATTTCTACTGAACGGCGGCGCAGAGAAGACATCTAAAGGTAGGAGAAGAATAGCCTTTCTTAAGGCTATTCCTACGTGTTAGTTAGAAAAAAGATGGGATCCCTTTAAGAAAATGCATAACCAGGTAGAACAGCTGTGTGGGGAAGATTGGGGGCAAAATATATCAAAAACTAAGAGAACATCTAGGTGGAACAAAAAATACACTTACTCACCTCGTCCTAGTGTTTCGTTGTTCAGTACCGGTCTTCTTCCCATCCCAGAATCAGAGAGGACCCCTGAGACCGATCGGTGACCCTCATGGTCGCTAGTAAGGAGGTGGTGATGTATATGAATGACATCACTTGTTCCTCTCCAGGGACCAATGAGGTCACTGATTGGTCTCAGTGGTCATGTGATCTTCTCCGTTTCTGGTGTGGCAAGCCCTGTCATGGGAGGTAAAGCGGACGGAGACCGGATAACTTAGCGCTGAGGATAGGCGAGTGTGACTTTTTATGTTTTTTTGCACCTACCCCAGCCATCTCTGGACATCCCCTTTAACAGGTTAACCTTTACTCCATGTATGTATTTCTGTCTCCTGATATTATCCTGTTTTAGGTTTAACCATTTTCTGTTGCCCATTGCAGAAAACAGGTCTCTATGAATATAAAATCTATGGCGGCCTGGCCGATTGTCCAGCAGAGCTTTGCGCCGATGTATACATGGATTTGGATTATAGGAAGAAGTGGGACCAGTATGTAAAAGGTTTGTGGAGTCAATATATGGTACTATAAGGAGCGGCCTTATCATCAACAGGCATCACAGTCTGTTTAGTATGGCGCAAACTTTGTAAGTCCCATAGACTATGAATGAAGTAGCATCGCGCATGCGCGACTACGACAACATTACAAAAAGGGAATTCTGGTCTCTGGTTTTAGTCCATTTGTTTGGATCTCAGAGATGGAGTCCATGTGTGAATTCACATTAAAATAGGTGATCAACGATGCATTAGATGCTGGAAGACCCTTTTAAACACTGTAAGAGGGGATCGAGGGTGTAATGGAAAAAAAAACCTCTTAGTCGTCATAAAGACCATACAATAAAAGCTTGTAAACATTTCCCTATGTGAACATGCTTGTGAATCAGAGCAAGAGAAGCCTTGGATAACAAACCTGCTACTGCCCCCTAGTGGCTGATAGATGCACCTGGTGGTTAACGGGAATGTATCCTCAAAGACTCGTTATTTACTGTACATTGGGTATCCTCGTCTTCGCACAGTCACGATAGGCTACCGCTTCCGATTTCTCGTAGGTCAATTCTTGTCGCCTTTGCGTAAACTTGGAGGGAATTATCCAAATCATCTTTTATTATTATAAGGTGGGCGAGTTAGTGGCGGCATAGAGGGGGCCGGGTAGTGAAGCCGGACATACACTCTTCATTATATTATTGGCTGATTTGCTAATTCCAATGGGTTCCATCTTAAGCACTGGTTCTTAAAATATGGGTCAGGACCTACTGGGGGTGAGAGGGGTTTGTGAGTCAAGTTGAGACATTTCTGTTCCATATTACAAGATAGTAAACTACGGGCAATACCAGGCACTGCAAAAGGACATTTGATGGTGTCACCGCGGTGCGACCAGTCACGTGCAGAGGCAGAGCTTGAAAAATAGCTTCCTGTATGTGCAGTGTAGGTAGCAGGGTTGGGGGGTGTTAAGTTGGCAGGGTTGAGAGTGTGGGAGAAAAATGAACTTTTTGGGAAAGGGAATGTAGCAGAACTGAGTGTGTGGGGAAATGTGGAGTGGAAGAAGTGAGTGTGGGGGAAATGTGGAGTGAAAGAATTGAGTGTGGGGGGGAAATGTGGAGTGGAAGAACTGAGTGTGGGGGGAAATGTGGAGTGGAAGAACTGAGTGTGGGGGAAAATGTGGAGTGGAAGAACTGAGTGTGGGGGGAAATGTGGAGTGGAAGAACTGAGTGTGGGGGGAAATGTGGAGTGGAAGAACTGAGTGTGGGGGAAAATGTGGAGTGGAAGAACTGAGTGTGGGGGGAAATGTGGAGTGGAAGAACTGAGTGTGGGGGGAAATGTGGAGTGGAAGAACTGAGTGTGGGGGGAAATGTGGAGTGGAAGAATTGAGTGTGGGGGGAAATGTGGAAGTAGCAGTGTTGAGTGTAGGGGATATAGAGGTGAAATGTGTGTGCAAGTGTGTGGTATGAAGTAGAGCTGAGAGTGTGGGTGAACATGGAGGTAGCTAAGCTGTGTGTGTGGGAGAACATTGAGCTATATACCTCCCCTGTCACTCCCTGGTCTCCATGGACAGTCGGGAGCCCCTGTATTGTACACATTGGATATTCAGCAGGTCTCGCTAAAGTCATTAGTCTACTTGTTATGACCAGTTTACGCCGCATTCCCATCTGCACCGAGTCCAATCTATTGCTTTGGATGGCCGGAAAAATGGAAAAACTGACCATGAAAATAATGGACGCAAACAGAACCCAAGGGTCCCCATTGGCTCCACTGGGATCCGTGAGGTGTCCGTTCTTACTAAAAAGTCAGCCTTGCAGCACTTTACCCATCTGCTAATTTCTGACGTATCTGCACCGGATGGGCACCCGACGCAGATGTGAACGTAGCTTTACAACTTTGTAAAGTGGTGCGGTACTAATATCCGATATTTCTGTATTCTGTAGCACTACACGAAGACCAAAATGGAGAAGACAAGGTGATCTACTGGGAAGTGAAATACCCGTTCCCGCTATCTAACAGAGACGTATCCTTCTAGTTTAACGTTTGGAAAAACAGCAGTCCCTTAAATCAACCCTGTTCACCCCTGATTGGTGAAGATCACAGAAGACCTTTTTTGAGATGACTCATTTCATTAACCCCTTCCCGACATGCGCCGTAATAGTACGGCGCGTCGGGTCTGTAACTATGGCGACCGCCCGGGAGCCGGACGGCCGTCATAGCCGCCGGGTGTCTACTGTCTACTGCTTTAAGCAGTAGACAAGCGGCTCTAATGCCTCCGATCGGTCCCCGGACCGATCGGAGGCATTAACCCCTCCGGCGCTGCTGTCAAAGGCGCCGGAGGCGCCATTTTCCCGGCGGCGCATGGGCGCCGCCATTTTGGCAGGGATCGCCGGCTTCTGGAGCATGCTCCAGGGCCGACCCCCCCATTGCCATGACAGCCGGGAACCTTGTTAAAGGCTCCCAGCCGGTCTGCAAATTCTCTCTTTTGCAGGCTGGTGTATACAGCCTGCAAAAGAGAGGATGATTTTTTGCAATGCATTAGCATTGTAATGCATTGCATTAGTGATCAGACCCCCTGGGGTTCAACACCCCTAGGGGGTCTAATAAATGCAAAAAAAAAAAGTTAAAAAAAATATTAAAAAATATAAAAAGAATTAAAAGTTCAAATCACCCCCCTTTCCCTAGAACACATATAAAAGTAGTTAAAAACTGTGAAACACATACATGTTAGGTATCACCGCGTCTGAAATCGCCCGCTCTACAAAGTTATACAAATATTTTTCCTGTTCGGTAAACGCCGTAGCAGGAAAAATAGTCAAAAGTGCCAAACCGCCGTTTTTTCACTGTTTTAATTCTGATAAAAATTTGAATAAAAAGTGATCAAAGCAATAACATTTCCCGAAAATGGTAGAACTAAAAAGTACACCCGGCCCCGCAAAAAAAGACGCCCTATACATCCCCGTACAAGCACGTATAAAAAAGTTACGGCCGTCGGAATATGGCGACTTTTAGAAAAAAAATTTTTTTAACACTTTTGGAATTTTTTTTAGGGGTCAAAATGTAAATAAAACCATATAAATTTGGTATCCCTGGAACCGTACCGAAACACAGAATATAGGGGACATGTCATTTTGGCTGCACAGTGAACGCCGTAAAACCAAAGCCCGTAAGAAAGTCGCAGAAATGCATTTTTTCTTCAAATCCACCCCATTCTGAATTTTTTTCCTGCTTCCCAGTACATTATATAGAATAATTAATGGTGGCATCATGAAGAAAAAATTGTCCCGCAAAAATTAAGACCTCATATGACTCTGGGAGCGGAGAAATAAAAAAGTTATGGGGTTTAGAAGGAGGGGAGTCAAAAACGAAAAACGAAAATCAAAAAATGCCATCGGCGGGAAGGGGTTAAATGCTTCACTTAGCAAGACTGATCGATCGATGAAGTCCTCTCAAAAAATCTGTGTCCTGGACAATCCCTTTAAGAGGCCATAGATGAATCGGGCATTTCTTGCACCACTTGGGACCTCCAATCGCAGTGCATTGTGGGGGACATTATGCTGAGCACCATCATACCTTAAGATAGTCCAATACACGCACCATTTCTTTGAAATATAAACTAAGTTCTATGCTTAAACCCAGGCCCTTATGTGTACTAAGCTGTCTCCCGACTGACTGAGCCACAAGCTCTCCATAGCAGATTTTGCTTTCTGTATATCATACTGGTATGTGGTTTTCTCTGTCAGTACATTGTCTGCTGAAATCTCGTTATTTATATGGAGATGTTTCTTTACATTCCAATACAATATACAGAGAAAGACGTCATTAAGAGAGAAAAGTGAAGAAGTAAGAGAGAAAAAACCCCATTAAAGTTAATTGAACTTGTGGCTCAGTCGGTAGCTTTTGCTTTTGCATTTTTTCATGACATATTCATATATTTGAGGTTTAACATTACTACTATTATTATATGGAGTCTGAATAAATGCAGCTATCTACTTTTAGAAAGACCACGCCTCTTGAAAAAGGTTTCCGCCCCCTTCCTGACCCACACTTCCACTCCGTATAAAGTCTATGGGATTGATGATGATACCCCATTATCGTTCTCCGCTATCTGCATCAGCCCCATAAAGATTCATTGTAGTGCTATTGCACATGGGTAACCATTGCTCCACTCAGATGTGCCCTTGTACTCATGACCTATGGGGGTCCCAATAGAGAGACCCCCCAACTAATAACCCACTCAGCACTTAATATTTTTTCCTTACATCTGGATATAGTATGTGTATGTTCGACAACGGCAAGACTTAGACATAGATGGGAGAAAGATCTTTGTTATTTTGGCTAAGAGCGTGACGGCCGCACATTGTCCGGAGAAATCGGGAATTATCAGGGTCAACAGCTACAAGCAGAGCCTGGCGATAGAGAGCGACGGCAACAATGGCTGCAAAGGTAAGAAAACCGAGAAAGGCTGAAATGTTGCAATTTATCAAAATTCTTAATTTTTGATTCCCCCATTTCTTTACCCTGCAGTCTTCATGTACTACTTTGATAATCCGGGTGGCATGATCCCTTCATGGCTTATTAATTGGGCGGCCAAGGTAAGTTTTCTGTTCGGTGCAATCTACAATGTTTAAAATAACAATAAGAGCGTTATTAACCTTACCAGCGCCCGCCTGCTCCCTGCTGGTCTCTGTTTACCCAACTCCAGCAGTGGGGGTGGTGACAGGAGTGCTGCAGCCTTATTACTGGCTGTAGCCATGATGAGAGTCTACTGATGTTGTCAAGGGGGCGGGGCTTAACCTTTCTTTTGTCCTGCTGCAGCCATTTGTCTTATAAACACGCACAAGAAAATAATTATTGATAATAAAAATACATTTTTTTTTTTTGTATTACAATTGTGATTGTTATGATTGCCATTATTGTTACCATTATTATTAGATGACAAGTCTCATTTATCTACAACTAGCATCTGCCCACGACTTCGCCTGCGAGTTGGTGTTGGCGCTCAGCCGCTTATATTTAGCCAATTGATGTTGTAGATGATCCGCCTGCTCCCGTGTCTCGGCTCTGCTACATCGCTGCATATGCGCAGCATACTCAGTTGTATGTACATCTCTGCATATGGAGAGCATACTCAGCTGTGCTACAGTGCTGCCTAAGCTCTGCTACATTTGGCCATTTGGATTATAGGGTTGTTCTTATGTCAGTGTCTGAGCAGCTTCTGTGTTGGAAACGGCTGAACGGATGTTGCAGAAATTTGCCACAATTCAATCAGCCTGCTCCCGCATCTCGGCTCTGCTACATCGATGCATATGCATAGGATACCCAGCTATATGTACATGTTTGCATATGGAGAGCCTATAGAGGTGTGCTACAGCACTGCCTAAACTCTGCTACATCAGGCAATTGTGATTACAGGGGTTTGGTTATGTGACTACGTGAGAAGCTTCTGTGTTACAAAGGGCTGAACGGATGTTGCTGAAATGTGGCAAAGTTCTCCCCCCTCCCCCATCAGAGGCAGAACAACACATTCCCCGTCGTACTCACTGAAACTCTACACCCGATATAGTCCTCTTGCCCACACACAGCCTGTATGTTCTGTAGTCTCCTGATCTTCTATGAGACTCCATTTTCTTCAGCTTTCACACTGTCCAGCTTCATCCTATATAGCTCCGCCCACAAAATAGGTCCTTTATTGTAGTGTGAACCTACATTCCTTCACTGTGGTTGTGTAGTGACGTCATTTACCGGGATAAAAAGAAGCCTATGTTTTAATCTGGGTTCCTATCTATGTATGTGGCAAATTTCATGCAAATCCGTTCAGCCGTTTTTGCGTGATTGAGGAACAAACACCACTCACAAACATCCAAACTTTCACATATATAATAGTAGGATTATACGTTTTAATGACCGACCAGTAATCCTGGTGCCTCAGCCCCGTTTTTTCCTTCCACCCCTGTATTAGGTAAGAGAGAGTGAAGCCGTCTCTTAATAATTTTATTACCGGGAGGAGACTCCAATTAAACCATTTTGCGCTGATGTCATTTTTTTTCTGTTTCCTGCTGCTCCAGATAAGGAATTGATGTAAGGAGACGAGAACATTGTAGCAATCTGATTATGAGATGCTTATAAGGAGAAGGGTGTGGGCTGAGCTGTGACATCTTGTGTATGTGCAGGGTACAGTAGCCATCCCTGTATATCTGCAGATTGTTAGGGTTATATGACTAGCAACTCATAGGAGGATGTTGAACAGATAAAGTAAAGCAACGTTCACATCTGTTCCGGGTGTCCGTATCAACTAGCTCCACAAGAAACAGGGCTCAATCTAGGTTCACACCAGCGTTCATCTCTTTGCATGGTAACCCGAACGACGGAGGACTCCATAGACTCCGTCGAGTTTCCGATGGTTTTATAGTCCGTGCAGGACGTTTCTCTCGTTAGTAGATGGAATTTGCAGCGGAGTCTCATCTGTCCTCGGTGAGCATTGGAGAATTCCATCCCCGATTCTGCCTCTGCATTGTTCAGGCGGGTTTCTGCGAGTAAGCACCTCAGGTTCCGATCCAAAAACCGGGTAGCCGCAACTGAAAGACGGTGCCCTGCACCGGAATCCAGCTGCGCTCTCTGCTTCGGATTAGGCCCAATGAATGGGCCTAGTCCAGAGGTGGGTGTATCTTCAGGCCGAATTGCGAGGTGACACAGCCTGAAGAATGAGCATCTCGCTTCTTTTTTCCGGGAGCCGTTTCTTGAGCGGCTCCCATTGGTTTCAATAGGAGCCATCTTTTTGGTCAGGGTTTTGAGGCGAATACGGCCTCAGAAGCCTGACCAAAAAACTCAGTGTGAACTTACCCTTAAAGTACGTCTTTCAGATCCAAACGGTCCCCTAAGCCAATTGACAAGACTGGTTACGACAATGACGGAAAACGCGATGTCTGTAGAGATGATAAGTGATGTACAACTGCATTGTAAGGCATCGGGTCATTCTAATTCTTTCCATTTTTTTTCTTATAGAGCGGCGTTCCAAATTTCTTAAAGGACATGCAGAAGGCTTGTAATGGATATTCATCCAAGGACTCCTCAAAGTAGATAGACCCAGTACAGCGCTTTACTCTAAAGGGGTCAGATTGCTTGAAATTATCGAAAAAGACGATTTACAGTGGTGTAACTATAACAAAAGTCATATGGTGCTGACACTTCCCGTGAGCTCAGCCGTGTCCATCGGTGATCGGCTGTAATGGTCATATTTTGTATTCACTTATCAATTCCTGGATCAGGAAGAACAGGCGGGTACCGGGAAGTGTCAGCATCAATAGGGTTGGGAATTGGTGAGGTGAGTATTAACCCTTTTTATTATTAAATGTTGTTTTTTTAAAAAAATCTCTTGGGGCCGTTCTGCCCGTTTTAATACGACATCAGGTAACAAATAAACTTGAAATGATATGATTTACTACTAATGTACTAATGGTGTTATCGAACTGCCTGTTTACAGAATCTTATCTTTATATTGAGAATTGCTGCTAGTAGGAATGAAAGGTAATGCAGTATTCATACTTGGTGAGCTTGAGGGTCACATTATGTAGCACTGTAGGAATAACCGTGGACAATTACACTTTGCCGTGTTATTTGCACTTTGAAAAATCAGCAAGATAACATTTACAAAAATGCTGAAAAGACAAAGATATTTGGCAGCATCTTGTCTGACTGAAACAACAATATCTTGTTTGATAATAAGATAACTGGCTGGAGCAACATTCGTTCTGTTTGTAAAACAAGTGACTGGAGTGATATCCTGTCCGCAAGTAAGACAACTGGCTGGAGCATCTTCCGGTCTGATAGTAAGAAAACTGGCTGAAGCATCTTCCTGTCTGATAGCAAGACAACTGGGTGAAGCATCTTCCTGTCTGATAGTAAGACAACTGGCTAGAGCATCTTCCTGTCTGATAGTAAGACAACTGGCTGAAGCATCTCCTTGTCTGATAGTAAGACAACTGGCGGAAGGATCTTCTTGTCTGATAGTACGACAACTAGCTGGAGTATCTTCCTGTCTGATAGTAAGACAACTAGCTGAAGCATCTTCGTGTCTGATAGTAAGACAACTGGCTGGAGCATCTTCCTGTCTGATAGTAAGACAACTAGCTGGAGTATCTTCCTGTCTGATAGTAAGACAACTAGCTGAAGCATCTTCCTGTCTGATAGTAAGACAACTGGCGGAAGGATCTTCTTGTCTGATAGTACGACAACTAGCTGGAGTATCTTCCTGTCTGATAGTAAGACAACTGGCTGAAGCATCTTCCTGTCTGATAGTAAGACAACTGGCTGAAGGATCTTCCTGTCTGATAGTAAGACAACTAGCTGGAGTATCTTCCTGTCTGATAGTAAGACAACTAGCTGAAGCATCTTCCTGTCTGATAGTAAGACAACTGGCTGGAGCATCTTCCTGTCTGATAGTAAGACAACTGGCTGGAGCATCTTCCTGTCTGACTGCAAGACAACTGGCTGGATCAATAGAATTTCAGACTGTAAAACACCTGGCTGGAGCAATGTCCTGTCTGTGAGACAAATGATTGGAGCAGTATCATGTCTGACTGTAAAACAACTGGCTGGATCAACTGCCTGTCTGACTAAGACGACTGCCTGAAGCATCACACTTATTCAGATCACTGGAACTTTAAAGGGGATGTCCAGGATTTACAGGGGAGGCCGAGAAAGGTGAAAAATGAAAAAACATATGCACCTGTTCTCAGCGCTCTGGTGCCCCGCCACTGTCCTGTACCGTGGCACCCCAGGCCTTGTTCATACAGTAGTCCTCACCATGCCCATCAGCAGGCTAAGGGGACACGGGATGTCACAGGTGACGTGCGTGAAGCTCCGATTCTTTTCTTAGGCCTGTGATTGGCCTCAGCAATCATGTGTAACGAGAACTTTCGCTGAAACAAGCCCTGGGGCGCTGCTGGACCGGAGAGTGGTGGGAGACACAGGAGCATTTTATTTTTCACTTTTCTCGGCCTCCAGAAAAAAAACTTAATTTCCTGGACAAACCCTTTAACATACTGTAAGTATCTACAGAACGTTCTAAGTCCTCTCAATGTGCACAGTGTGCTGTATAGCTTTCAGTTTGTGTTAACCCCTTTATATTTGTCTTGTCCCCGGCCACTGGATTTCTCGTCTGCACAAGCCTGGCCAAAATACTGGAATAACTATGCACATCCTGCCTGGCCACCAAAGAGAGAATCCAAATGGGTTGTTCTTACAGCTTTTATAGATCGGTGGTTTCCCGCGTAGCCAAAAGCCACCACCTAGGTCACAAGTGGTTTGTAGATGAATGGCGTGTTACCCCATTGTTGATTGATAATGGCTACATGGTGGCCAAAAAACTCAGCAATCCATCAACAATCAATGAATTTGCAAGTCGCGGCAACTAAGGGGATTGGATACATCTCAGCTTCTGCTTGACTACATGGCGTCCGCCATATTGGACTCTAGCCTTAAACTACCTCCATGTAAAAATGTGTAATTCCAACCCTTTGCCTTTTATTACACACGTAAGACATCACATCATGTATGTACTGTAAGACTCTGCAGCAGAAAATTCCAGAAATTGGTGGCGAGAAAAGTCCTGCACGGCGGACTTTTCTCTCCCCCTCTTTCTGTATGAAAACGATGGGCACCCAGGAAATCCCATTATAATCTATGGGGTCCGCTGGTGGCCACGCTGTTTTAGCGGTCCGCCTTCTGTCGTTTGGGTTCCCCGTACATCGGAGAGCCCTGCGCAGATGTGAACCTAGCCTTAGTAACACGGTTTGAAGTATATCTGTTAATATCATCGTATTACCCTACAGTGTTCTGATCAATTTTATTGTGTAATTTTGATTTTGAAATTTGTCAAAAATTAAGTGTGTGATTTTACAAATTTCACAAAATTGATGATTATTCTGTCTCTACTGTAACTAAATATTTCTGGACAAACTGGAAAATAAATTATAACCATCTCACATGTTTTTCTTGGTCTAAATAGTATTGGGCAAGTCCCATAGTCATGGATGGAAAGGTGACCCCAGATGTGCACTGGGAAACCTTAAAGAGGTCCTGTCACCAGGTCTGTAAAGCCTAATGACATCCAACATCTGATCGGCGCTGTCACCCTGAACATTTTGGTGCTTTGTTTATCCTAATCTGTTCGGCTATTCCAAAGATATAAGTCCTGTTAGTGTTGCTGCAGATTAGGGTCTATTTGCCAGGTGGGCAGTAACACTGCATTATATACAGCACACAAAGACCCAACCCCCAGAAAAAAACGGTGTTACCGCCTACTTCACTAATATACCCCAATTTGTATCAACACCAATGGGGCTTGTTTCTTTTAGAGGGGCTGAACAGATTTGGATAAACAAAACACCAAATGGTTGACAGTGCCAATCGGGTGAGGTATGTCATTGGGAATTTCAGCCGATGAGGACATGAAAGATTCTCTTTAACTGAGTTTGGTTGAGGACTCCAATTTGCCTTGGAATCAGTTTAGCTCAATATCACAATATCTTATGAAAAACCGCAATTCCCCCTCCCCCACATGGCGGTAACACATAGGTAACACATTTAGGATGGCCAACAGATCACATGGACCTAAATATTGTATAGATCAAATGCACCCCTTTATGGTTGAGGTATACGCTAACGGCAGTGACCACTTTCAGCAGTTGCCACACTGCAAAGTTGTTCGAGGACCATGTCATCTTTGACAGGGTTTAAGATTTTTATTTTATCCCCAACTTCATGGAGGCCTCACATCACAACTTATAGAATTAATGGGCTGGGACGATGGGTCAGCAGCATATCTATCTGCAGGACTGGGGTGATATACTGGTACTGGTGACACTAACCTATCTATCTGCAGGACTGGGGTGATATACTGGTACTGGTGACACTAACCTATCTATCTGCAGGACTGGGGTGATATACTGGTACTGGTGATACTAACCTATCTATCTGCAGGACTGGGGTGATATACTGGTACTGGTGACACTAACCTATCTATCTGCAGGACTGGGGTGATATACTGGTACTGGTGACAGTAACCTATCTATCTGCAGGGCTGGGGTGATATGCTGGGTCTGGTGACAGTAACCTATCTATCTGCAGGACTGGGATGATATGCTGGTTCTGGTGACACTAACCTATCTATCTGCAGGACTGGGGTGATATACTGGTACTGGTGACACTAACCTATCTATCTGCAGGACTGGGGTGATATGCTGGTTCTGGTGACAGTAACCTATCTATCTGCAGAGCTGGGGTGATATGCTGGTTCTGGTGGCAGTAACCTATCTATCTGCAGGACTGGGGTGATATGCTGATTCTGGTGACAGTAACCTATCTATCTGCAGGGCTGGGGTGATGTACTGGTGACACTAACCTATCTATCTGCAGGACTGGGGTGATATGCTGGTTCTGGTGACAGTAACCTATCTATCTGCAGGGCTGGGGTGTTATGCTGGTTCTGGTGACTGTAACCTATCTATCTGCAGGACTGGGGTGATATGCTGGGTCTGGTGTCAGTAACCTATCTATCTGCAGGGCTGGGGTGATATGCTGGGTCTGGTGTCAGTAACCTATCTATCTGCAGGGCTGGGGTGATATGCTGGTTCTGGTGACAGTAACCTATCTATCTGCAGGGCTGGGGTGATATGCTGGTTCTGGTGACAGTAACCTATCTATCTGCAGGGCTGGGGTGATATGCTGGTTCTGGTGACAGTAACCTATCTATCTGCAGGGCTGGGGTGATATGCTGGTTCTGGTGACACTAACCTATCTATCTGTAGGGCTGGGGTGATATGCTGGTTCTGGTGACAGTAACCTATCTATCTGCAGGGCTGGGGTGATATGCTGGGTCTGGTGACAGTAACCTATCTATATACAGGCTGGGGTGATATGCTGGGTCTGGTGACAGTAACCTATCTATCTGCAGGGCTGGGGTGATATGCTGGGTCTGGTGACAGTAACCTATCTATCTGCAGAGCTGGGGTGATATGCTGGGTCTGGTGACAGTAACCTATCTATCTGCAGGGCTGGGGTGATATGACAGACTCCCTTTAAAGGATCTGCATGTCTCAATGGTAAGAAGGCATTGTAATGTTATGGCTGACCGGTGACATTGTACGTGGAATAGGCCCCTTGAGCCGTCTCTTGTAGCTCCTCCGATGAGACGATGTAAGTGACGCGGTTCAGATTTCCCGCTGGAACGTTTCCTTGCCGCGGTCAGATCACTTTCCTACTGTATAGGCCCTAACACCGATCAAGTAAATCTATTCTAATGAGAAATGTCGCATGGAAGGGAATAAATATGGAAATGGAGACGAGAAATTACAGTAAGAGGATTGTGTTCTATGCACAGCTGATATCTGACGGCCAGGATGAATAATGATTTGGTTGCATCTGTTTGAGTGCCGTACGTGGCCAGATCTTATTACTTCATGTCCTTTTCATTATGGAAATATCCTTTTAAAAGATTTTAGAGATTTCCTCCCATTATATTCTATGGAAGCCGCCTCTCTATATCCCGATTGCCCCCTTATTCAACCAAAGACCACTGATTTTAGTGGGAACCTCTTTGAGTAGACCACACATTGGACTTACCAAGAGGCTTAGGGACATTGGTGGAGTAAAGTGGCCCACATCACACTTGCCCCAAGCATCCCAATTTTGCCCAGTCTACTAAAGGGACACGTTGTATGTATATGTTCCACCAAAATGGACATCTTTTAGGTGTTCCTAGGTCACTAAAGTTCAGATTTTGACACCTTGGAACATCATCAAGTACGGTCAAGGGTAGCAGTGACATTGGAGGAAGGAAAGGGGTGTCTATGAGAGGGGAAACAGTCTAGGAACCTGGTACGAGAAGGTGTCCATGATGTGGTCCAGCAGGTGGACCATGCTGAGACTCGAGATTTAAAGGGATGTAGTGGAGGGACTGGGAATGAGAGGAGACCCATGTTGAGGAACACGATTCAAAGGGATACCATGTTAAGGACTAGGGATGAGAGGGGAACCATGTTGAGGACCATGACTTAAAGGGATTCCATGTTAAGGACTAGGGATGAGAGGGGATCCATGTTGAGGAACATGATTTAAAGGGATACTATGTTAAGGAATAGAGATGAGAAGGGAACCACGATGAGGACCATGATTTAAAGGGATTCTATGTTAAGGACTAGGGATGAAAGGGGAACCATGTTGAGGAACACAATTTAAAATGATACTATGTTAAGGGATAGAGATGAGAAGGGAACCATGTTGAGGAACATGATTTAAAGGGATACTATGTTAAGGACTAGTGATGAGAGTGAAACTATGCTCAGGACCATGATTTAAAGGGATACCGTGTTTAGGGGCTAGGGATGAGAAGGAAACCATGTTGAGGAACATGATTTAAAGGGATACTATATTAAGGGCTAGGGATGAGAGGGGATCCATGCTCAGGACCATGATTTAAAGGGATACCATGCCAGGGACCAGGAACGAGAGGGGGAAACATGTTGGTGACTTGGAATGAGAGTAAAGCCATATTGGGGACAAAGATTTAGAAAGATGCCATTGCCATGTTAGGGACCCAGAACGACGGGACTGATTTAGGAAATGTACAGTCCACCAGGGACATAAGAAAGCGTTGGGTCCCCCTAAGGTTACGTGTGCAGGTTGGGATGCCCTGTGCATTGGTACTGTGTATAATTCGGAAACATAAAATACATGACCTTTGGCTCTTCCACCATTTTTGGGGGGGCAGTACATGTTCACTAACTCCATCGGACACTTTAACCTACATTCCGGATCCTTTTTCCAAGAGGACCCCTTTAAATCCCCATTTTTCTGTGCAAATTTGGGTGGTCGTCTCAAAAAGTTTCACGGTGTAAAGTGTTAATGCATTGAATATATATATAGATGTGCGGGCGCCGCGCACAAGTCATGCCGTGCCAGTGCTGAATATTACAACGATGGGTATTTTTTCCCCCCTTAAAGGTCACATTAAATATGATTCAGATTATTTTCTGCCCGGTGTTAAGTAAACCTCTGAATAAAAGATTATTGTCCAGATGCTCTCGCCTCAGATGAACTTCGCTGTCTGGTTTCTGACTTCCTGGTAAATGATCCTATTATTAAAAAAAAAATCTGCAAGTGCAATATGTAGATCCGAAAATCTACCGCCGCCGAGAACCTCAGAGCTTCGGTGACAAAGCAGTAACTGGGGGTTTGAGGCTTTAGGCAGGAATATTCCGTTCTCTTATATGACTATATCTTATGCCTAGATAAAATACTTGGTGCCGTCTTTTGCAAATTTTCTCGCATGGCTTCTCCTATTCTCAGAACCCGCTTAAAGAGGATCTTTGATGTCTTCGTAGATGTGCGGCATTATATACCGCTACAAAGCTGCCAGGGAGTGGAATTCAGTGCACTGTTAGCTGGGCAAGTATGCGCCTGGATGTTGTAGATATGGCTGCTGTTCGTTTTGGCACCAATATCCTTCCACTGTCAGAAGGGCGAGTCATACTGCTCAGCGTCATCGCTAGGCGGTAGGGAATGCCCCCTCTGACAGCATGAGGCTATGAAAGAGTCTGTGGGGTGGGGACGTTACTCACAGCCCAGTGATAACATAAGTTGTTAGGCTCGCTCTTCTGACAGTGGAAGGATATCAGTACCAAAATGAACAGCACCTATATCCCCTACATCCAGGTGCATACCGGCAAACAAGAATTCAGTTTCTAGGGGTATATAACTGAGCTGCAAGCTCAGGTGAACCTAGGCTTTGTGCCGCCTGAGGCGGAGGTCAGAAAGCCGCCCCCCCCCCCACCCGGAGGAGGGGGCGGGCCGAGCGGAGGGGGCGGAGCAGGTAGCGTTAGCAGGCAGGGAGAGGACCTACTCTCTGTTAAGCGTGAGGGGCGGCCGCTGCGTCCACAGGGCCGCCCCAATCTGCCGCACGCTTGCCGAGATGGTGACGCTAAGCCAGTCCAGGACAGCTTGTCCTGGACTGGCTTAGGTCAGCAAAAATACCGCCTTCCCCGGGGCCCCGGCATAGCGCCGCCTGAAGCAGTTGCTTCAGGTCGCCTCATGAGAGGTGTGGCACTGGTTGCAAGGACATGAAAGGTGGGGGCATTAGGAATGGTGTAATATATACCAGTCTTAATGAATTCCCCCCCCCATCTGTGTTATGGTAGTCAGAGACTCTCTCCCTGCTCTTGGCTTGTTCATTGAAGAGGTGGCCTCAGACCACCAAACCATAATATGCCTAGAGTTCAGACATTATCCTTCCTGATTTTGGATAGACCAGGGGGAGTGTTGCAGACTACCAACGTACAATCTTCACATGTTATGTTTACAGATAGGTGAACCCCTAAAGATTCATTTTGGGTCAGTTGGGATCCCTGATCAGTTTTCAGTCAAACAAGTTCGGTAGGAATCACACCTTAAATTAGCTACTAGAAAAACCTGGTGCTGTAACACTATGATGTCACCGCTGTGAACAAGCAGCACCCCGGCTCCCTCCATCCCTAAGAGCAGGGAGTGCGTCATCCCCGAAGCTGCTGCTGCCTGGCCTTCAAGTGTCCGGAGTGCTTCAGTCGACTCTCAGCCTGCACTGTGAACAAGCAGACACTGGGGATCCCTGGCTGCATCGCGCGATCGACCCATACGTCCTTTGTGATCAACCGGTAGATCGCAATCGACGTATTGGGCACCCCTGTTGTACATCATCGTGTATCTCCTGTAGATCGCATTGGATCTTCTGTGATAGTGTGGCCACCACTCATAATAGCGGCGGTGGTCTCACTATCACCGAGGAGTTACTGTCTCTATTGATTTCAGGAGCGGGGTCGTCTCTCTTGTGATTGGTCCATTTGTATTTAGTTTCAGGACAGTTGTTTTGGCACAAAATTGAAATGGCCAAAGTGTCTATTAAGGTCACTGCCAGCAATCGTGCCGGCAGCTTTGGCATGGTTTTAATCACCCACTGCCACCAATTTTTTTTACGAGATGATAGCGGGACCACCATCTGATATTATAACTGGTGGTTCTGCTATCACAGAAGATCCACTGTCAAACAATTTGGAATATTCGAGTCGAATGTGGTTAGTTACAAACCCTTTCACTCATCTCTAGTTCTGTTGAGTGCTCCTGCTTCCTATTACTAATTGTGTTTAATTATTTGATTAATAATTAAGATTCATTATGGCGGCCACCGTAGTGGCCGGGTCTCTGCTGTATTATACACTGATGCACTGATTTCGGCCAATAACCACCAGTTAAATCTGACCGAGGCACCATTTTCCCAATGGCAGATGGGAATGGCCATATTGGGGTGGATTGTTGCTCCCAGGAAGATCTCCAAGGGCAATGATCCAGGAGCTCTACACAATCTGTAATAAAAGTGCTGTGATTTTATAATACACTAGCTGGTACCCGCGACTTCGTCTGCGGTGATTGTAGCAGTGGGTATATACAGGCGCGGGTAAGGTTTTCGTACTGTGTATAAGGGATGGGATATGAAATGTAAGTTTGTATCTTGTTTTTGCTGTAATTCAGAGAATACGTGAGACTTTTGTGTTGGATGTAATTTGTATTTGAGCCGCTATATATACGGTGTTATGAGAAACTTTACATAGTGACTTTAAGACAGAGGGATTTGAAGTTAACCCTTTCCTGCCGATGGCATTTTTTGATTTTCGTTTTTCATTCTTGACTCCTCTCTTTTTAAACCCCATAACTTTTTTATTTCTCCGCTCCCAGAGCCATATGAGGTCTTAATTTTTGTGGGACAAATTTTTCTTCATGATGCTTCCATTATTTAGTATATATAATGTACTGGGAAGCAGGGAAAAAATTCAGAATGGGGTGGATTTGAAGAAAAAATGCATTTCTGCGACATTGTTACTGGCTTTGGTTTTACGGCATTCACTGTGCAACCAAAATGACATGTCCCCTGTATTCTGTGTTTCGTTACGATTCCGGGGATACCAAATTTATATGGTTTTATTTACATTTTGACCCCTTAAAAAAAATCCAAAACAGTTAAAAAAAAAAATTTTATTTTGAAAAGTCGCCATAGTCCGACAGCCGTAACTTTTTTATACGTGCATGTACGGGGATGTATAGGGCGTCTTTTTTTGAGGGACCGGGTGTACTTTTTAGTTCTACCATTTTCGGGAAATGTTATTGCTTTGATCACTTTTTATTCAAATTTTTATCAGAATCAAAACAGTGAAAAAACGGCGGTTTGGCACTTTTGACCATTTTTCCCGCTAGGGCGTTTACCGAACAGGAAAAATATTTGTATAGCTTTGTAGAGCGGGCGATTTCGGACGCGGGGATACCTAACATGTATGTGTTTCACAGTTTTTAACTACTTTTATATGTGTTCTAGGGAAAGGGGGGTGATTTGAATTTTTAATCCTTTTTATTTGTTTTTCTATTTTTTTTCTTTTTTTAAACTTTTTTTTTTGCATTTATTAGACCTCCTAGGGGTATTGACATGGGTGGGCGGTGTCGCGGATTGTCAGAGCAGTGGGGGTCGGCAAACATGGCTGCTCCGGAGCGTTAAAGAGCGCCTCCTGGAGTATCGCTAAGGTGAGGGGCAAAGTGGTAAAGTATATGTATATGAGATTGTGTGGGGTTAGGGGCGAGGCTGTAGAGGGCAATATAAATTTTGGGGCTTGCTATGGTCCAAAGTGTGTGAGATTGCAGAGATGGTGGTGTGAGTTTGGGTTTTGTGGGGGTCCTGGCACAAACGTATGTGAGCTATTGTGACAAAAAGTAGCCTATTGCGCAATCGGGTGTAGTGACTATGTTTGTGGAAAATTTCAGCCAAATCGGTTGAGCGGGTTTTGCGTGATTGAGGAACAAACATCCGAACATCCAAACTCACAAACCCACAAACTTTCACATTTATAATATTAATAGGATTGCAATGTATTAGCATTGCAATGTATCCTATTCATGATCAGTCTCCTAAGGGTGTCTTTTTAAAGGGATCCTGTCATTCAGAAGGTATTTTTTTCTACCTAACACGTCGGAATAGCCTTAAGAAAGGCTATTCGCCCCCTACCTTTAGATGTCTTCTCCAGGCCAACATTCCATTTTCGCCGGTATGCAAATTAGTTCTCTCACAGCACTGGGGGCGTCCCCAATGCTGCAAGAGAACTCTCCAGCGCCACCTCCATCTTCTTCAGGAAAATCCTCTTTTTGTGTCTTCTTCCGGCACAGGTGGTGAATCTTGCAGGCCTGGGCAGAGGCGAATGTGCATGCCCGTGGCCAAATATAAAGTATGGATTTCAGAACGAATTAAAAAAAATTGATCATAAAATTGCAAAATATTTAAAATGATAAAATATGAAAGAAAATGTGATTCTCTTCAACAAATATGATATAAATTAAGACCCCGTATATTATCAGCGCTTGGTCTGCTTAGTTTTTTTGGTTGGTGTCTGCGCGATGTGACAAGGCTTAGAGGTGATCTGCTGCCATCTACAGGGGCTCGTACATATTGAACTCCACTCCTCTCCATTTCGGCAGAAATAACGTTTACGTGTAATTTTTTTTATCCGGCTTTTTGTGTGAGAACTTGTTTAATACACTGAGTAGCCAGAAGTCATGGGAAGGTAGCGGATGCGCCGTTAATAGCAGGACGCATCTCCACGAGCCCTGAGCAAGACGACAAGGCGTGGACTCCATGAGGCGTTGGAAGAGTTCTGGAGCGATATTGATCCATGCAGTCTGCATTGCAGCCCACAATTGGTCCTGTGTAGTTGGCGCTGGGTCCGTGGAGCGGACACTGGTATCCACAGCATCCCATAAATGCTCTATAGGGTTGAGGTCGGGCGAGCGGGCAGGCCAATCGAGAGTCGTGAGGTCACTGGTGTGTTCATTAAGGCAGTCCTGTGCCACCAGAGAGCAATGACATGTTGCATTGTCCTGTTGGTACACCGCATCCCCATAAGTTGCACGTTTCGAGCACCAGTCATTGATCCCGGCACTTGGACAATGGGGCCCAATTGAGACCATATGAATAAAGCCCAGACTATGACGAGCCACCTCCCACCTGGACACGTCCCTGTTGGTATCCAGGATCCATGGCTTCATGGGGTATACGCCACGCTCTCACACGCCCATCGGCTCTGTACAACTGGAACCGTGATTCATCAGACCATGCCACATGCCGCCATTGTTCCATGGTCCAATGATGATGGTCGCGGGCCCATGCCAGTCTTCGAGCACTGTGTTGCGGCGTCAACAAAGGGACACGGGTCAGGTGTCGACTGTTAAAACGTATGCAGTGCAGTTCTCGGCGTACAGTCCTGGTCGGAAATGGGGTCCTGGTGGCGATTTGACCCACAGTAAACCGTTGAGATCCCCGTACGACTCTGCGGAGGTGACGTGACATTTGTTCATCGAACACTCCAGATTACGCGGCTGCTAACATTTCTGCAATATTGCAGGTCCACCTGAGACACTGGTGACCTCGGAAACCCAAATTCCCGGATAATCTCCAAAATACTACGCCCCATGCGTCTTGCGCCGATTATCGTCCCACGTTCAAAGTCACAACTCGCGACGTGCTGCCATGTTCACGAGACACCTGTCTGCATCAGACTGCTCAGATATCCTGGCGACACTAGTGCCGTGTCGTGTCAGTGACATCATGATGCTTTGATAAATATTTCATGATGTCAGCATGCTCTCCACATGACCACTAAGCCCGGGTTCCCATGGGGTTTTTTGATCAGGATATTGAGGAGGAATCTGTGTCAATGGGTTCCTTTTTCCACGCGGTTTGTTCCCGCTCGCAGAAAAAAAGAATCAACACGCCCTTTCTTCAGGCGGACGTCCGTGGCGCAAACACTCCCGACTAGGCCCATTCATTTGCTGCTGCACTGCACCGGTATCCAGTCGCGGCTAGCCGTTTTTTGAAGCGGATACTGAGGTGGCCTATATTCTGCAATCCCTATATCTAATAAAAGCAAATTAACCATTTATAGCTACTTATTCTTATTAACCCTTTCATTCCATGTGCCCAGCCAAGTCCACGGGGCACCGTCACTAAGATACAAGACACGGTAGGAAAATGTTTGCGCCATCCCTCGATTAAAACATAGGCTACTTATCCCGGTAAATGACGTCCCTACATGACTGCTATGAAGGAATTTAGGTTCACACAACACTAAAGGACCTGTGATGACGTCATCACAGGTCCTTCAGCCGTACTCTGATGGGATCAGGCTATGCGGTGGGCGGAGCTACACACTATTTTGTGGGCAGAGCTATATTGCGTTAAGAAGATGGAGTCTCATGGAAGATCAGGAGACTACAGAACATGCAGGCTGTGTCTGGAAAAGAGTATATCGGGTGTAGAGTTTCAGTGAGTACGACGGGGAGGGGGGAGAACTATGGCACATTTCAGCAACATCCACTCAGCCATTTGTAACACAGAAGCTGCTAAGACATTCTCACACAAGGCAACCCCTGTAGTCCAAATTGCCAGATGTAGCAGAGCTGAGACAGCGCGGTAGCACTTTGTGTATATAATACAGTCCTATGAAAAAGTTTGGGCACCCCTATTAATCTTAATCATTTTTAGTTCTAAATATTTTGGTGTTTGCAGCAGCCATTTCGGTTTGATATATCTAATAACTGATGGACACAGTAATATTTCAGGATTGAAATGAGGTTTATTGTACTAACAGAAAATGTGCAATATGCATTAAACCAAAATTTGACCAGTGCAAAAATATGGGCACCTCAACAGAAAAGTGACATTAATATTTAGTAGATCCTCCTTTTGCAAAGATAACAGCCTCTAGTCGCTTCCTGTAGCTTTTAATCAGTTCCTGGATCCTGGATGAAGGTATTTTGGACCATTTCTTTCTACAAAACAATTCAAGTTCAGTTAAGTTTGATGGTCGCCGAACATGGACAGCCCGCTCTCAAATGATCTGAAAACAAAGATTGTTCAACATAGTTGTTCAGGGGAAGGATACAAAACGTTGTCTCAGAGATTTAACCTGTCAGTTTCCACTGTGAGGAACATAGTAAGGAAATGGAAGACCACAGGGACAGTTCTTGTTAAGCCCAGAAGTGGCAGGCCAAGAAAAATATCAGAAAGGCAGAGAAGAAGAATGGTGAGAACAGTCAAGGACAATCCACAGACCACCTCCAAAGAGCTGCAGCATCATCTTGCTGCAGATGGTGTCACTGTGCATCGGTCAACTATACAGCGCACTTTGCACAAATAGAAGCTGTATGGGAGAGTGATGAGAAAGAAGCCGTTTCTGCACGTACGCCACAAATAGAGTTGCCTGAGGTATGAAAAAGCACATTTGGACAAGGCAGCTTCATTTTGGAAACAAAAATTGAGTTGTTTGGTTATAAAAAAAGGCGTTATGCATGGCGTCCAAAAAGAAACAGCATTCCAAGAAAAACACATGCTACCCACTGTAAAATTTGGTGGAGGTTCCATCATGCTTTGGGGCTGTGTGGCCAATGCCGGCACCGGGAATCTTGTTAAAGTTGAGGGTCGCATGGATTCCACTCAGTATCAGCAGATTCTTGAGAATAATGTTCAAGAATCAGTGACGAAGTTGAAGTTACGCCGGGGATGGATATTTCAGCAAGACAATGATCCAAAACACCGCTCCAAATCCTCAGGCATTCATGCAGAGGAACAATTACAATGTTCTGGAATGGCCATCCCAGTCCCCAGACCTGAATATCATTGAACATCTGTGGGATGATTTGAAGCGGGCTGTCCATGCTCGGCGACCATCTAACTTAACTGAACTTGAATTGTTTGTCCAAAATACCTTCATCCAGGATCCAGGAACTGATTAAAAGCTACAGGAAGCGACTAGAGGCTGTTATCTTTGCAAAAGGAGGATGTACTAAATATTAATGTCACTTTTCTGTTGAGGTGCCCATACTTTTGCACCGGTCAAATTTTGGTTTAATGCATATTGCACATTTTCTGTTAGTACAATAAACCTCATTTCAATCCTGAAATATTACTGTGTCCATCAGTTATTAGATATATCAAACTGAAATGGCTGTTGCAAACACTAAAATATTTAGAACTAAAAATGATTAAGATTAATAGGGGTGCCCAAACGTTTTCATAGGACTGTATATATATGTAAAATCATCAAAAATTCTTTAAAAAAAATATGGTTTAAAAAATTGGACACATTCCCTTTATAAATAAATATAGGATACATGTAAATAAATAAATAAAGCATTTACATTGAAAATAATAGAAGATAAATGAATAAGTAAATACACAAATATTAAAAATAAATCAATTATATAAATAGTGAATTACATTTTTAATTTTTTTTTCAATATTTTTATATGGTTGGCAAATTTTTATGCTAAGATTTCTTTTCATGAATTAGTAATATATTTATTCCTTATTTTTTCGATCATTGTGACACTCCATTTTTAGGAGCTATACCCACCAGGTCTGCACTTTGCACAATTCTCTTCTACATTGATCAATTTTTATTTATTTCGTCTTATTGCATTCTATCTGTTATGATTTCAGTCTCCCCCTATATGGGTATGTCAGTGCCATCTGCTGGTAACAAACAAGTACTACATTCCTACTTGGCCCTGCATCTTTCTCCATTATAGTTTACTAGCTGGTACCCGCAACTTCGTCTGCGGTGATTGTAGCAGTGGGTATATACAGGCGCGGGTAAGGTTTTCGTAGTGTGTATAAGGGATGGGATATGAAATGTAAGTTTGTATCTTGTTTTTGCTGTAATTCAGAGAATACGTGAGACTTTTGTGTTGAAGTTACTTTGTATTAGAGCTGCTATATATACGGTGTTGTGAGAAACTTTACATAGTGACTTTGGGACAGAGGTATTTGAAGTTAACCCTTTCCCGTCGATGGCATTTTTTGATTTTGGTCTTTCATTTTTGACTCCCCTCCTTCTAAACCCCATAACTTTTTTATTTCTCCGCTCCCAGAGTCATATGAGGTCTTAATTTTTTTTGGGACAAATTTTTCTTCATGATGCCACCATTATTTATTCTATATAATGTACTGGGAAGCAGGGAAAAAATTCTGAATGGGGTGGATTTGACCAAAAAATGCATTTCTGCGACTTTCTTAGGGGCTTTGGTTTTACGGCGTTCACTGTGCAACCAAAATGACATGTCCCCTGTATTCTGTGTTTCGTTACGATTCTGGGGATACCAAATTTATTTCGTTTGATTTACATTTTGACCCCTTTAAAAAATCCAAAACTGTGTTAAAACATTTGTTTTTTGAAAAGTCGTCATATTCCGACAGCCGTAACTTTTTTATACGTGTGTGTACGGGGATGTATAGGGCGTCTTTTTTTGCGGGATCAGGTGTACTTTGTAGTTCTACCATTTTCAGGAAATGTTATTGCTTTGATCACTTTTTATTCAAATTTTTATCAGAATCCAAAGAGTGAAAAAACGGCGGTTTGGCACTTTTGACCATTTTTCCCGCTACGGCGTTTACCGAACAGGAAAAATATTTGTATAGCTTTGTAGAGCGGGCGATTTCAGACGTGGGGATACCTAACATGTATGTGTTTCACAGTTTTTAACTACTTTTATATGTGTTCTAGGGAAAGGGGGGTGATTTGAATTTTTAATCCTTTTTATTTGTTTTTATATGTTTTTTTACTTTTTTTTAAACTTTTTTTTTGCATTTTTTAGACCGCCTAGGGGTATTGACATGGGTGGGCGGTGTCGCGGATTGTCAGAGCGGTGGGGGTCGGCAAACATGGCTGCTCCGGAGCGTTAAAGAGAGCCTCCTGGAGTATCGGTAAGGTGAGGGGCAAAGTGGTAAAGTATATGTATATGTGATTGTGTGGGGTTAGGGGCGAGGCTGTAGAGGGCAATAGGAATTTTGTGGCTTGCTATGGTCCAAAGTGTGTGAGATTGCAGAGATGGTGGTGTGAGTTTGGGTTTTGTGGGGGTCCTGGCACAAACGTATGTGCGCTATTGTGACGAAAAGTAGCCTATTGCGCAATCGAGTGTAGTAACTATGTTTGTGGAAAATTTCAGCCAAATCGGTCAAGCGGGTTTTGCGTGATTGAGGAACAAACATCCAAACACACAAACCCACAAACATCCAAACTCACAAACTTTCACATTTATAATATTAATAGGATATTATACTATATACAATTGGTCAGGTGACTAAGTGGCGAATTCTCATGTCTTTGAGGTATTTACGTCATCCTGTGGTGTGATTACGCAGCGTGTGTGATGATGTCATTATATGACGTGTGTTATGTCATTATATGACGTGTGTAATGATGTCATTATGACGTGTGTGATGGTCATTATGTGACGTGTGTGATGTCATGTGACATGTGTGATGATGTCATGTGATGTGTGTGATGATGTCATTATGTGACATGTGTGATGATGTCATTATGTGACGTGTGTGATGATGTCATTATGTGACGTGTGTGATGATGTCATTATATGACGTGTGATGATGTCATTATGTGACATGTGTGATGATGTCATTATGTGACGTGTGTGATGATGTCATTATGTGACGTGTGTGATGATGTCATTATGTGACGTGTGTGATGATGTCATTATATGACGTGTGTGATGATGTCATTATGTGACGTGTGTGATGTCATTATGACGTGTGATGTCATTATGTAACATGTGTGATGATGTCATGTGACATGTGTGATGATGTCATTATGTGACATGTGTGATGTCATTATGTGACATGTGTGATGATGTCATTATGAGACGTGTGTGATGATGTCATGTGACATGTGTGATGATGTCATTATGTGACATGTGTGATGATGTCATTATGTGACGTGTGTGATGATGTCATTATGTTGCATGTGAATGTCCATCATTGGGTATCGATCAGTTATGGATCACTATGGTGCTGGTGACCGGACACGCTGCTATTACCTGTATTATTTTATACCTCTCTATACCATATGAGTATAACCAGATGGACGATATTATATACGGGGTCACCAGCTAGAACGGCGCAGAGCGTTCTACGTTTCTGCAATGATCATACCCTGAACGACGTCTCCAGATCTTACCCTGTATCTTATGATACATTTTCTATTCATTACTCAATAAGGATGATTACAAATATTCTCTACAATCTTTATATTTCGGTAAGTTCTGTGCGTATTTTGGGCGGGTTTGAACAAATCATCAGTTTTGGTACAATCCCTTCTATATAGTTGGATGTTTAGTAAAAATACAATAAATCATCAAAATACTACAAACCAGCGCTGATCGTGAGGGAGGGGGTCTATGATGTTGTTTTATTTCAATAAATGACATTGACCACTAGGGGGCAGAGCTGGATCACACAAGGAAGCAAATGTGTTTTCTGTCTGAATTCTTATACTGTAGAAGTTGGGTATTAGGTTTCCTTGTTTATGACAAGTGGCCACATACTGTATAGCGTATAATAGAGATAAGGGAATAGTATACGAAACTGCGCTCTGAATACCTCGCTCCATAGGAATGAATGGGAGCCTTCACGTGCCAGCAGCCAGCGCTTAACCCCTTGTAGTTCGCCTATTCCCATTCATTCCTATGGGGGCAGAGGTATTCAGAGTGCAGTTTCAAATAGTATTTGCTCATCTCTAGAGAATAAGTGCTGTCCTATCAGTATCTAAACTATGGGGTCCGACACCAGGCTATATACAGTACGAGCAGATTGTATATAGTGTCCTATCTGCAGGGTATACAGGAGGAGCAGATTGTATATAGTGTCCTATCTGCAGGGTATACAGGAGGAGCAGATTGTATATAGTGTCCTATCTGCAGGATATACAGGAGGAGCAGGTTGTATATAGTGTCCTATCTGCAGGATATACAGGAGGAGCAGATTGTATATAGTGTCCTATCTGCAGGATATACAGGAGGAGCAGATTGTATATAGTGTCCTATCTGCAGGTTATACAGGAGGAGCAGATTGTATATAGTGTCCTATCTGCAGGATATACAGGAGGAGCAGATTGTATATAGTGTCCTATCTGCAGGATATACAGGAGGAGCAGATTGTATATAGTGTCCTATCTGCAGGATATACAGGAGGGGCAGATTGTATATAGTGTCCTATCTGCAGGATATAGAGCAGATTGTATATAGTGTCCTATCTGCAGGGTATACAGGAGGAGCAGATTGTATATAGTGTCCTATCTGCAGGATATACAGGAGGAGCAGATTGTATATAGTGTCCTATCTGCAGGATATACAGGAGGAGCAGATTGTATATAGTGTCCTATCTGCAGGTTATACAGGAGGAGCAGATTGTATATAGTGTCCTATCTGCAGGATATACAGGAGGGGCAGATTGTATATAGTGTCCTATCTGCAGGTTATACAGGAGGAGCAGATTGTATATAGTGTCCTATCTGCAGGGTATACAGGGGGAGCAGATTGTATATAGTGTCCTATCTGCAGGATATACAGGAGGAGCAGATTGTATATAGTGTCCTATCTGCAGGGTATACAGGAGGAGCAGGTTGTATATAGTGTCCTATCTGCAGGATATACAGGAGGAGCAGATTGTATATAGTGTCCTATCTGCAGGATATACAGGAGGAGCAGATTGTATATAGTGTCCTATCTGCAGGTTATACAGGAGGAGCAGATTGTATATAGTGTCCTATCTGCAGGATATACAGGAGGAGCAGATTGTATATAGTGTCCTATCTGCAGGATATACAGGAGGAGCAGATTGTATATAGTGTCCTATCTGCAGGATATACAGGAGGGGCAGATTGTATATAGTGTCCTATCTGCAGGATATAGAGCAGATTGTATATAGTGTCCTATCTGCAGGGTATACAGGAGGAGCAGATTGTATATAGTGTCCTATCTGCAGGATATACAGGAGGAGGAGCAGATTGTATATAGTGTCCTATCTGCAGGATATACAGGAGGAGCACATTGTATATAGTGTCCTATCTGCAGGTTATACAGGAGGAGCAGATTGTATATAGTGTCATATCTGCAGGATATACAGGAGGGGCAGATTGTATATAGTGTCCTATCTGCAGGATATAGAGCAGATTGTATATAGTGTCCTATCTGCAGGGTATACAGGAGGAGCAGATTGTATATAGTGTCCTATCTGCAGGATATACAGGAGGGGCAGATTGTATATAGTGTCCTATCTGCATGGTATACAGGAGGAGCAGATTGTATATAGTGTCCTATCTGCAGGATATACAGGAGGGGCAGATTGTATATAGTGTCCTATCTGCAGGATATAGAGCAGATTGTATATAGTGTCCTATCTGCAGGGTATACAGGAGGAGCAGATTGTATATAGTGTCCTATCTGCAGGATATACAGGAGGGGCAGATTGTATATAGTGTCCTATCTGCAGGATATAGAGCAGATTGTATATAGTGTCCTATCTGCAGGATATACAGGAGGAGCAGATTGTATATAGTGTCCTATCTGCAGGTTATACAGGAGGAGCAGATTGTATATAGTGTCCTATCTGCAGGATATACAGGGGGAGCAGATTGTATATAGTGTCCTATCTGCAGGATATACAGGAGGAGCAGATTGTATATAGTGTCCTATCTGCAGGATATACAGGAGGGGCAGATTGTATATAGTGTCCTATCTGCAGGATATACAGGAGGAGCAGATTGTATATAGTGTCCTATCTGCAGGATATACAGGAGGGGCAGATTGTATATAGTGTCCTATCTGCAGGATATACAGGAGGAGCAGATTGTATATAGTGTCCTATCTGCAGGATATACAGGAGGAGCAGATTGTATATAGTGTCCTATCTGCAGGATATACAGGAGGGGCAGATTGTATATAGTGTCCTATCTGCAGGATATACAGGAGGAGCAGATTGTATATAGTGTCCTATCTGCAGGATATACAGGAGGAGCAGATTGTATATAGTGTCCTATCTGCAGGATATACAGGAGGGGCAGATTGTATATAGTGTCCTATCTGCAGGATATACAGGAGGAGCAGATTGTATATAGTGTCCTATCTGCAGGATATACAGGAGGAGCAGATTGTATATAGTGTCCTATCTGCAGGATATACAGGAGGGGCAGATTGTATATAGTGTCCTATCTGCAGGATATAGAGCAGATTGTATATAGTGTCCTATCTGCAGGGTATACAGGAGGAGCAGATTGTATATAGTGTCCTATCTGCAGGATATACAGGAGGAGCAGATTGTATATAGTGTCCTATCTGCAGGATATACAGGAGGAGCACATTGTATATAGTGTCCTATCTGCAGGTTATACAGGAGGAGCAGATTGTATATAGTGTCCTATCTGCAGGATATACAGGAGGGGCAGATTGTATATAGTGTCCTATCTGCAGGATATAGAGCAGATTGTATATAGTGTCCTATCTGCAGGGTATACAGGAGGAGCAGATTGTATATAGTGTCCTATCTGCAGGATATACAGGAGGGGCAGATTGTATATAGTGTCCTATCTGCATGGTATACAGGAGGAGCAGATTGTATATAGTGTCCTATCTGCAGGATATACAGGAGGGGCAGATTGTATATAGTGTCCTATCTGCAGGATATAGAGCAGATTGTATATAGTGTCCTATCTGCAGGGTATACAGGAGGAGCAGATTGTATATAGTGTCCTATCTGCAGGATATACAGGAGGGGCAGATTGTATATAGTGTCCTATCTGCAGGATATACAGGAGGGGCAGATTGTATATAGTGTCCTATCTGCAGGGTATACAGGAGGAGCAGATTGTATATAGTGTCCTATCTGCAGGATATACAGGAGGAGCACATTGTATATAGTGTCCTATCTGCAGGTTATACAGGAGGAGCAGATTGTATATAGTGTCCTATCTGCAGGGTATACAGGAGGAGCAGATTGTATATAGTGTCCTATCTGCAGGGTATACAGGAGGAGCAGATTGTATATAGTGTCCTATCTGCAGGTTATAGAGCAGGAGGAGCAGATTGTATATAGTGTCCTATCTGCAGGATATACAGGAGGAGCAGATTGTATATAGTGTCCTATCTGCAGGATATACAGGAGGAGCAGATTGTATATAGTGTCCTATCTGCAGGATATACAGGAGGAGCAGATTGTATATAGTGTCCTATCTGCAGGATATACAGGAGGAGCAGATTGTATATAGTGTCCTATCTGCAGGATACACAGGGGGAGCAGATTGTATATAGTGTCCTATCTGCAGGATATACAGGAGGAGCAGATTGTATATAGTGTCCTATCTGCAGGATATACAGGGGGAGCAGATTGTATATAGTGTCCTATCTGCAGGATATACAGGAGGAGCAGATTGTATATAGTGTCCTATGTGCAGGGTATACAGGAGGAGCAGATTGTATATAGTGTCCTATCTGCAGGGTATACAGGAGGAGCAGATTGTATATAGTGTCCTATCTGCAGGATATACAGGAGGAGCAGATTGTATATAGTGTCCTATCTGCAGGATATACAGGAGGAGCAGATTGTATATAGTGTCCTATGTTCAGGGTATACAGGAGGAGCAGATTGTATATAGTGTCCTATCTGCAGGATATACAGGAGGAGCAGATTGTATATAGTGTCCTATCTGCAGGTTATATAGAAGGAGCAGATTGTATATAGTGTCCTATCTGCAGGATATACAGGAGGAGCAGATTGTATATAGTGTCCTATCTGCAGGGTATACAGGAGGAGCAGATTGTATATAGTGTCCTATCTGCAGGATATACAGGAGGAGCAGATTGTATGTAGTGTCCTATCTGCAGGGTATACAGGAGGAGCAGATTGTATATAGTGTCCTATCTGCAGGATATACAGGAGGAGCAGATTGTATATAGTGTCCTATCTGCAGGATATACAGGAGGAGCAGATTGTATATAGTGTCCTATCTGCAGGATATACAGGAGGAGCAGATTGTATATAGTGTCCTATCTGCAGGATACACAGGGGCAGCAGATTGTATATAGTGTCCTATCTGCAGGATATACAGGGGGAGCAGATTGTATATAGTGTCCTATCTGCAGGATATACAGGAGGAGCAGATTGTATATAGTGTCCTATGTGCAGGGTATACAGGAGGAGCAGATTGTATATAGTGTCCTATCTGCAGGGTATACAGGGGGAGAAGATTGTATATAGTGTCCTATCTGCAGGGTATACAGGAGGAGCAGATTGTATATAGTGTCCTATCTGCAGGATATACAGGAGGAGCAGATTGTATATAGTGTCCTATCTGCAGGATATACAGGAGGAGCAGATTGTATATAGTGTCCTATCTGCAGGGTATACAGGAGGAGCAGATTGTATATAGTGTCCTATCTGCAGGATATACAGGAGGAGCAGATTGTATATAGTGTCCTATCTGCAGGTTATACAGGAGGAGCAGATTGTATATAGTGTCCTATCTGCAGGTTATACAGGAGGAGCAGATTGTATATAGTGTCTTATCTGCAGGATATACAGGAGGAGCAGATTGTATATAGTGTCCTATCTGCAGGGTATACAGGAGGAGTAGATTGTATATAGTGTCCTATCTGCAGGTTATACAGGAGGAGCAGATTGTATATAGTGTCCTATCTGCAGGGTATACAGGAGGAGCAGATTGTATATAGTTTCCTATCTGCAGGGTATACAGGGGGAGCAGATTGTATATAGTGTCCTATCTGCAGGGTATACAGGAGGAGCAGATTGTATATAGTGTCCTATCTGCAGGATATACAGGGGGAGCAGATTGTATATAGTGTCCTATCTGCAGGGTATACAGGAGGAGCAGATTGTATATAGTTTCCTATCTGCAGGGTATACAGGAGGAGCAGATTGTATATAGTTTCCTATCTGCAGGGTATACAGGAGGAGCAGATTGTATATAGTTTCCTATCTGCAGGGTATACAGGAGGAGCAGATTGTATATAGTTTCCTATCTGCAGGGTATACAGGGGGAGCAGATTGTATATAGTGTCCTATCTGCAGGGTATACAGGAGGAGCAGATTGTATATAGTTTCCTATCTGCAGGGTATACAGGAGGAGCAGATTGTATATAGTGTCCTATCTGCAGGGTATACAGGGGGAGCAGATTGTATATAGTGTCCTATCTGCAGGATATACAGGGGGAGCAGATTGTATATAGTGTCCTATCTGCAGGGTATACAGGAGGAGCAGATTGTATATAGTGTCCTATCTGCAGGGTATACAGGAGGAGCAGATTGTATATAGTGTCCTGACTGCAGGATATACAGGAGGAGCAGATTGTATATAGTGTCCTATCTGCAGGATATACAGGAGGAGCAGATTGTATATAGTGTCCTATCTGCAGGGTATACAGGAGGAGCAGATTGTATATAGTTTCCTATCTGCAGGGTATACAGGAGGAGCAGATTGTATATAGTTTCCTATCTGCAGGGTATACAGGGGGAGCAAATTGTATATAGTGTCCTATCTGCAGGGTATACAGGAGGAGCAGATTGTATATAGTTTCCTATCTGCAGGATATACAGGAGGGGCAGATTGTATATAGTGTCCTATCTGCAGGATATACAGGAGGAGTAGATTGTATATAGTGTCCTATCTGCAGGTTATACAGGTGGAGCAGATTGTATATAGTGTCCTATCTGCAGGATATACAGGAGGAGCAGATTGTATATAGTGTCCTATCTGCAGGGTATACAGGAGGAGCAGATTGTATATAGTGTCCTATCTGCAAAGTATACAGGAGGAGCAGATTGTATATAGTGTCCTATCTGCAGGATATACAGGGGGAGCAGATTGTATATAGTGTCCTATCTGCAAAGTATACAGGAGGAGCAGATTGTATATAGTGTCCTATCTGCAGGATATACAGGAGGGGCAGATTGTATATAGTGTCCTATCTGCAGGGTATACAGGAGGAGCAGATTGTATATAGTGTCCTATCTGCAGGATATACAGGAGGAGCAGATTGTATATAGTGTCCTATCTGCAGGTTATACAGGTGGAGCAGATTGTATATAGTGTCCTATCTGCAGGATATACAGGAGGAGCAGATTGTATATAGTGTCCTATCTGCAGGTTATAGAGCAGGAGGAGCAGATTGTATATAGTGTCCTATCTGCAGGATATACAGGAGGAGCAGATTGTATATAGTGTCCTATCTGCAGGGTATACAGGAGGAGCAGATTGTATATAGTGTCCTATCTGCAGGGTATACAAGAGGAGCAGATTGTATATAGTGTCCTATCTGCAGGATATACAGGGGGAGCAGATTGTATAAAGTGTCCTATCTGCAGGGTATACAGGAGGAGCAGATTGTATATAGTGTCCTATCTGCAGGGTATACAGGAGGAGCAGATTGTATATAGTGTCCTATCTGCAGGGTATACAGGAGGAGCAGATTGTTTATAGTGTCCTATCTGCAGGGTATACAGGAGGAGCAGATTGTATATAGTGTCCTATCTGCAGGTTATACAGGAGGAGCAGATTGTATATAGTGTCCTATCTGCAGGGTATACAGGAGGAGCAGATTGTATATAGTGTCCTATCTGCAGGATATACAGGGAGAGCAGATTGTATATAGTGTCCTATCTGCAGGGTATACAGGAGGAGCAGATTGTATATAGTGTCCTATCTGCAGGATATACAGGAGGAGCAGATTGTATATAGTGTCCTATCTGCAGGATATACAGGAGGAGCAGATTGTATATAGTGTCCTATCTGCAGGGTATACAGGAGGAGCAGATTGTATATAGTGTCCTATCTGCAGGTTATACAGGAGGAGCAGATTGTATATAGTGTCCTATCTGCAGGATATACAGGAGGAGCAGATTGTATATAGTGTCCTATCTGCAGGTTATACAGGAGGAGGAGCAGATTGTATATAGTGTCCTATCTGCAGGGTATACAGGAGGAGCAGATTGTATATAGTGTCCTATCTGCAGGTTATACAGGAGGAGCAGATTGTATATAGTGTCCTATCTGCAGGATATACAGGAGGAGCAGATTGTATATAGTGTCCTATCTGCAGGATATACAGGAGGAGCAGATTGTATATAGTGTCCTATCTGCAGGGTATACAGGAGGAGCAGATTGTATATAGTGTCCTATCTGCAGGTTATACAGGAGGAGCAGATTGTATATAGTGTCCTATCTGCAGGATATACAGGAGGAGCAGATTGTATATAGTGTCCTATCTGCAGGATATACAGGAGGAGCAGATTGTATATAGTGTCCTATCTGCATGGTATACAGGAGGAGCAGATTGTATATAGTGTCCTATCTGCAGGTTATACAGGAGGAGCAGATTGTATATAGTGTCCTATCTGCAGGGTATACAGGAGGAGCAGATTGTATATAGTGTCCTATCTGCAGGATATACAGGAGGGGCAGATTGTATATAGTGTCCTATCTGCAGGGTATACAGGAGGAGCAGATTGTATATAGTGTCTTATCTGCAGGGTATACAGGAGGAGCAGATTGTATATAGTGTTCTATCTGCAGGGTATACAGGAGGACCAGATTGTATATAGTGTCCTATCTGCAGGGTATACAGGAGGAGCAGATTGTATATAGTGTCCTATCTGCAGGGTATACAGGAGGAGCAGATTGTATATAGTGTCCTATCTGCAGGTTATACAGGGGGAGCAGATTGTATATAGTGTCCTATCTGCAGGTTATACAGGAGGGACAGATTGTATATAGTGTCCTATCTGCAGGATATACAGGAGGGGCAGATTGTATATAGTGTCCTATCTGCAGGGTATACAGGAGGAGCAGATTGTATATAGTGTCCTATCTGCAGGTTATACAGGAGGAGCAGATTGTATATAGTGTCCTATCTGCAGGGTATACAGGAGGAGCAGATTGTATATAGTGTCCTATCTGCAGGGTATACAGGAGGAGCAGATTGTATATAGTGTCCTATCTGCAGGATATACAGGAGGAACAGATTGTATATAGTGTCCTATCTGCAGGATATACAGGGGGAGCAGATTGTATATAGTGTCCTATCTGCAGGGTATACAGGAGGAGCAGATTGTATATAGTGTCTTATCTGCAGGGTATACAGGAGGAGCAGATTGTATATAGTGTCCTATCTGCAGGGTATACAGGAGGAGCAGATTGTATATAGTGTCCTATCTGCAGGATATACAGGAGGAGCAGATTGTATATAGTGTCCTATCTGCAGGATATACAGGAGGGGCAGATTGTATATAGTGTCCTATCTGCAGGATATACAGGAGGGGCAGATTGTATATAGTGTCCTATCTGCAGGGTATACAGGAGGAGCAGATTGTATATAGTGTCCTATCTGCAGGTTATACAGGAGGAGCAGATGGTATATAGTGTCCTATTTGCAGGATATACAGGAGGAGCAGATTGTATATAGTGTCCTATCTGCAGGATATACAGGAGGAGCAGATTGTATATAGTGTCCTATCTGCAGGGTATACAGGAGGAGCAGATTGTATATAGTGTCCTATCTGCAGGATATACAGGGGGAGCAGATTGTATATAGTGTCCTATCTGCAGGATATACAGGAGGAGCAGATTGTATATAGTGTCCTATCTGCAGGGTATACAGGAGGAGCAGATTGTATATAGTGTCCTATCTGCAGGGTATACAGGAGGAGCAGATTGTATATAGTGTCTTATCTGCAGGGTATACAGGAGGAGCAGATTGTATATAGTGTTCTATCTGCAGGGTATACAGGAGGACCAGATTGTATATAGTGTCCTATCTGCAGGTTATACAGGGGGAGCAGATTGTATATAGTGTCCTATCTGCAGGATATACAGGGGGAGCAGATTGTATATAGTGTCCTATCTGCAGGATATACAGGAGGAGCAGATTGCATATAGTGTCCTATCTGCAGGATATACAGGAGGAGCAGATTGTATATAGTGTCCTATCTGCAGGGTATACAGGAGGGGCAGATTGTATATAGTGTCCTATCTGCAGGATATACAGGGGGAGCAGATTGTATATAGTGTCCTATCTGCAGGTTATACAGGAGGAGCAGATTGTATATAGTGTCCTATCTGCAGGGTATACAGGAGGAGGAGCAGATTGTATATAGTGTCCTATCTGCAGGATATACAGGAGGAGCAGATTGTATATAGTGTCCTATCTGCAGGATATACAGGAGGAGCTGATTGTATATAGTGTCCTATCTGCAGGATATACAGGAGGAGCAGATTGTATATAGTGTCCTATCTGCAGGGTATACAGGAGGAGCAGATTGTATATAGTGTCCTATCTGCATGGTATACAGGAGGAGCAGATTGTATATAGTGTCCTATCTGCAGGATATACAGGAGGAGCAGATTGTATATAGTGTCCTATCTGCAGGGTATACAGGAGGAGCAGATTGTATATAGTGTCCTATCTGCAAGATATACAGGAGGAGCAGATTGTATATAGTGTCCTATCTGCAGGGTATACAGGAGGAGCAGATTGTATATAGTGTCCTATCTGCAGGATATAGATTGTATATAGTGTCCTATCTGCAGGGTATACAGGAGGAGCAGATTGTATATAGTGTCCTATCTGCAGGTTATACAGGAGCAGATTGTATATAGTGTCCTATCTGCAGGATATAGATTGTATATAGTGTCCTATCTGCAGGGTATACAGGAGGAGCAGATTGTATATAGTGTCCTATCTGCAGGATATACAGGAGGAGCAGATTGTATATAGTGTCCTATCTGCAGGATATAGATTGTATATAGTGTCCTATCTGCAGGGTATACAGGAGGAGCAGATTGTATATAGTGTCCTATCTGCAGGATATACAGGAGGAGCAGATTGTATATAGTGTCCTATCTGCAGGATATAGATTGTATATAGTGTCCTATCTGCAGGGTATACAGGAGGAGCAGATTGTATATAGTGTCCTATCTGCAGGATATACAGGAGGAGCAGATTGTATATAGTGTCCTATCTGCAGGATATACAGGAGGAGCAGATTGTATATAGTGTCCTATCTGCAGGTTATACAGGGGGAGCAGATTGTATATAGTGTCCTATCTGCAGGGTATACAGGAGGAGCAGATTGTATATAGTGTCCTATCTGCAGGATATACAGGAGGAGCAGATTGTATATAGTGTCCTATCTGCAGGGTATACAGGAGGGGCAGATTGTATATAGTGTCCTATCTGCAGGATATACAGGAGGAGCAGATTGTATATAGTGTCCTATCTGCAGGGTATACAGGAGGAGCAGATTGTATATAGTGTCTTATCTGCAGGATATACAGGGGGAGCAGATTGTATATAGTGTCCTATCTGCAGGATATACAGGGGGAGCAGATTGTATATAGTGTCCTATCTGCAGGGTATACAGGAGGAGCAGATTGTATATAGTGTCCTATCTGCAGGATATACAGGGGGAGCAGATTGTATATAGTGTCCTATCTGCAGGATATACAGGGGGAGCAGATTGTATATAGTGTCCTATCTGCAGGATATACAGGAGGAGCAGATTGTATATAGTGTCCTATCTGCAGGATATACAGGAGGAGGAGCAGATTGTATATAGTGTTCTATCTGCAGGATATACAGGAGGAGGAGCAGATTGTATATAGTGTCCTATCTGCAGGGTATACAGGAGGAGCAGATTGTATATAGTGTCCTATCTGCAGGGTATACAGGGGGAGCAGATTGAATATAGTGTCCTATCTGCAGGATATACAGGGGGAGCAGATTGTATATAGTGTCCTATCTGCAGGGTATACAGGAGGAGCAGATTGTATATAGTTTCCTATCTGCAGGGTATACAGGGGGAGCAGATTGTATATAGTGTCCTATCTGCAGGGTATACAGGAGGAGCAGATTGTATATAGTTTCCTATCTGCAGGGTATACAGGAGGAGCAGATTGTATATAGTTTCCTATCTGCAGGGTATACAGGGGGAGCATATTGTATATAGTGTCCTATCTGCAGGGTATACAGGAGGAGCAGATTGTATATAGTTTCCTATCTGCAGGATATACAGGAGGGGCAGATTGTATATAGTGTCCTATCTGCAGGATATACAGGAGGAGTAGATTGTATATAGTGTCCTATCTGCAGGTTATACAGGTGGAGCAGATTGTATATAGTGTCCTATCTGCTGGGTATACAGGAGGAGCAGATTGTATATAGTGTCCTATCTGCAGGTTATACAGGAGGAGCAGATTGTATATAGTGTCCTATCTGCAGGGTATACAGGAGGAGCAGATTGTATATAGTGTCCTATCTGCAGGATATACAGGAGGAGCAGATTGTATATAGTGTCCTATCTGCAGGATATACAGGAGGAGCAGATTGTATATAGTGTCCTATCTGCAGGGTATACAGGAGGAGCAGATTGTATATAGTGTCCTATCTGCAAAGTATACGGGAGGAGCAGATTGTATATACTGTCCTATCTGCAGGATATACAGGGGGAGCAGATTGTATATAGTGTCCTATCTGCAAAGTATACAGGAGGAGCAGATTGTATATAGTGTCCTATCTGCAGGATATACAGGAGGGGCAGATTGTATATAGTGTCCTATCTGCAGGGTATACAGGAGGAGCAGATTGTATATAGTGTCCTATCTGCAGGATATACAGGAGGAGCAGATTGTATATAGTGTCCTATCTGCAGGTTATACAGGTGGAGCAGATTGTATATAGTGTCCTATCTGCAGGTTATACAGGAGGAGCAGATTGTATATAGTGTCCTATCTGCAGGATATACAGGAGGAGCAGATTGTATATAGTGTCCTATCTGCAGGGTATACAGGAGGAGCAGATTGTATATAGTGTCCTATCTGCAGGGTATACAAGAGGAGCAGATTGTATATAGTGTCCTATCTGCAGGATATACAGGGGGAGCAGATTGTATATAGTGTCCTATCTGCAGGGTATACAGGAGGAGCAGATTGTATATAGTGTCCTATCTGCAGGGTATACAGGAGGAGCAGATTGTATATAGTGTCCTATCTGCAGGGTATACAGGAGGAGCAGATTGTTTATAGTGTCCTATCTGCAGGGTATACAGGAGGAGCAGATTGTATATAGTGTCCTATCTGCAGGTTATACAGGAGGAGCAGATTGTATATAGTGTCCTATCTGCAGGGTATACAGGAGGAGCAGATTGTATATAGTGTCCTATCTGCAGGATATACAGGAGGAGCAGATTGTATATAGTGTCCTATCTGCAGGATATACAGGAGGAGCAGATTGTATATAGTGTCCTATCTGCAGGGTATACAGGAGGAGCAGATTGTATATAGTGTCCTATCTGCAGGTTATACAGGAGGAGCAGATTGTATATAGTGTCCTATCTGCAGGATATACAGGAGGAGCAGATTGTATATAGTGTCCTATCTGCAGGTTATACAGGAGGAGGAGCAGATTGTATATAGTGTCCTATCTGCAGGGTATACAGGAGGAGCAGATTGTATATAGTGTCCTATCTGCAGGTTATACAGGAGGAGCAGATTGTATATAGTGTCCTATCTGCAGGGTATACAGGAGGAGCAGATTGTATATAGTGTCCTATCTGCAGGGTATACAGGGGGAGCAGATTGTATATAGTGTCCTATCTGCAGGATATACAGGAGGAGCAGATTGTATATAGTGTCCTATCTGCAGGGTATACAGGAGGAGCAGATTGTATATAGTGTCCTATCTGCAGGATATACAGGAGGAGCAGATTGTATATAGTGTCCTATCTGCAGGGTATACAGGAGGAGCAGATTGTATATAGTGTCTTATCTGCAGGGTATACAGGAGGAGCAGATTGTATATAGTGTTCTATCTGCAGGGTATACAGGAGGACCAGATTGTATATAGTGTCCTATCTGCAGGGTATACAGGAGGAGCAGATTGTATATAGTGTCCTATCTGCAGGGTATACAGGAGGACCAGATTGTATATAGTGTCCTATCTGCAGGGTATACAGGAGGAGCAGATTGTATATAGTGTCCTATCTGCAGGGTATACAGGAGGAGCAGATTGTATATAGTGTCCTATCTGCAGGTTATACAGGAGGGACAGATTGTATATAGTGTCCTATCTGCAGGATATACAGGAGGGGCAGATTGTATATAGTGTCCTATCTGCAGGGTATACAGGAGGAGCAGATTGTATATAGTGTCCTATCTGCAGGTTATACAGGAGGAGCAGATTGTATATAGTGTCCTATCTGCAGGGTATACAGGAGGAGCAGATTGTATATAGTGTCCTATCTGCAGGGTATACAGGAGGAGCAGATTGTATATAGTGTCCTATCTGCAGGATATACAGGAGGAGCAGATTGTATATAGTGTCCTATCTGCAGGATATACAGGAGGAGCAGATTGTATATAGTGTCCTATCTGCAGGATATACAGGAGGGGCAGATTGTATATAGTGTCCTATCTGCAGGATATACAGGAGGGGCAGATTGTATATAGTGTCCTATCTGCAGGGTATACAGGAGGAGCAGATTGTATATAGTGTCCTATCTGCAGGTTATACAGGAGGAGCAGATTGTATATAGTGTCCTATTTGCAGGATATACAGGAGGAGCAGATTGTATATAGTGTCCTATCTGCAGGATATACAGGAGGAGCAGATTGTATATAGTGTCCTATCTGCAGGGTATACAGGAGGAGCAGATTGTATATAGTGTCCTATCTGCAGGATATACAGGGGGAGCAGATTGTATATAGTGTCCTATCTGCAGGATATACAGGAGGAGCAGATTGTATATAGTGTCCTATCTGCAGGGTATACAGGAGGAGCAGATTGTATATAGTGTCCTATCTGCAGGGTATACAGGAGGAGCAGATTGTATATAGTGTCTTATCTGCAGGGTATACAGGAGGAGCAGATTGTATATAGTGTTCTATCTGCAGGGTATACAGGAGGACCAGATTGTATATAGTGTCCTATCTGCAGGTTATACAGGGGGAGCAGATTGTATATAGTGTCCTATCTGCAGGATATACAGGGGGAGCAGATTGTATATAGTGTCCTATCTGCAGGGTATACAGGAGGAGCAGATTGTATATAGTGTCCTATCTGCAGGATGTACAGGAGGATCAGATTGTATATAGTGTCCTATCTGCAGGGTATACAGGAGGAGCAGATTGTATATAGTGTCCTATCTGCAGGGTATACAGGAGGAGCAGATTGTATATAGTGTCCTATCTGCAGGATATACAGGAGGAGCAGATTGTATATAGTGTCCTATCTGCAGGATATACAGGAGGAGCAGATTGTATATAGTGTCCTATCTGCAGGATATACAGGAGGGGCAGATTGTATATAGTGTCCTATCTGCAGGATATACAGGAGGGGCAGATTGTATATAGTGTCCTATCTGCATGGTATACAGGAGGAGCAGATTGTATATAGTGTCCTATCTGCAGGTTATACAGGAGGAGCAGATTGTATATAGTGTCCTATCTGCAGGGTATACAGGAGGTGCAGATTGTATATAGTGTCCTATCTGCAGGGTATACAGGAGGAGCAGATTGTATATAGTGTCCTATCTGCAGAGTATACAGGGGGAGCAGATTGAATATAGTGTCCTATTTGCAGGATATACAGGAGGAGCAGATTGTATATAGTGTCCTATCTGCAGGATATACAGGAGGAGCAGATTGTATATAGTGTCCTATCTGCAGGATATACAGGGGGAGCAGATTGTATATAGTGTCCTATCTGCAGGGTATACAGGAGGAGCAGATTGTATATAGTGTCTTATCTGCAGGGTATACAGGAGGAGCAGATTGTATATAGTGTCCTATCTGCAGGGTATACAGGAGGAGCAGATTGTATATAGTGTCCTATCTGCAGGATATACAGGAGGAGCAGATTGTATATAGTGTCCTATCTGCAGGATATACAGGAGGGGCAGATTGTATATAGTGTCCTATCTGCAGGATATACAGGAGGGGCAGATTGTATATAGTGTCCTATCTGCAGGGTATACAGGAGGAGCAGATTGTATATAGTGTCCTATCTGCAGGTTATACAGGAGGAGCAGATTGTATATAGTGTCCTATTTGCAGGATATACAGGAGGAGCAGATTGTATATAGTGTCCTATCTGCAGGATATACAGGAGGAGCAGATTGTATATAGTGTCCTATCTGCAGGGTATACAGGAGGAGCAGATTGTATATAGTGTCCTATCTGCAGGGTATACAGGAGGAGCAGATTGTATATAGTGTCCTATCTGCAGGTTATACAGGGGGAGCAGATTGTATATAGTGTCCTATCTGCAGGATATACAGGAGGAGCAGATTGTATATAGTGTCCTATCTGCAGGATATACAGGAGGAGCAGATTGTATATAGTGTCCTATCTGCAGGATATACAGGAGGAGCAGATTGTATATAGTGTCCTATCTGCAGGATATACAGGAGGGGCAGATTGTATATAGTGTCCTATCTGCAGGATATACAGGAGGGGCAGATTGTATATAGTGTCCTATCTGCATGGTATACAGGAGGAGCAGATTGTATATAGTGTCCTATCTGCAGGGTATACAGGAGGTGCAGATTGTATATAGTGTCCTATCTGCAGGGTATACAGGAGGAGCAGATTGTATATAGTGTCCTATCTGCAGGGTATACAGGGGGAGCAGATTGAATATAGTGTCCTATTTGCAGGATATACAGGAGGAGCAGATTGTATATAGTGTCCTATCTGCAGGATATACAGGAGGAGCAGATTGTATATAGTGTCCTATCTGCAGGGTATACAGGAGGAGCAGATTGTATATAGTGTCCTATCTGCAGGATATACAGGGGGAGCAGATTGAATATAGTGTCCTATTTGCAGGATATACAGGAGGAGCAGATTGTATATAGTGTCCTATCTGCAGGGTATACAGGAGGAGCAGATTGTATATAGTGTCCTATCTGCAGGATATACAGGGGGAGCAGATTGTATATAGTGTCCTATCTGCAGGATATACAGGAGGAGCTGATTGTATATAGTGTCCTATCTGCAGGATATACAGGAGGAGCAGATTGTATATAGTGTCCTATCTGCAGGGTATACAGGAGGAGCAGATTGTATATAGTGTCCTATCTGCATGGTATACAGGAGGAGCAGATTGTATATAGTGTCCTATCTGCAGGATATACAGGAGGAGCAGATTGTATATAGTGTCCTATCTGCAGGTTATACAGGAGGAGCAGATTGTATGTAGTGTCCTATCTGCAAGATATACAGGAGGAGCAGATTGTATATAGTGTCCTATCTGCAGGGTATACAGGAGGAGCAGATTGTATATAGTGTCCTATCTGCAGGATATAGATTGTATATAGTGTCCTATCTGCAGGTTATACAGGAGGAGCAGATTGTATGTAGTGTCCTATCTGCAAGATATACAGGAGGAGCAGATTGTATATAGTGTCCTATCTGCAGGATATACAGGAGGAGCAGATTGTATATAGTGTCCTATCTGCAGGTTATACAGGAGGAGCAGATTGTATATAGTGTCCTATCTGCAAGATATACAGGAGGAGCAGATTGTATATAGTGTCCTATCTGCAGGGTATACAGGAGGAGCAGATTGTATATAGTGTCCTATCTGCAGGATATAGATTGTATATAGTGTCCTATCTGCAGGGTATACAGGAGGAGCAGATTGTATATAGTGTCCTATCTGCAGGATATACAGGAGGAGCAGATTGTATATAGTGTCCTATCTGCAGGTTATACAGGAGCAGATTGTATATAGTGTCCTATCTGCAGGATATAGATTGTATATAGTGTCCTATCTGCAGGGTATACAGGAGGAGCAGATTGTATATAGTGTCCTATCTGCAGGATATACAGGAGGAGCAGATTGTATATAGTGTCCTATCTGCAGGATATAGATTGTATATAGTGTCCTATCTGCAGGGTATACAGGAGGAGCAGATTGTATATAGTGTCCTATCTGCAGGATATACAGGAGGAGCAGATTGTATATAGTGTCCTATCTGCAGGATATACAGGAGGAGCAGATTGTATATAGTGTCCTATCTGCAGGATATACAGGAGGAGCAGATTGTATATAGTGTCCTATCTGCAGGATATACAGGGGGAGCAGATTGTATATAGTGTCCTATTTGCAGGATATACAGGAGGAGCAGTTTGTATATAGTGTCCTATCTGCAGGATATACAGGAGGAGCAGATTGTATATAGTGTCCTATCTGCAGGTTATACAGGGGGAGCAGATTGTATATAGTGTCCTATCTGCAGGGTATACAGGAGGAGCAGATTGTATATAGTGTCCTATCTGCAGGATATACAGGAGGAGCAGATTGTATATAGTGTCCTATCTGCAGGGTATACAGGAGGGGCAGATTGTATATAGTGTCCTATCTGCAGGATATACAGGAGGAGCAGACTGTATATAGTGTCCTATCTGCAGGGTATACAGGAGGAGCAGATTGTATATAGTGTCCTATCTGCAGGATATACAGGAGGAGCAGATTGTATATAGTGTCCTATCTGCAGGGTATACAGGAGGAGCAGATTGTATATAGTGTCTTATCTGCAGGATATACAGGGGGAGCAGATTGTATATAGTGTCCTATCTGCAGGATATACAGGGGGAGCAGATTGTATATAGTGTCCTATCTGCAGGGTATACAGGAGGAGCAGATTGTATATAGTGTCCTATCTGCAGGATATACAGGGGGAGCAGATTGTATATAGTGTCCTATCTGCAGGATATACAGGGGGAGCAGATTGTATATAGTGTCCTATCTGCAGGGTATACAGGAGGAGCAGATTGTATATAGTGTCCTATCTGCAGGATATACAGGAGGAGGAGCAGATTGTATATAGTGTTCTATCTGCAGGATATACAGGAGGAGGAGCAGATTGTATATAGTGTCCTATCTGCAGGGTATACAGGAGGAGCAGATTGTATATAGTGTCCTATCTGCAGGGTATACAGGGGGAGCAGATTGAATATAGTGTCCTATTTGCAGGATATACAGGAGGAGCAGATTGTATATAGTGTCCTATCTGCAGGATATACAGGAGGAGCAGATTGTATATAGTGTCCTATCTGCAGGGTATACAGGAGGAGCAGATTGTATATAGTGTCCTATCTGCAGGATATACAGGGGGAGCAGATTGTATATAGTGTCCTATCTGCAGGATATACAGGAGGAGCTGATTGTATATAGTGTCCTATCTGCAGGATATACAGGAGGAGCAGATTGTATATAGTGTCCTATCTGCAGGGTATACAGGAGGAGCAGATTGTATATAGTGTCCTATCTGCATGGTATACAGGAGGAGCAGATTGTATATAGTGTCCTATCTGCAGGATATACAGGAGGAGCAGATTGTATATAGTGTCCTATCTGCAGGTTATACAGGAGGAGCAGATTGTATGTAGTGTCCTATCTGCAGGGTATACTGGAGGAGCAGATTGTATATAGTGTCCTATCTGCAGGATATACAGGAGGAGCAGATTGTATATAGTGTCCTATCTGCAGGGTATACAGGAGGAGCAGATTGTATATAGTGTCCTATCTGCAGGATATAGATTGTATATAGTGTCCTATCTGCAGGGTATACAGGAGGAGCAGATTGTATATAGTGTCCTATCTGCAGGATATACAGGAGGAGCAGATTGTATATAGTGTCCTATCTGCAGGTTATACAGGAGCAGATTGTATATAGTGTCCTATCTGCAGGATATAGATTGTATATAGTGTCCTATCTGCAGGGTATACAGGAGGAGCAGATTGTATATAGTGTCCTATCTGCAGGATATACAGGAGGAGCAGATTGTATATAGTGTCCTATCTGCAGGATATAGATTGTATATAGTGTCCTATCTGCAGGGTATACAGGAGGAGCAGATTGTATATAGTGTCCTATCTGCAGGATATACAGGAGGAGCAGATTGTATATAGTGTCCTATCTGCAGGATATACAGGAGGAGCAGATTGTATATAGTTTCCTATCTGCAGGGTATACAGGAGGAGCAGATTGTATATAGTGTCCTATCTGCAGGGTATACAGGAGGAGCAGATTGTATATAGTGTCCTATCTGCAGGGTATACAGGAGGAGCAGATTGTATATAGTGTCCTATCTGCAGGATATACAGGAGGAGCAGATTGTATATAGTGTCCTATCTGCAGGATATACAGGAGGAGCAGATTGTATATAGTGTCCTATCTGCAGGATATACAGGAGGAGCAGATTGTATATAGTGTCCTATCTGCAGGGTATACAGGAGGAGCAGATTGTATATAGTGTCCTATCTGCAGGATATACAGGGGGAGCAGACTGTATATAGTGTCCGATCTGCAGGGTATACAGGAGGAGCAGATTGTATATAGTGTCGTATCTGCAGGATATACAGGAGGAGCAGACTGTATATAGTGTCCTATCTGCAGGGTATACAGGAGGAGCAGATTGTATATAGTGTCCTATCTGCAGGATATACAGGAGGAGCAGATTGTATATAGTGTCCTATCTGCAGGGTATACAGGAGGAGCAGATTGTATATAGTGTCTTATCTGCAGGATATACAGGGGGAGCAGATTGTATATAGTGTCCTATCTGCAGGATATACAGGGGGAGCAGATTGTATATAGTGTCCTATCTGCAGGGTATACAGGAGGAGCAGATTGTATATAGTGTCCTATCTGCAGGATATACAGGAGGAGCAGATTGTATATAGTGTCCTATCTGCAGGGTATACAGGAGGAGCAGATTGTATATAGTGTCCTATCTGCAGGTTATACAGGAGGAGCAGATTGTATATAGTGTCCTATCTGCAGGGTATACAGGAGGAGCAGATTGTATATAGTGTCCTATCTGCAGGGTATACAGGAGGAGCAGATTGTATATAGTGTCCTATCTGCAGGGTATACAGGAGGAGCAGATTATATATAGTGTCTTATCTGCAGGATATACAGGAGGAGCAGATTGTATATAGTGTCCTATCTGCAGGATATACAGGAGGAGCAGATTGTATATAGTGTCTTATCTGCAGGGTATACAGGAGGAGCAGATTGTATATAGTGTCCTATCTGCAGGGTATACAGGAGGAGCAGATTGTATATAGTGTCTTATCTGCAGGATATACAGGAGGAGCAGATTGTATATAGTGTCCTATCTGCAGGGTATACAGGAGGAGCAGATTGTATATAGTGTCCTATCTGCAGGGTATACAGGAGGAGCAGATTGTATATAGTGTCCTATCTGCAGGGTATACAGGAGGAGCAGATTGTATATAGTGTCCTATCTGCAGGATATACAGGAGGAGCAGATTGTATATAGTGTCCTATCTGCAGGATATACAGGAGGAGGAGCAGATTGTATATAGTGTTCTATCTGCAGGTTATATATCCCCCCTTTCATCTGCCCCCAGTTTTTTGTCCCCCCCATCTCTGCCCCCAGTTTCTTGTCCCCCCCATCTCTGCTCCCAGCTTCATGTCTCCCCCCCTACATCGGCCCCAGTGTAGTTGGACTCACCTTGCCACGCTCCCCCGCCGCTCTCTCCGCTCGCTCACTGCACATAGTTGTCGGGCGGCTGGCTGCGTGTGGCATATATAAGGCAGGCGTCAGGTTGCTATGACAGCCGGAGCCTCGCGCCGCCTCCCTGGCCTGTCAGTCTTTCGCTTCTATTGCAGCCTAGGCAGGTAGACCGCAATAGAGGCGCTGGTATTATACAGTGCATTGCAGAATACCGGCGCCTCTATTGCAATCTACCTGCCATACGCAGCCAGCCGCCCGACACCTATGTGCAGTGAGCGAGCGGAGAGAGCGGCGGGGGAGTGTGGCAAGGTGAGTCCAACTACACGGGGGCCGATGTGGTTGATCCCTGGGGTCACCAACCTAGGGACACCCCTTCCCGGGACACCCCCTCCCCAACCCCCTGTACCGGCTGCATTGACCTGTTAGGTGGTGTGTCGGGTGCAGCAGCCTCCTCCTTAGCTGTCCGCGAAGTGTGTAGATGGCCTGGGATAGCTGCGGCGCCGGGACCATGTGGGCTGCCGCCATCTTGCTCACTGTGTCCCTGCTGAATCAGCACACCCACCTTCAGCCCCCATTCTATGGTGCCGCAGCCCTGGCTCCAGAGCCCGCCCACAGCCTGCCATGCACCAATAGGAGGTGCGTGCACAGACCAGCGCTGGCGGAATGCCAGCTGCTACAGCCGTGCCGGAGGGTTCTTTGGAGGGTCACGGTGGCGATTTGGGGTGAGTGACCCACATTTAAAGTAGCCTACTACCTTTTCCTGGGCAATATGTGTGTGTGAAATTTCCCCCAAATCCATTCAGCCGTTTGGCTGTGATTGAGGAACAAACATCCAAACACACAAACCCACAAACATCCAAACTCACAAACCCACAAACATCCAAACTCACAAACTTTCACCTTTATAATATTAATAGAATATTTGGTTTGCAGTGGTCGGTCCTTCTCATTATAGAACATTCCCGTAGAATAAACTGTAGTCACTTAGTATTGGCGTCCACTAGACTCCGAATCCCCCGATGAGCACCTATGTACAGTATAGTTGTTGATGGAGGTGAGAGTTTCCCTTTATTGATTCAGTTATAGTTACCTTTTAATATTTGGTGGCGTTGGATTGGAATACAATGATTGGAGTCTGTTTACACTGGTGTCAGTCTCGATCAGTTTCTTCTGAGTAACTATTTGTCTACCGCCGGCTCTTGAGGACTAATAATACATTTGTGCTTGTGTAGACAGAAGTGGCAGGAAATTATACGTACAGCAAAGACTAGAAGGTCCTGATGAATATGAGCATCATAAATGAGCCCACTTGGGGCCGCTGCTAAGTGCCTGTGATGTGACCCGCACTGCCACGCCACGGGCTATGTAAACAAATTGCAATCATATGCTTAGATAGCATCACCGCACATCCTATAAATATTTATGGCCTCTGAGCTCACACTTCGTGTCCACTTGATTGATGACCACGGACATTGCTGACGCTGCCTGGATGTGTAAGTGTCTTAGTGATACATTGGATAGAGGATTAGCAGAGCTGTGAGCCAGGCCTTTAAAGATTACCTGTCAGGCGGCTGGATGCAACGCGGTGCTATGGGAACTGCAAAACAAATGAAGTTCTTAGCAGATAATGATAGGGCATACCCAGCGCAAACAGTGTCCTAATCCATGATCCAACTAGACCCACCGAGAGTATGAAATAAATGGCCGGGAGGTAATTATGTAATCCCTGCCGCCATCTCTGGTGTCAGCGAACGTGGTAATTACTGGCTGAGTAATTAATAACCGTGTCAGCAAGGAAGCCGTAAACATTTATAAATAGCTCGGCATGTGAGAGCCATATGGGGGTAGGAGCCATTGTTCTAGCAAAAGCTGTATACTTCTGCAGCACTGAGTAAGGATTGAAGACATCCCTTGGCATGAAATTCCCCAACTGGGACTGGATTGGCATGAACTTCCCCAACTTGGACTGGATAGGCATGAAATTCCCCAATGGGATTGGATTGGGATGAACTTCCCCAACTGGGACTGGATTGGGATGAACTTCCCCAACTGGGACTGGATAGGCATGAACTTCCCCAACTGAGACTGGATTGGCATGGACTTCCCCAACTGGGACTGGATTGGCTTGAACTTCCCCTAGTGGGACTGGATTAGCATGAACTTCCCCAACTGGGACTGGATTGGCTTGAACTTCCCCTACTGGGACTGGATTGGCATGAACTTCCCCAACTGGGACAGGATTAGCATGAACTTCCCCAACTGGGACTGGATTGGCTTGAACTTTCCCTACTGGGACTGGATTGGCATGCACTTCCCCAACTGGGTCTGGATTGGTATGAATTTTCCCAACTGAGACTGGATTGGCATGAACTTCCCCAATGGGAATGGATTGGCATGAACTTCCCCAACTTGGACTGGATAGGCATGAAGTTCCCCAACTGGGACTGGATTACCATGAACTTTCCCAATGGGACTGGATTGGCATGAACTTCCCCAACTGGGACTGGATTGGCATGAACTTCCCCAACTGAGACTGGATTGGCATGAACTTCCCCAACTGGGACTGGATTGGCATGAACTTCCCCAACTGAGACTGGATTGGCATGAACTTCCCCAATTGGGACTGGATTGGCATGAACTACCCCAACTGGGTCTGGATTGGCATGAACTTCCCCAGCTGGGTCTGGATTGGCATGAACTTCCCCAATGGGACTGGATTGGCATGAACTTCCCCAACTGAGACTGGATTGGCATGGATTTCCCCAACTGGGACTGGATTGGCTTGAACTTCCCCTAGTGGGACTGGATTAGCATGAACTTCCCCAACTGGGACTGGATTGGCTTGAACTTCCCCTACTGGGACTGGATTGGCATGAACTTCCCCAACTGGGACAGGATTGGCATGAACTTCCCCAACTTGAACTGGATTGGCATGAACTTCCCCTACTGGGACTGGATTGGCATGAACTTCCCCAATGGGACTGGATTGGCATGAACTTCCCCAACTGAGACTGGATTGACATGAACTTCCCCAATGGGACTGGATTGGCATGAACTTCCCCAATGGGACTGGATTGGCAAGAACTTCCCCAACTGGGACTGGATTGGCACGAACTTCCCCAATGGGACTGGATTGGCATGAACTTCCCCAATGGGACTGGATTGGCTTGAGCTTCCCCAACTGAGACTGGATTGACATGAACTTCCCCAACTGGGACTGGATTGGCATGAACTTCCCCAACTGGGACTGGATTGGCACGAACTTCCCCAATGAGACTGAATTGGCATGAACTTCCCCAACTGGGACTGGATTGGCACAAACTTCCCCAATGAGACTGAATTGGTATGAACTTCCCCAACTGAGACTGGATTGGCATGAACTTCCCCAACTGGGACTGGATTGGGATGAACTTCCCCAATTGGGACTAGATTGGCATGAACTTCCTCAACTGAGACTGGATTGGCTTGAACTTCCCCAATGGGACTAGATTGGCATGAACTTCCCCAACTGGGACTGGATTGGCATGAACTTCCCCAACTGGGACTGAATTGGCATGAATTTCCCCAACTGGGACTGGATTGGCATGAACTTCCCCGACAAGTAACCTACTGACTAGAGGTTGAGTATTAGGCTGCATTCACACAGAGTAATGCCAGGCGTCATTTGTGTGTAATTTGTGTGTCTTTTACGGCCGTCATAAAACGTTTACATAGAGTTCTATAGGAAAAGACGCCCCGTCATTTACGGCCGTCATTTACGGCCGTCATTGTAATGACGGCCGTAAATGACGGCAGTAAATTACGGACGTCTTTTCCTATAGAACTCTATGTAAACGTTTTATGACGGCCGTAAAAGACACACAAATTACACACAAATGACGCCTGGCGTTACTCTGTGTGAATGCAGCCTTAAACTGTGTCCATGACAAAACAAGTCTTCAATTCCTAGCAGGGATTGTTGTTTCCCCTGTTTTCATCCTGGTTCGTGATGGGCAATCCATTCAAAGTTCAATTTCTGAATTCTGTAAAGAAGTCCCGTCTTCTTTTTTTTCCAAACCCCAACCCTATTTATTCAAGGATTCAATGAGTTGTAGTTGGTGGAGGAGGTGAAAGATCATCTGTAAGACCTAAGGTCCTCTTTAGGGTCAGTTCACACGGAGGAATTTGCCGTGGATTTGGGGGTGGATTCCGCCCTCAAATTCAGAGCAGATTCCTCCTAGATCTGCCTCCCATTGTTTTCAATGGGAGGCAGAGATTGCACCAAGACACGGAAAAAAGAAGCATCCTGATCGATCTTGCTACGGATTCCACCTGCCAGAAAATGATGGTGGTGGAAAATGAGAAGTGAACAGACCCTAAGTAGGAAACGGTTAAGAGACAGGAAATGGGTAAGTTGTAGACTCTGAGGGTATGTTCACATTGCAGAAAATGGTTTTCTCCGTACAAACTTCCGCGCGGCTAGCCGTTATAGGATGGCAATGCAGTACATCAGAATTCCGTTGTGGCATCCCATTCCTGATGAGGCCCAAATGAATGGGCCTAAACAAGAGCGTGTCTCGAGCCGCATACGCCGCGGCTGTATCAGTCGCGGAATCTGGGGCAAAGCTACTCCCATTGAAGTAATTGGGGCCATTTTTGCAGGCAGATTTTGAGGCAGATTCCGGGTGGTGGTCGGTAGACAGATTGGTGAGTTATTATGGCTGATGGAAAATACGGATTGTGTCGGAAACTGGAGATAGAAGAATTCTGGATCACAACTGGCTCAGGACTCAAGAGAAATATTGCACATGTGTCTATACGTACGTAGGGAGTGCGCTCAAGTTTTTTATTTTTGGAAAGTAGAATAAATGCAATTTTTTAGAAAACACAGAACATTCGATAAGCAGAAGAGAAATGAGGGAACCGATGATTTTTCCATTGTATTCCTTTCTTTTCCACAAATGCATCAAATATATTAAGTGCATGACAAAAATGTACAATAGTAAGTTTCGTTTTTCTGGAATTAGGAGCTAAGAGCTCCAGCCCCGACTACAGACGCTTCCTGCTGCTTCCCGTAAATGCTTCACCTTGACCTCGGGAGCACGGGTCCTTATAAAGTCTCCGAAGATGGCCGATGTCTGGCTCAAGTTGTCAACGGATTCCGAACAAAATGATTTTTTTTTTATTCCTTGAAACGTCTATTCATTTTACCTTGAGAAAGAATGTTTTGTGTGTCATCCAATTCTAATACAATTTATCTTTCAATAAACTGATTCATCGCGACCTTCATGTTTCAAGAATTGATAATTGGAAGCAAAAAAAAATAAATTCTGTTAAAGTTTTGATGAGAAATTTCAAGATTTACTTGCGTTTCCAAGAACACTAAAAGGAACATAAAGGTAAATATTCAGAGACATTCCAAGAAACCGTTATTGTGCGGCAGAATAACTGAGAGAAGAGATATTATATACTGTATGTAACATTGATGTAAGGTGGCGGGGTCAAGCCCTGTGCTTCAAGTCTCTGGCATCGGTGACTTGTTAGGGTGACTCTAGTGGCTGGTGGCTTGCTCCATTGCCTTATATCAGTGATGGGGAACCTTTTAGAGACCGAGTGCCCAAACTGCAACTCAAAACCCATGAATTTATCACAAAGTGCCAACACAGCAATTTAACCTTAATAATTTGCGGATCCACAATTGCAGACATTAACAGACCTGAAAAATATGGTCATTCGAATGGGGCTTTATAGAGCTTTCTGCCCTCACACAGTCCAATCTGCTGCACAGTGACCCCCACACAGTATAATCTGCTTCACAGTGGCCCTCACACAGTCCAATCTGCTCCACAGTGGCCCCCACACAGTATAATCTGCTGCACAGTGACCCCCACACAGTATAATCTGCTGCACAGTGACCCCCACACAGTATAATCTGCTCCACAGTGGCCCCCACACAGTATAATCTGCTGCACAGTGACCCCCACACAGTATAATCTGCTGCACAGTGACCCCCACAGAGTATAATCTGCTGCACAGTGGCCCCTACACAGTATAATCTGCTGCACAGTGGCCCCTACACAGTATAATCTGTGGCACAGTGGCCCCCACACAGTACAATCAGCTCCACAGTGGCCCCCACACAGTATAATTTGCTGCACAGTGGCCCCCACACAGTATAATCTGCTGCACAGTAGTCCCCACACAGTACAATTTGCTCCACGGTGGCCCCCACACAGTATAATCTGTTCCACGGATGGGTGCCCAAAGAGAGGGCTCTGAGTGCCACCTCTGGCACCCAAGCCATAGGTTCATCATGGCCTTATATTGTTGAAACCTGTGAGAATGGGTGCGTTCTTCAGTCTACATTAAGCATGACTACATTACAGCTATACCCAAGGCCATAACTAGTAATGGGGAGCAGTCTCACGTTTACAAAACAACATGTGGACCCTGTAGGGTAAACTGGGGTGCACAGTGTAAGGTGTACCTGATTTACACCCTTAATGGTTTGGACTTTTGTGCAGGATGATCTCCAGTTTATGTTCTCCAGAATAGTCTCAGATTGGTGGAAGCATTGAGGAATGATGGTGTGGCCAACTATGTGGTCAGTGGTTATCAGAGTCAGTGGTCATCACCAGCTATATGCAACAAGCCAATGGAAAACTAGAATTGGAAAGGACAACAGGAACAAAGCAGACAGACCAAAGGATAAAGAAAATGCATAGTCAGGAACAAGACCGAGGTCAGGATGAAGAGCAACACAGAATCAATAGTGATAGAAATATAAACACTCAAAGTCTAGCAGGCCACAGCTCTCTGTGCTATGTTTGTTCTGTAGCATGGCCATTCTTGAATTCTAGAACCCATAAGAAAGGTCCTCACCAGATAGCCTAAAAGACGGAGCATGTAACACACTGGTAATATGAAATGACTGCCAAGCCCATATGGCATCCTCAGTTCAGACCTTCACAGGTTAACTGGATGATTTGCAAATATAAATAAAATTTTAAAAAAATATGTCGTGTCAAATTCTTAGACGTTTCCAGAATACCAAGAATGCATTAAGAATGAATTATTCTAATTTACTAAGAATCACAAAGATGACGTTTTTAGGAAATTGTTTATTTGGGTTTATTATGGATCGATGATAACTTACAGATTGATGGAGATCCAACCATTGAGACCCTTGTCAATCCCTAGAACAGGGGGTACTTTACTCCCATTGAGGACGTAGCCGTGGTGGAGGTGTCCCCGCTCTGTTCATGTCAATGGGAGTATTGGAGATACCCGAGTGCTGTACTTTATCTATTCCCGGAATTCCAATTGAAATGAATAGAGTGGGGGGCACATCTGGGTCCACCATGTCTCAACAACCCCATTTTGAGGATTGTTGGAGGTCTCAGTTGTCAGACCGCCACTGATCAGCAATTCATCCTCTATGGATACTGGATTAATACAATTCCCATCTATCTATATAACATACAGCATGCTCAGCGCTACAGTGCCAGGCTCAGGATTCTCTAATATTAAGGATTGTTCTCTTCATTTCTTCTGATGTTTCTTGAAGAATCCTATATTTATGGCTGTGTTACGAGACATCACGAGTCCCTTACCGGCCATTACACTTATGTCAGACTTCAGCTGGGCTACAAAAATACTTTCATAAAACACTTAGCGCCAGAATTTCTTTTCAGGTTCTGTATTTTAGCTTTTAGTTTATACCAAGTAATGAAGTGACTTTGGGCTCAGCTCAGGTCACCCTTGTTTTTCGATTTGACTGATAAACTACCAATTAAAGGAATTTTTCAATCTGGTATAAATGGTCCGGCAACTAGATTTTTTTCCCTGGAATTTATAGTCTTGGTGGCCCCAAGTCCAAAATTGCCGGTTGTCCCTCTCCCTTAGAGTGATATTTACACATGTGGCTTTTGTGTCTCCAGGGCTGGACTAGAACCTATGACATGAACATGGTAGTGGTGATACAGTCCTGGCCATCTCATCCTCCATCCCCACTCCCAGTCCTTTCTACATGCCTACATCATGGATATTCCAAAACCGGAGAAAGATCTACAGCTAGGTACCAGATACCACCCAATTTCCTTTACAAACACCGATGCAAAGCTGTTTGCAAATTCAGTAGTCCCATCCCGGGACTCCTCATCTACCGGGAACAAGTTGGTTTTGTTCCCTCTAAAGAGTCACGAGAGAATACCCCGAAAACATTGCCCAGTCTACGTTACAGGAGCCACCATCAAAACTCGCAGAAGGGTCCATCACAGGCTCTGGCCATTTGAAAGCCTTTGTATCTCATCCATCTCCACTCTATAGAGGTTTATGTCGGACCCCTATCGATACCCTGTCTCCAAATGGAAAGAGGAGTTGCGATGCCTGACGTGTGGTGGAAAGCCATTCACCTTTGCCATAAAGTCTCAATTTTTAAGATTTTTTAAGATTTTGTCTCGCTGGAACAAGGATCCAATGGTTATACCTACAGCTTTCTCAATTGTCCCGACCTTTGCTGGCCATGCATCCAACTGAGAGGCGTCTGGTTGGATGTCTTGCACTTACAAGGTTTTAGTCCTGGAGTTGCATTGCAAAATCATTGCACTCCTGTACACTCTCTCCCCTTTGGGGAAACAAAAGAAATACACTGGATCCCCGGTTAGCTATTTATTAATAGCAGCTTGATCTCTTGATCGACCAAACCAACCCCTTTACCAGAATGGTTCCAGAACATTGCCGAGATATCGTCCATGGAATCCACTCTTGCCATTGGCATTCTGTTTAGTTCCCCGTCCTCAGCCTCATCCTCCTCCCTACCTCGATCCTTCTGACATTTAGTTACCCCATCTTTGATGTTTGTGTCCGGGCCCGCTCCAGGTCTAGGGCTCTCTGTGGACCTGCAGTGAACCCCAGACTCTTTAGAATATTCCAGTGAATTTGTTACTATTGTAGCATCTTTGTACCCAGTAATGCCCCAGTATATCCCCCGACTTTCCCTTTCGCTCTACGTTATTGAGCGATTAGATTTTGTTCAATTTTTCTTCTCCTTTTTGCAAAATGCAAAAACTTTCTTTAATAAATAAGAGAATGTTAAAAAATCCCACCAAATTGCTTAAAAATGTGTTTGTAATGAAAACCTGATGTAAATAAAATGTCATTTATTGTATATGGAATCCCTTTAAAGTCATGTAAAATGTAACTAAGGCTTGGCATGTTTTTAATGAATATTTGATGTCATGACAATGAATTACATCAGAAGCAACAAAAACAACCTGTCAAGTCTCGGAAGATGTAAAGGAAGAGCGAGCAGACGTGTGCACTTATTTCTCACTATCTGTTATATATAGGACAGGGGCAGAACCACAGAACCCATAATAAGACCTAAATCCGCTATGACAGAAGGTTCACTTTAGCAGAAAGTCAAGAATATGAAAACTTTACACTAAGATTCACACAAATGGTCAGCTCTCCGATACCTTCAGAGACCCTGGACCCAATATGCTATAATAGGTCGGCCGGGGGTCCATGAGGTTTCCACCAGTTTTCTGTTGGCACCAACAGAGCGAAAAAGTCCTCCTGGCAAAACTTCCCTCCACTGGTTTTAGGTTGAATTTGTGGCGGAGTCACCTACAGAGACTTAAATATAGGTGATCTATCCTTAGGGACATTTGGTCACACAGTGATGTCACAGTACAGGGATAATACACACAGTGACGTCACAGTACAGGATAATACACACAGTGATGTCACAGTACAGGGATAATACACACAGTGACGTCACAGTACAGGGATAATACACACAGTGACGTCACAGTACAGGATAATACACACAGTGATGTCACAGTACAAGATAATACACACAGTGATGTCACAGTACAGAGATAATACACACAGTGATGTCACAGTACAGAGATAATACACACAGTGATGTCACAGTACAGGATAATACACACAGTGATGTCACAGTACAGAGATAATACACACAGTGATGTCACAGTACAGAGATAATACACACAGTGATGTCACAGTACAGGATAATACACACAGTGATGTCACAGTACAGGATAATACACACAGTGATGTCACAGTACAGGGATAATACACACAGTGATGTCACAGTACAGGGATAATACACACAGTGATGTCACAGTACAGAATAATACACACAGTAATGTCACAGTACAGGGATAATACACACAGTGATGTCACAGTACAGGATAATACACACAGTGATGTCACAGTACAGGGATAATGCACACAGTGATGTCACAGTACAGAGATAATACACACAGTGATGTCACAGTACAGGATAATACACACAGTGATGTCACAGTACAGGATAATACACACAGTGATGTCACAGTACAGGATAATACACACAGTGATGTCACAGTACAGAATAATACACACAGTAATGTCACAGTACAGAGATAATACACACAGTGACGTCACAGTACAGGATAATACACACAGTGATGTCACAGTACAGGATAATACACACAGTGATGTCACAGTACAGGGATAATACACACAGTGACGTCACAGTACAGGGATAATACACACAGTGATGTCACAGTACAGGGATAATACACACAGTGACGTCACAGTACAGGGATAATACACACAGTGATGTCACAGTACAGGATAATACACACAGTGATGTCACAGTACAGAGATAATACACACAGTGATGTCACAGTACAGGATAATACACACAGTGATGTCACAGTACAGGATAATACACACAGTGACGTCACAGTACAGGGATAATACACACAGTGATGTCACAGTACAGGGATAATACACACAGTGATGTCACAGTACAGGATAATACACACAGTGATGTCACAGTACAGGGATAATACACACAGTGACGTCACAGTACAGGGATAATACACACAGTGATGTCACAGTACAGAGATAATACACACAGTGATGTCACAGTACAGAGATAATACACACAGTGATGTCACAGTACAGAGATAATACACACAGTGATGTCACAGTACAGGGATAATACACACAGTGATGTCACAGTACAGAGATAATACACACAGTGATGTCACAGTACAGGGATAATACACACAGTGATGTCACAGTACAGGGATAATACACACAGTGATGTCACAGTACAGGATAATACACACAGTGATGTCACAGTACAGGGATAATACACACAGTGATGTCACAGTACAGGATAATACACACAGTGATGTCACAGTACAGAGATAATACACACAGTGATGTCACAGTACAGGATAATACACACAGTGATGTCACAGTACAGAGATAATACACACAGTGATGTCACAGTACAGAGATAATACACACAGTGATGTCACAGTACAGAGATAATACACACAGTGATGTCACAGTACAGGATAATACACACAGTGATGTCACAGTACAGAGATAATACACACAGTGATGTCACAGTATAGGATAATACACACAGTGATGTCACAGTACAGGGATAATACACACAGTGATGTCACAGTACAGAGATAATACACACAGTGATGTCACAGTACAGGGATAATACACACAGTGATGTCACAGTACAGGATAATACACACAGTGATGTCACAGTACAGAGATAATACACACAGTGATGTCACAGTACAGGGATAATACACACAGTGATGTCACAGTACAGAGATAATACACACAGTGATGTCACAGTACAGGGATAATACACACAGTGATGTCACAGTACAGAGATAATACACACAGTGATGTCACAGTACAGGATAATACACACAGTGATGTCACAGTACAGAGATAATACACACAGTGATGTCACAGTACAGAGATAATACACACAGTGATGTCACAGTACAGGGATAATACACACAGTGATGTCACAGTACAGGGATAATACACACAGCGATGTCACAGTACAGAGATAATACACACAGTGATGTCACAGTACAGGGATAATACACACAGTGATGTCACAGTACAGGATAATACACACAGTGATGTCACAGTACAGGGATAATACACACAGTGATGTCACAGTACAGAGATAATACACACAGTGATGTCACAGTACAGAGATAATACACACAGTGATGTCACAGTACAGGATAATACACACAGTGATGTCACAGTACAGAGATAATACACACAGTGATGTCACAGTACAGGGATAATACACACAGTGATGTCACAGTACAGGGATAATACACACAGTGATGTCACAGTACAGGGATAATACACACAGTGATGTCACAGTACAGAGATAATACACACAGTGATGTCACAGTACAGAGATAATACACACAGTGATGTCACAGTACAGAGATAATACACACAGTGATGTCACAGTACAGAGATAATACACACAGTGATGTCACAGTACAGAGATAATACACATAGTGATGTCACAGTACAGAGATAATACACACAGTGATGTCACAGTACAGAGATAATACACACAGTGATGTCACAGTACAGAGATAATACACACAGTGATGTCACAGTACAGAGATAATACACACAGTGATGTCACAGTACAGAGATAATACACACAGTGATGTCACAGTACAGGATAATACACACAGTGATGTCACAGTACAGGGATAATACACACAGTGATGTCACAGTACAGGGATAATACACACAGTGATGTCACAGTACAGAGATAATACACACAGTGATGTCACAGTACGGAGATAATACACACAGTGATGTCACAGTACAGGGATAATACACACAGTGATGTCACAGTACAGAGATAATACACACAGTGATGTCACAGTACAGAGATAATACACACAGTGATGTCACAGTACAGGATAATACACACAGTGATGTCACAGTACAGGATAATACACACAGTGATGTCACAGTACAGAGATAATACACACAGTGATGTCACAGTACAGGGATAATACACACAGTGATGTCACAGTACAGGGATAATACACACAGTGATGTCACAGTACAGGATAATACACACAGTGATGTCACAGTACAGAGATAATACACACAGCGATGTCACAGTACAGGGATAATAAACACAGCGATGTCACAGTACAGGATAATACACACAGTGATGTCACAGTACAGGGATAATACACACAGTGATGTCACAGTACAGGATAATACACACAGTAATGTCACAGTACAGAGATAATACACACAGTGATGTCACAGTACAGAGATAATACACACAGTGATGTCACAGTACAGAGATAATACACACAGTGATGTCACAGTACAGGATAATACACACAGTGATGTCACAGTACAGGGATAATACACACAGTGATGTCACAGTACAGGGATAATACACACAGTGATGTCACAGTACAGAGATAATACACACAGTGATGTCACAGTACAGAGATAATACACACAGTGATGTCACAGTACAGGGATAATACAGTGATGTCACAGTACAGGATAATACACACAGTAATGTCACAGTACAGAGATAATACACACAGTGATGTCACAGTACTGTACTATGATATTATTGGACAGATGTAATATCAGCACAAAGTCCTTGCGTCCACCATGACATCACTGAATCAGTTACCCCCATAATAAAGTCCCTATTTCCTATTTCTTTCACGGCATTTTTATATTCCGCAAAATTCATATGATTAAAATTCAAGAAAACAAAATGATTTTTTTTTACAGGAAGTTAAAAGTGTGAAAGAAAACTCTGCAGCTTCTTAGAACAGTCTCCCCTTCCTTAAGTGTTTCTCCAAGGCTTCGCTTTAGCTCTCAGGAACATTTCATGTTGTAAAATGAAATCTCTTTTCCTTCTCCTTTCCGCTCTCTCTCCATCTCCTTATCGAGCCGATGCTTCTACAGAACATGTGGTGCAGGGATGCAGCCGAAAAGCCCTCGAGGAGATTCAGGCACAATTTCTATTGATAAGCCATAAAACCGCTCAGCGGCACACAACATGAAGTCGACTCCTCACCCCCTGTGGTGTAGTAACACAGAAAGCTATGGAGTGAAACAAAACTAAGCCATCTGAACGCAATAGTATAATAGGAACCGGCAGAAGAGAGTGCAAATATGTTTCGATTTTTAGCTATGGGCAGTATATTTAGTATATTTTGTCTTCCTATCCAGACTTTGTTGAGGACTTTCTTGACCTCTGTACCACATGGTTCTCCTTCTTTCACGTTGGTGCACATTGGCATGATCAAAGTCATTGAGTTGTGATATTCAAGTGATACAAATATTCCATAGAATTGTGTTCCCTTTTTAAAAGAACCGTTCCCCTTTCCAACTTTTTTTCATCCTTACATAGGCGCTTTCTCTCTGATTCCAATACAGTTGGAATTTTTTCTCTAGCCCCTGCCGTTCTCGAGCAATCGTGCTTTTAGTTTCACTAGGCTGGCTCTCTACGATGAAGTGGGCGGTCCCAGACTACTTCCTGCTGCCAAGGACCGCCCATCTGATAGTAGAGAGCTAATCTAACATATTGGGTGCTGAAACTAACAACACCAATTGCTCAGGGATGGCGTAGGCTAGAGGAAAAATTCCAAATGTGGCAAAATCAGCAGAGCAAAGAGTTCGAGGTGGTAAAACGTTCCCTTGAAAGACAAAAATCCTTTAAATAGATTGCAACCAATGTGCTATGCTCCCGGGGTGACTGAATTAAGGAGATCAAGCTGGTGTATGGAGTCCAACATGAAATGTTTCCTGGGAAAAAGTATGCAAGTGAGCTCTCCTCTATGTGACCACCCTATGAGTCAACTTCTGACCCATTAAAGAGCCTTGCACCACGACTAGAGATATGAACCAGAACACAGATACTCATCTCTGGCAGCTGTTTCTGAGTCCTTGCTCCTTATCATTGATGAGATTTGGTTGGCAGGATGAGCTCCTGGACTGGATCTGGTAGGAAGTCTTAAAGGCAATGCTCCCTGGGAAAACAACTAGCTCTGTCCAGAAGGTAGAAAACATTCTCTAGTGTCACTTACAGGTAACCACCTGGCCCAGCCTATGAGAAGGGCTATAGTTGCAAGAGTAAGGTAAGTGTCATCGAAGCAACAATTTTTCATTTCTAAACAATCACAATCTTACTAAAATTTTACTGTTCGTAACAATTATTGAGCACATTGAGTGAAGATCCACAGTGCGGAAGACAAAAATTTAGTGAACCCTATAATTGAATAACGTGTCTATCCCTCTATGGTAGCAGTCACTTCCATCTGCAGTATCTATAAAATTTCTATAGTTATGGTCAGCATGATGAGCTTTGGGTAGGGTTGAGCTGATCTTGAGATTTCAGCATCGATTTTAAAATCCAATTCCTGATCATTTTCCAGTCGATCCCGATCGTGAAATTTGCTCGATCGCCGATCAGAATCCGATCTTCCCCGATCCCGATCACTCAACCCTAGTCAATGCTTCTCTATGGGAAAAGTCACTGTTAGGGCTGAGCCAAAATTGAGATTTCAAAATCCGATTTCGGATCATTTTCCAGCCGATCCCGATCGTGATTGTGAAATTTGCTCGATCGCCAATTGGGATCCGATCTTTTCTGGTCCCGATTGCTCAACCCCAGCTTTGGGTCATTGTGCTATTGCATCATCCATAATCTTTTCAGCTTGAGGTCTGACCTGTTTTTCTAGCATGGGTTACTGTACAAACAGGTGGTCTCTCTCTGCTCTCTGTGTCCATGTGAAAGTATTAGGTCACCAATGTATCCACATCAAAGCAGACGGGTTGTAAATATATTTACTTACTCAAGCGGTGCAATAAAAAATACTGTTCTGCGGGGTGTGTTAGTTGTGACAGGTTGCCCGGTTCCACCTGCAACACCACACAGTTAAGGCGGCACCACCAACTGGGTCCAATTCCAAGTGGGAACCTCCATCGAGCTCATACATTCTAGTAACAACCCTGCCTGCAGATACTTTTGGGAATTTTTATTTGACCTTAGATCCATATGGCCTGTTCTTATGCCCCACCTCTAGGGTTTGAGCGATCGGGATTGGAAATGATCGGATTTCGATCAGCGATCGAGTAAATTTGAATTCCGATCCCGATGTTTTTCGGTGGGATCGAGATCTCACGTTAAATCCCACAAAGCTTGGCTACTGGCCATTGGTTTGGTTGAGCAATTGGGATTGGGAAAGATCGGTATCAAGCAAATTTCACAATCGGGATCTGCTGGAAAATGATCGATAATCAGATTTTAAAAATGATCCTGAAATCTCAAGAACGGCTCAACCCTACCCACCTCTTTTCAAAATGCCCTCTAGATGCTCCTCAGCCTCTCACATAATCTCCGCTACTATAGCCCCTCTCTCTCACATAGTGGCCACAGCCCCCTCACAGTCAGGTCGCTATTCCCTCACTGCCCATTTTATCAGCAGCATTTGGTGCCGCTTCCAGAGCCTTTTATGACATCAACCTCATAGTATAAGGTCATGGAAGGTTCTTTATTACTCTGCAGTGTTGTACAAACCAGAAGTACACATGAAGAGTTTCCAATGGTGGATGGTTTCCAAAAATAAGCCTACATTTACACAATTGATGGCCGTTTTTTACATCTACTTTGTATGCAGGGATTCTACCATTAAAGCAACTTTTTTTCTAATTACCACGTCGGGATAGCCTTAAGAAAGGCTATTCGTCTCCTACCTTTAGATGTGGTCTCCGTCGCGCCGTTCCTTAGAAATACCGGTACTTACTGGTATGCTAATGAGGTCTCGGCAGCAATGGGGGCGTCCTTCTTCTTCATCTGCCTCCTCCCCTTGTCTGTCGTCTTCTTTCTTCGTCATGTCTGACGCCTGCACAGTCGGCTCTGACAGCCAGACCCTGTTAGAGCCGACTGCGCATGCCGGCCGGCGGCCATATTTCCAAGGCTGCAATTGCGCACATGCGCAGTACGCTCCTCACGTCTTTTCCGAATAGAGTGTACTGCGCATGCTCAGTAAAGTCCGTACAGCCCTCCGACGCGCGAGTGAACTCATCCAGGCTCATCCAGGCATCCAGTGAACTCATCCAGGCGTCGGAGGGCTGTACGGACCTTACTGAGCATGCGCAGTACACTCTGTTCGGCGAAGACGTGAGGAGCGTACTGCGCATGCGCGCAATTGCAGCCTTGGAAATATGGCCACCGGCTGGCATGCGCAGTCGGCTCTAACAGGGTCTGGCTGTCAGAGCCGACTGCGCAGGCGTCAGACATGACGAAGAAAGAAGACGACAGACAAGGGGAGGAGGCAGATGAAGAAGGAGGACGTCCTCATTGCTGCCGAGACCTCATTAGCATACCAGTAAGTACCGGTATTTCTAAGGAACGGCGAGACAGAGACCACATCTAAAGGTAGAAGACAAAAAGCCTTTCTTAAGGCTATTCCGACGTGGTAATTAGAAAAAAAGTTGCTTTAATGGTAGAATCCCTTTAAGGATCCCTTATAGATTCGAGTCTATTGAAGAATCGGTGAAAATTGGGTAAAAATGGGACGTTCTATTAAAATAGACTACGGATATAGTCCCATTCACATGAATCGATTAATGCCATTGCATGGCGGCCATCAAAAAATTTGGTGTCAGTGTGAATGTTGCCTAAATAGGTGGGGCCAAAATGTTACATTTTTTCGGAAATACTATAAGAAAACAATAACAAACGGAAGTTTTGCAGACGCCCCGGACCACACATGCAGCCCGATGTAAACAAGATAAACAGCGCGTAACAAGACGTTTGTTATGGGATCTCGTCTTTGTATTCTAGAGCTATGGCAGTCGCTTGTCGTTCCTCTGGAGTGTTTTGCAGTAATCCTTAATTGCATTAAAAGCCGGGAACATGGAGCTCGAACGGCACAGGGCCCGATTATGCAAGGGAACGAGTGGTTTCTATAGCAACTGCCGCAGCAACCTTGTATAATCACAGCCGGAGCTCTAAACGATATAAGGGCTGCTGACAATAGGATGGAAGTCAGCGCTATTGTCCTGCTAATCTGTCCTGACTAAGCTCTTCTCGCCTGTTATGAAGACTGCAGTAAAGTATTAAGTTCAGCGATTAGCGGTCAGGCCCGGCGCGGTCGCTGCTGCGCGGCTGTACACGTTAAACACTTAGGGGATAATTGTAACTATTAAAGGGTTACGTTTGTTCATTTGCTTGTTTCTGTGGCGGCTTTTGCTTACAGGGACAAGCTATATAGCGCCGTCGTATTCCGCCGCGCTTTTACAAAGATATTGTCAGACCGATGTTGCCCTTGGCTGGATTCGAACCCAGGACTCCAAGGCTGCAAGGAATCAAAGCTCTACTGAGAAAGCAGGCATTTAGATGTAGCATTCTTTAATGGGAGCCGATAAAATCAAGCTCTCCAAGCCCCTAAGCATTGGGACGTCACTACACAGCTTTCTGGAAATCCTGCGCATGCGCGGCGGTGATGCACCTGATGGTGGTGCGCTCTTCATTGTGACGCATGTGTTCTTTGTCAGGGTGTATGATTTGCAACTACTCCTGTCTGTGCCAGGAGAAACAGACAACATAAGAATCCAGAACACACAGCTGTCCGGTACATCACCACCGCGCATGCGCAGGATTTCAGGTAAATTGATTATAGATGTCACCAAGGGACATCAATCAAACCTCAGAGGGAGTGGACAGCCTGACTTTATTGACTGTCTCTCAATACCATTTAATTTATACAATTAATTAGCATATTGAATAAAATGTCTTTTTCTGTCCATAGCAGCAAGGCTAAGCCACAAGAACGGGGTTGTTATTTAAGGCTCTGGGCCTGGTTCAGGCGCAGCTTCTGCTTCACAGGCCAGTGATGTTGCGTTCTTTCGTAAAATGGACTGCCTGCATCTCAGTCCCATTCATGTAAATGGGGCTGAGCTTCTATATCAAGCAAGGACACTTCAACCAGCTGATCTGTGGTGCTCCTGGTTTTCGGACCCCACAACTCAGATACAGGTGACCTATTCTAAGGAAAGGTAATCAATATTGCAATTTTGGAAATCCCTTTAAAGGAGGGACGCTATATATAAACATTAGTAGAGGGGAGTTTATTTTTGTCAATGCGTACGTGCAGGCTTCACCAATGAGGTTGCTTTGGTTGCAGCTAGAGATGAGCGAATCAAATCTGATGAAGTGGAATTTCAGGAAATATTCGATTTGCATCGAATCTGGATTTCCTCACACTTCGTGGTAACAAATCGCTCAGCTCTGATTGGGGGTTTTAACCCCTTGGATGCCACGGTCAAATTAATTCGGATCAAACTGAATAGTATTAGAGATTTCGGCGAAGCTGTCAAATCAAATTTTTTGAAAAATTTGCTTATCTCTAGGTATATGTCACAAGATTGCTGCAGTAACAATAGTAAAAATGACAGGGGCCACCAGGAGGAGGAGGTAACAGATGTTTTTGTATTTTTGGTTGGGCTGGATTTTCTGAGCTTCTTCTTAATCTTAAAGGGATTGTCTTCAGCATCCCGGAGTGCTCCTGCTTTTATTGTTTGTCTCTTGTGCCACTGGGTTATGTTGTTATGTCCTGTGTTCTATGTTCTGTGTATTGTACACACTGTTCTGCAGCTTTTCCCTGTAGTTCCCCCTGTGTTTCAAACCCTAGACTTGGTACAGTCCTGGCCTATCACAGGTCCCTGGACGGCGTCGGAGGAGACTTAGGTCTCCTGAGGAACTGTTAGAGCTCAGTCTAGCTACAGTGTGACCGTGAACAGACAGACAGCTAAGGCCTAACGGTTTCCATTCAGCTCTTAGGAGAAAGATACAGCCCAAAGCACATCCAAGGGCAGTCCTGTGCAAGGGAGTTCAGCTGTGAAGAGTTTGGACTTTTTGCCAGGAGGAGCAGTAGAGTCGCATGACATGAGGAGTTATCTCGGCACTTTATTCAAGGTAACCAGGTCCCTGTTAGGACTATCCTGTACTACAGTCCTCAGTATCTACAACTGGGAGAGGCAGATGAGAGGAGTTATAGTTGGAGTGGAGAATAACCTCAGAGTGTTAAAGGTTGTCCAGGCCATTCTGTTTTTTTTTTTTTTTTTATAGACAGGGGGAGGTGAAAAAAAAAAAATTCTTACTCGCCTGTCTCCGATTCTCAGATTTCCTTCCAGCGCAGTCTGGTCCTTCTGCTCCGGCGTCTTCTCAAAGTGAAACTCACTGGCTGTGATGTCATGGATTCCTTCTGTTGAAGACACTGATTGGCCTCTGCAGTGAAAAAATGTAAAAAAAATTATATTTACTAGAGATGAGCGAGTAGTACTCGATCGAGTAGGTGTTCGATGGAATACTACGGTATTCAAAATACTCGTACTCGATCGAGTACTACTCGCCATTCGAATGGAAAAGTTTGATGCAAAACCAGCATTGATTGGCCGAATGCTATACAGTCGGCCAATCAACGCTGGTTCTTCTCCTACCTTTAGAAGTCTTCTCCGTGCAGCTTCCCCGCAGCGTCTTCCGGCTCTGAATTCACTCTGCCAGGCCGCTTGTAGTGCGGACATGCGCAGTTGGCTCTGCCCAGGCCCGATGCCTGGCAGAGTGAATTCAGAGCCGGGAGATGCCGCGGGGAAGCTGCACGGAGAAGACTTCTCGGAGGATCCAGCTCAACCCTCACTCGTGGACTTGGTAAGTATAATTTGATTGAACGTTGCCTACCCCTGAAACGAGCATTTTCCCCCCATAGACTATAATAGGGTTCGATATTCAATTCGAGTAGTCGAATATTGAGGGGCTACTCGAAACGAATATCGAACCTCGAACATTTTACTGTTCGCTCATCTCTAATATTTAGACTTCTGCCACACGTCAGCACGGTACCAAGAAGATCGGACTGCACAGGGAGGCACCGGAGCATCATGGAAAGGTAAATATAATTTTTTAAAAAATTTTTTCCCTGCCCCTGGCTCATTTATAAATTAAATGGGTTGTCCATTTTTGCCTGGACAACCAATTTAACATCCCTGAGCACCCTCCTAAGACCGAGGTTGGGAGTTGGACATTGGAGAACTAGAAGAACTGGAGGTGCCCCGGGGCAAACTACTACCACCACCATCAAGTAGTGCTGCAGAACCGCCCTCAATGGGTCCGGCCTAGGAGTGGGGCTGGGGTGCGTGGGTGAATATGCTCAGCCTACCTGGTGGCACATCATCTGCCTCTATTACTCCCATCCTCTGGTTCCCTCCATCTGGGTTGCGGCATGTCCAGAAATTTTTATAACAATCTAAAAAATGAGGGGCCATCAATCAGCTCCAGCCAGGGCGGCCCATTTTGCAAACTTCTGCACTAAACGCAGCATGAAGCCAGAAACAGATGCCACTGTGCCCTGTGTAATGGCTACGTGCCTTCACTCCAATGTGGCTCCCATTGACCTCAAGGGGGCTGAGCTGCAGCATTGGGGTCCAACCACTATACAGTAATCAAATCAAATCAAATAGGCTTTAATGGCACGTCCGAATAGATATTTGGCATTGCCAAAGCTAGTAAAGTGTGTGTGTGTGGGAGTTGGAGTCGAGGGTGAGAGTATGGGATGGTATGGGGGGGGGGCTGATTTGGGGTATAACAGTCCGTGGAGTCTCGTCTTCCTCTTAGTTGGTGACTGCTGTATGGGAAGGTGGGGTGGGGTGGGGTGGGTGGTTGTTTTGGGGTATAACAGTCCGTGGAGTCTCATCTTCCTCTTAGTCGGTGACCGCTATATGGGGAGGTGGGGTGGGGTATAACAGTCCGTGGAGTCTCATCTTCCTCTTGTTTGGTGACAGCTGGACACGTATTGGGCAGCGATCTCCACAGTGGCCTCTTCTCCCAGTAGTTTCCTCTTCTCGTCTGCAGATATGAAGTCTGGGATGTGGGCAGAGAGTCTTTGGTAGTAGACGGCCCTCACAGCTGAGTATTTGGTGCAGTGTAGCAGGAAGTGGGTCTCGTCTTCTAGGGCCCCCTGGTCACAGTGCTGGCACAGTCTGTTCTCCCGTGGCTTGTACGTCTGTCTGTATCGCCCCATCTCCATCTCCAGGTTGTGGGCGCTCAGTCTGTACCGGCTCAGGGTCTGTCTGTGTTTGGGGTGGCGTATTCTCTCCAGGTAGGTGGCCATGGTGTAGTCTCTTTGCAATGACTGGTGCACAGTGAGTTTCTTGGAGTTATTAGTCATCTGCTTCTGGCTCTGTGTAGTGTATACTATGGCCATAAGAAGTAGTCCCAAACCCTAATCCTTGTGGAACTATGCTGTCACCCCCTCCATAGCCTATCCTAAGTATAGAATAGAAGTACAAATTCCCAGACATCCCCTTTAACCAGGGATAACATTATGTATGTTGTCTATTCAGTGACTGGAAGGCGCCATCATTCATCTTCACCAAGACTTGAACTTTTGCATCTTGCAGACATAGGTAAGTAATGGAATTGCTATGTCGCTTAATTTCTTCCGAGCGAGTCCTCAGACGTGATCTATCCGGTCATATAGCATCTGCTTATGTAATTCAATCCCCAGCTATAGGACAATTCTTTGTAGTCTTCGGCATGGACGTTGCAATGTCTTGTCTAATCTTCGTGTTCCGCTATATGAATGTGATTCCAGCGGCTTTGCCGTGTTCGCACACTCTGCACCCTGTTCACTAAGCGAGGGATATGCATAATTTATGAATCTTTTATGCGAACAATATTTCCCACTTAGATGTTGGCTACGAGTTTCCGCGAGCTGCTTTACATCAGATTTCACTTTTGTTGGAGATACTTGATACAGAAGACTGGTGTCTGGTATAACATGAGCAATGCTTTGAAGCGCTTTCCGATAAGCTTTGTAAAGTAGCTAAAACTTACCAAGAGCGCGTGAAATGAGTGTAATGTGAGCGGAGCGCGCGTTCATTGAGGTCGGCGCTTGTGTATGGCAGACGACCATTAACATAATTTTTTCTGCTTTGTTAATAAGTCTATTATTGTAGTGAAAGTTTAATCATATCCGACAAAAGTAAGAACTAAAATGTGTATGTGAAGAGCGAAACGTTCCAGGAGATTGTGTGACTCACTTCTATTTGCTTAGGTCTGAACGTAAAATGTTATGTGAATCACTTCTACATACCTCCCAACCGTCCCGATTTCTGCGAGACATTCACGATTCCGGTGACGTGTCCCGTGGTCCCGGTTGGAGGGAGATATGTCCCGATATCAACTCAGATCTGCATCCAGAGGACGCAGATCTGAGTTGAACACATACACAGCTAAAGCAAGGAGCTGCAACAGTTCAGCTCCTTGCTTCGCCGCTGCACGCCGGCTACTGGCTGTGTAGACACGATGCGATCATGTCACATCGTGTCTACAACTGTGTGTGAGAGAGAGAGGCGCGCAGAGAGCGGCGAGGGAGCAAAGGAGAAGGTAAGTGTAATGTGTACACTGAGGTGGAACGTGAAACTGGGGGCAGATGAAGGAGAGGACGGAATGACACTGGGGGCAGAGATGTGGGGACATGAATCTGGGGGCAGAGATGGAGAGACATGAATCTGTGGACAGGGATGGAGAGGACATGAATCTGGGGGCAGAGATGGAGAGGACATGAAACTGGGGGAAGAGATGGGGACATGAAACTGGGGGAAGAGATGGGGACAGGAAACTGGGGCAGAGATGGAGGGACATGCAACTGGGGGCAGAGATGGGGGACATAAAACTGGGGGCAGAGATGGAGGGGACATGAAACTGGAGGCAGAGATGGAGGGGGGACATGAAACTGGGGGCAGATGAAGGGTGTATATGAAACTGAGGGAGAGATAGAGGGGGGACATATAATTTACGGGTGACTGTAGGAGGATTATAATGTGTGCAGGCACATGAAAAATTAATGAGAATGGGCGGAGTCAACACAAAAGTGGGTGGGGCTAAATTTGCAGCGGCGCGCTATGCGCACCGCACATTTTGTCCCTCTTTCGGTTCTTCAAAAGTTGGGAGGTATGCTTCTATTTTCTTAGGTCTTATACAGTGTGCATCGCTTCTATGTTCTTGTGAATGTGATGTGAATCACTTCTATTTTCTCAGGTATAATCATACAGTGTGATGTGCATCACTTTTGTATTCTTAGATCTGATCATACAGTATGATGCGACTTACATCTTCTGTCTTAGGTCTGATCATATAATGTAATATAAATCACTTCTATTTGTTTAGGTCTGATTATATAGTGCGATGTGACTCACTTCTATCTTCTTAGGTCTGATCATACAGTGTGATATGAATCACTTCTATATTCTTAGGTCTGATCAAACATTGTGATGTGAATCACTTCTATTTTCTTAGGTCTGATCGTACAGTATTATGTGTATCACTTCTATTTTCTTAGATCTAATCATATAGTGTGATGTGAATCACTTTTATTTTCTTAAGCCTGATTGTATAGTGTGATGTGAATCACTTGTATTTTCTTAGGTCTGATTATATAATGCGATGTGAGTCATTTCTATGTTCTTAGGCCTGATCGAATAGTGTGATGTGAATCACTTCTATTTTCTTAGGTCTGATCGTACAGTGTGATGTGAATCACTTCTATTTTCTTAGGTCTGACCGGACAGTGTGATGTAAATCACTTCTATTTTCTTAGGTCGGATTGTACAGTGTGATGTGACTCACTTCTATTTTCTTAGGCCTGATTGTACAGTGTGATGTGAATCACTTCTATTTTCTTAGGCCTGATTGTACAGTATGATGTGAATCACTTCTATATTCTTAGGCTTGATCAGACAGTGTGAAGTGACTCACTTGTATTTTCTTAGGTCTGATTTTACAGTATGATGTGAATCACTTCTATATTCTTAGGCTTGATCAGTGTGAAGTGACTCACTTCTATTTTCTTAGGTCTGTTTGTACAGTGTTATGTGTATCAGTTCTATTTTCTTAGGCCAGATTGGACAGTGTGATGTGAATCACTTCTATATTCTTAGGTCTGATCGGACAGTGTGATGTGACTCACTTCTATTTTCTTAGGCCTGATGGTACAGTGTGATGTGAATCACTTCTATTTTCTTAGGCCTGATTGTACAGTATGATGTGAATCACTTCTATATTCTTAGGCTTGATCAGACAGTGTGAAATGACTCACTTCTATTTTCTTAGGTCTGTTTGTACAGTGTTATGTGTATCACTTCTATTTTCTTAGATCTGATCATATAGTGTGATGTGAATCACTTCTATTTTCTTAGGCCAGATTGGACAGTGTGATGTGAATCACTTCTATTTTCTTAGGTCTGATCGGACAGTGTGATGTGACTCACTTCTATTTTCTTAGGCCTGATGGTACAGTGTGATGTGAATCACTTCTATTTTCTTAGGCCTGATTGTACAGTATGATGTGAATCACTTCTATATTCTTAGGCTTGATCAGACAGTGTGAAGTGACTCACTTGTATTTTCTTAGGTCTGATCATATAGTGTGATGTGAATCACTTCTATGTTCTTAGCTCTTATCTTACAATGTGATGTGAATCACTTCTATATTCTTAGGTCGGATCCTACAGTTTGATATGAATCCCTTCTGTTTTCCTAGGTCTGATCGTAGAATACGGATTACATCTTAGGTCTGATGATTCGATGTGTATCACTTTTTCTTAGTTCTGCACATTTTTTGAATGAGAATTTTTAGTTTAAAAGTTCAGACATAAATATTCCTTAAGAATGACAAGACTGTATTTTTTTTAGATGGCTTTAATTATGCAAGTGAAAATCTGTGAAAATGGGTCATGTCAAAAAGCGATCCATTTTTTGACAAGTGCCCCTGAGGCCTGCAGTTTTGGATGCTTCATTTTGACTGCCGATTGAGCACCGAGGCCAATAAAAAGTTCCCCGTAGACTCTTAGATGGCTTTCCATGCTGTGAGACAGTTGCCGTTAGGAGGCTTGTTTTATCGTAATGGATAAGATCATTACTAAGTTGCTCTGCGTGTCTAAGTCGGCTTGATGTTCGCCTGATAGGAAAGAGAATGTAATACTTCCTTAAGTGTAATTCATGGCTTTAGGGATGTCGCACAAGTCAGTCATATGGCTCAGTAAGAAATCCATCTGTCTGGTGGTTTGTTGTGTCTTGTGTGTCTTCGTATCGAGATTTATGTTTCTTACAGTCATCTCTAGAATCTTATTAGCTGAACGTATGAAAAACGATAGCGGTGTTAGGGTGGATTCCACAACCGATATTTACAGTCCGTTGGGATGGCTATTAAATGGCAGATGCCGACGGAGCCCCTTTATTCTGGTGTCCTTCTGTATGGACCTCCCAAAGTCAAAAACATCACGTTAGGACTTTTTCTTCCATTACGAAAGTAAACAAGCCTAATAGTAGGGAGTGTCCATCATATTGTATATATTAAAGTCAATATGATCGACGGGGCTCAGTCTTTGTCCATTACTCTACTACCATTAAAGGGGTTGTCCCATCACAAGGATCCTATCTATACTGCTTGTTAATGTGGATGTAAGACTTTTCCTATATACATTGCTTCAGCAAAACTGCTTTGTTTGTCCACTATATTACTTTATTCAATTCATTGTTGACACAGCCCTGACTTATCTGCTCAAAAGTCAAGTGATGTAGCTGCCTGCTCTCAGGGTGGAGGGGAGGAGGGGCTAAGTGCACGGGAGCGAGCCTGTGTTTCTAGCTATTCCTGTGTCTACACCACGTGACCTAGCTCCCTGCTCTCAGATAGGGGAGAGTAGCTGCTTTCATTTCTGAACTCGTCTTCTGTTCTCCCAGTTATCAGGCTAATTAATACAATTATGTTCATTATGGCAGAGACAGGCAGTCTCTGTATGTAACACAGAATGGAGTTGCTCCTGCCTGTACTTCATAGTCCAATATTGTGCATATAGTGTTTTTTGAGGACCTTTGATGACATCACAGGCCCTTCAGCCGCCCCATAGGATCACATTATGTGGTGGGCGGAGCTACATACTAATTTGGGGGAGAGCTAAATGGCAGGTTGCATGTGAAACCCCGCTCACCAAATGACGCAAGAAACCAGGAAGAAAGAAGATTTTACAGCAGTGAAGACTGGTGAGTATGCGACGTGGGAATACCCCTTTAATGTCCATTGCTTTAATCCCATGATGGGTAACAGCAATGGACCCCAAAACGGTCATGAGAACATACCCTTGCTACAAAATTCACCCATCCACTCAGCGTTTACCAATCCGTCCATTGAACCTCAACCATCAAAAATATTTTCGAGTCTTTGGCTTCATAGTGAGTGAGTGGGGATTCACTGGACACAGGAGACAGGGTTGGAATTCTGGAAGGACAAAAGCCCAGTTATTGCCAAACATCTGTTGTTTTTTGTGCAGTTTATTGATTCACAAGCCTTGTGTCACACCAGAAAGCAGACCAAGATCAATGTAGGACTGAGATACTTAGGAAGGAGTCTTGGAATAGAAGAATATATAGCAGCATCTTGGTTCTTAGTAAACCAATGTGGAGGCCGTCCCATGAGATCATCCCTGACATCACCTTTGATTTGACTGGCCAGCCCCAAATAGATGTTTCATACTGATACTGATGAACTATCCACAAGATAGGTCATCATTTTGTGATCTGTGGCAGTCCCACACCCGAACCCCACACAGTTTAACTTTTGAAGCCGCCTAGGTGCAGGACCACTCCTATTCAAGTAATAAGACGCGTGTAGCACCCTCATTCTTGGTTGTTGGATACCCACAGATCACATACTGATGACTTAGGATCTATAGATAGGTCATCAGTAAGAAAAATCAACTTGGGACCACAAAACTCCTTTAACAGTTTTCTTTTCATGATACTGTTCCGATGTAGTTCTGCTTGGATCATGCTTCAGTAAAGTGTCTTGCATTCCCAACTTGGTTGTCCCTCTCCTCCACGTTACAATCTCACCTTCGTCATGATGTCTGCTGTCTGCTGAGTTAAGCAATTCCAACTGGTTGAAACAAATCCTTGGCCTAGTGGTTTCACTGTTGTGTGGCCTTTGCTCAAGTTGGGTGGCGTGTTGGGTCTCTGAAAAAACCCAAACACGTCTAGTACTAGTAGGGACAATCGAAAACATGTATTGTAAATCTGAATATTAATACTATGATTTGCCAATGCCTTATTCTAAAATCAAATACACCCAGTTAGAAGTCTTCAAGGGCTTTCCTGTCTCCATAACTGATGGCAGATAACACTACAATATGCCATTACTTTTCTATTGGTGTTTGTCTGACCTCCAAAATCTTCGCCAATCCTGAGAATATAGGGAAAATATCTTCAAAGTTTGCAACACCTTATCAGTTTGTTACCAGATGACCAGGAAGGAAAACAATGAGTGGGCCCCAATGATGAAGGAGTATGGAGTGAGGAGCATGACTACTAAAAACAACGTTGGGATTGAGGAAAGCTTCATGAGGTTCTCCTACAAATTTTGTTCCAACAAGTTTGGTCCAATCCATAAGTGGTATTATTGTCTATTGGGTCTCTTTAGACCTGAGATTATAATGATCAGAGACCCAAGGATGGTTCAGGAAAATAATAATCCACTTATACTTACCTTTCATGGTTTCCACCAGGGTGTCCGGTCTTATTTTGACTATCTCGTGACTCCACACCACTGCTAAGGCCTATGATTGTCAATGTCATGATGCTGGCATGAAAGTGTCATGAGGTGACCACTGAGGTCTAATCACAGGGCCGCTGACATCACAAGGGAGAGTTGAAGAAGCCGGAGATACTGGGGAAGATTAGATGAGAAGGCTTGAGCCAAGGAAAGGCTAGGAAATTTTCCCAATACTTACCTTATAGTCTCTCAACCGAGGACGGCCGTTTCAATGTTATTGCATCTCGTCAGCCCGGTGTAGAGAAGACTAACCTGGTAGAGGTGAGAGGCTTAGACAGGGTTAAGGGGATATCGTCACTCCTTAGGGAGAGACCACCATATAGGTATGTGGAGACTTATTAAGCCTTTAGCACTCCACTTTGCAAGGGACCATGGGAAGAATATGCAAATCTGTCTTCCATGATGTAATTAGGACCTGGTAATAATCCCAGCATCATTGCAAAAACGAAGGCCTCTTGGAAGGTCGAGCATGATGTTAAAGGGAAGACAGTTACATCATGGAAGACAGATTTGCATATTCTTCCCATGGTCCCTTGCAAAGTGGAGTGCTAAAGGCTTAATAAGTCTCCACACACCTATATGGTGGTCTCTTCCTAAGGAGTGATGATACCCCCTTAACCCTGGTTTATACGTTGCAATGATTTAGAACTTGATGTTGGAATATTACATATAATCTTTTCTCTCTGTTGGGATCTTTAGTGATTTTCTATTTTCTTGAAGGAGCTGTAATAATTCCAAAACCATTAAAATTGCTCCCTAATTTTCTATCTTATTTCAGCAGCTCCAAGATCACTCCGCTTGCCTTCTTCTTCTCAATTTGAAACATTCGCCACATCTTTTGTGTCTGATTTTACAAGAATGGACAAAATTTGTAAATTTTTCCCAATATTTTCTTCCACTTTTTTACGTCAGCTTTGTCTATAACTATAGAATTATTGTGGATTTTGCACGAAATTTATTAAAATGTGTTATGGATTTGTTAGATCCCTTTTACATACACTGCCTGGCCCCAAAAAAAGTCGCGTTGATACCGTTCCACCCCTGATATAATTATGAACTGTTCATGTCATGAATTTGCATATTCTTGAATATATATATAATTGAGCTGTAGCCTGTCAAGTGCAGATCATAATGAAAGGTGTGAAGCGATGTCTACCAACGGAAGAGCTACCAGAGGAAGAGATGTTAGTGCCTTCAAGAAGGGGCAAGTCATTGGATTACATCAGGCCAACAAAACGACCAAGGAGATAGCCAAAGTAACTGGTATCGGACAGAGAACTGTTCAGCGTATCATACGAGCATGGCGAGATGGTGGAGAACCCCCCTCCAACCGTGGAAAGTGTGGGTGTAAGACTATACTTGAAACTCAAGGTTGTAGGTCCCTAAAGCGACTGGTGAAGAATAACCGCTGGAAAACCACCTTTGAGCTCACACAGATGTTCAACTCGACGGAGCGACACATTTCGCAGCGAACAATGCGACGAGAACTCAAAGGAATGGGTCTCAACAGTTGTGTCGCCACACGAAAGCCATTGGTGACAGAGACCAACAGACGTCGGCGCCTGTCATTTGCAAGAGACCACAAGGATTGGACCCTAGAGCAGTGGAGAAAGGTCATGTGGTCAGATGAATCACAGAGTGATGGTCATGTCCGGGTGCGTTGAGAAGCACGCGAAACACTGGAATGTCCTGGAAAGGAACCTGCACTGTCACTCACCACCCCCAACGAATCTGCATAACCTGGGCTCCCTGATACTCGAGAATTGGATCAAAATCCCTGAGTCTACACTACAGAACATTATAGACTCCATGCCGAGACGGATGCGTGCTGTTATTCGTGCTCATGGTGGCCCAACTAAATATTAACACTAGCGACTTTTTTTTTTGGCCAGTCAGTGTATGTTCACCTTTTATTCTGCCGCTATAATCTAGATCTAGCTAATTTCTTCCAATTACTTTACAAGTAGTCTTTGGGGATCTCTGGATAAACCGTGCACATATTTCACGAACAAGAACAGGTGGTGGCGGACCACCAGTCTACTCCGAAGGGGAAGCCCAGGTTGCGGATCTCATTTACTATAAAACCAGCCTGTCAAGCTGAAAGAGTTTGGCAACTGGCTAGTCAAGGACACACAACTATGTAGTTAGTATTTATATATATATAACTAGGTTTTGTGTTCTCGGGCTCGAGGGACCTGTCTGAATGGCAATGTGGATTTATAATTTGTGACCAGCCCACCCACACTGGGTTATCAGGATCTGTTTTCTGGATAAATAAAGTACATTAATCCATTGCCAAAGTACAAAGGCGTTTATGTGTTCTTGTCTTAGGTACGAGCCAAAATTCTGCCTGGAAAGAAGCTCTTTATTTTGAGAACACCTTGAAATGTAGGCATTCACGGCCCCTTGGTCTGTGTCCTGGCTCCCACTTTCATATATGTCTAATTTGTTTATATTATGCCGTCTCTTGGAGGCGGACAACCTTCTCGCTTTAAGGAGAAGACTGTTCTCTCTCATTTGCTGAAGAATTTTGAGGGTAGAGAATACTGTTTTACATGAGCATCTACATTTTTATGGTCTGAAAATAATTTTTACAGAAACCGAATGTGTGCTACACACCGTCTTTTTTCTGTAGAATAAGCTTGTTTCATTAAATCTGGCATACTGACAGTGTCTTCATTTACAGAGGTATTCATGGATGGTCGTCGGGATGTTTGGAGCTTGATAACTGAGTTTGGAGAGCAAGGCTCTAAGGATGATCCTCCATCTTTCCTAGGAACCATTGTGGTATAAAGAACCACTAGGATACTAATACAATTGGTAAAATTATTGTTAGGAATCTCTGCATTTGTATTCCTGATTGTCCACCTTGCAGGCATAGATTTAAGGCTACCATGATCACGAGTCAAGCACTGCCTGGGTCTGCTAAGCCTATCAGAGTTTTGCTTCTACATCCAATCTTGGCTTGAGGCGGGGTATTCAGACTTGGCTTTAACCTGACATTGTTTCCACACTTGGGTTCCTTGTGTTCCCTAATATCTCCATGAGGTTGCTTATCTCCTGGTTACTCACATTTGCTAGGCTTTGCTTGATTTCCACTCTGTTTCTGATTTGGTTTTATCCGTGACCTCCCGGATTTGACCACGGCTTGGACCCTGATTCATCTCTGTTTGCATTTTGGCAATTCTGTGATCTTCTGATAAGGCTGCAGCAGTGAGAAAAGTCCCATAGTAGCAATCTTTATAAATGTTAATAAACTAAGGCTTCATTTGTTTTATGTGGTGGTCCCCTCATGTAGTATAATGGCCCCCTCAATACCCCTATATGTAGTATAATGACACCATCAATCATCCCATACTTAGTCGAGTACCATGACATGCAGCATAATGGTCCTCATACTTAGTAGAAAGACCTTATTAATGTAGCCACATGTAGTATAATGGCCCCATCAATACCCCCATGTGTAGTATAATGACTTCATCAATCATCCCGTACTCAATTAAATGACCTTGTCAGTATTTTCACCTGTAGCATAATGGTCCTCATACTCAGTAGAATGGCCTGTACCCACATGTAGTAGAATGGCCCCCTCAATGCCCCCTCATGTAATATAATGGACTCCATATACATTAGAATGACCCTTCAGTGTCCCATGTAGTATAATGGCCCCGCAGTGCTCTCCCCCAACCTCTGCCATCCAACCAAAGTTAGTACACCACCCTACACATTTCATAGTCAGTCCTTCCTTCCAAAATTAGACCACTTGGCCGCTATTCATCTAATTTGTATGGTCACCTTCCTAAATCTTCCCTCCTATATTTGACATGTGATATATGTGATTCTAGCCTAACAATGAGACAGTCTCCCTAGAAAGCATTTACCCATCAAAGGTTTGATCCTATGGCCTCTATCCGTAAGGTAATGCAACACAATTAAAAAAACCTCCTATTGTTCATTTCCTAGAGTTACATTGCTCAGACTATTCCTGCACTGTATGTTTTATCAACAAAAGCAAAGTCAATGTTATTCTGATTCCGACCTCCATCGGAAAGCCTTCCATTGAGAAATAACAAAGGATACATAATGCTAAAGCATATGTTTAGGATTCTGGGGTGGTTTTATGACCGGGCGCTCCTATCAGACAGATCGTCTCTACTGCTGATTCGGAATCTGGACAGGCGGCTGGCAGTGGTTCGAGGACTTCACGACGTTCCTCACCAGAGTTTGATGCACATTTTAAGGTCTATTAATCTGAAAAGCACAATTTTTAATTAGATGAACTGGTGAAAAGGTATTACTAAAGTACTTGCAAATGGTTCACACTTGAGTGCCCTAATAAGTCTTGTGCCCCTGGGAACTGTATCGGGATCATCTGTAAGTAACATAGAAATGGAATTCTATCATGTAGTGTTGTGGATTCTTTCCACGCTTTCTAGCTCCTTATGAGGACCGGCTCCTTCTCAGCACACCCACAAGTCTGACTATTAGCCTGACTTTAATGTGAAGGTGGGTAATGGTAGGGGTAATATGTTAGCTGCTAATTCCTATATGTCACAGAGATTTTCTCTCTATACTGTAACTGTGTTGAATTGGTGGGGCTGAGGAGATGTGTTGTGTACTCCTGATCTCCAGTCAGCTATCCCTCATCTTAACTTGGCTTAAAGCATGGTGTATAACACTGTCAGGGCTCCTAGGAACCGATCTATAAAACATAGTGTATAACACTGTCAGGGCTCCTAGAAACCTATCTATAAAACATAGTGTATAACACTGTCAGGGCTCCTAGGAGCCTATCTATAAAACATAGTGAAGAACACTGTCAGGGCTCCTAGGAACCTATCTATAAAACATAGTGTATAACACTGTCAGGGGTCCTAGGAACCTATCTATAAAACATAGTGTATAACACTGTCAGGGCTCCTAGGGACCTATCTATAAAACATAGTGTATAACACTGTCAGGACTCCTAGGAACCTATCTATAAAACATAGTGTAGGACACTGCCAGGGCTCCTAGGAACCTATCTATAAAACATAGTGTAGAACACTGTCAGGGCTCCTAGGAACCTATCTATAAAACATAGTGTATAACACTGCCAGGGCTCCTAGGAACCTATCTATAAAATATAGTGTATAACACTGTCAGGGCTCCTAGGAACCTATCTATAAAACATAGTGTTGAACACTGTCAGGGCTCCTAGGAACCTATCTATAAAACATAGTGTAGAACACTGTCAGGGCTCCTAGGAACCTATCTATAAAACATAGTGTAGAACAATGTCAGGGCTCCTAGGAACCTATCTATAAAACATAGTGTATGACACTGTCAGGGCTCCTAGGAACCTATCTATAAAACATAGTGTAGTATTCTCTAATACTCTTTGAGTTCCTAGGACTCTATCAATCCAATTTCTAGGTCTCTAAGTCAAACAGAATCTAAGTTATTTCAAAGTGAAAACTGACATTATTTTGCTCAGTGATCTCTTCAGAACCAGGAGTATAATAGGTGGAGGCCCAAGAAAGATTTTTGAAAAAAGTTATACTCCCCTTCTCTTATCTCTGTTTGGCCTCCTTGCAGCATCCAGCACACACACTCTCTCTCTCTCTCTCTCTCTCTCTCTCTCTCAGCCTTCTCAGTGATGTCCTACGACCAGGGTCATCGCTAAGGACCAATCACAGGGCACACTCATGATGCTCGGCATGCCCATGTGACTTCCAGTGGCCAAATCAAAGACCAAAATGGTGACTTCAGGTGCATAACGCTACCAGGTGAAGTAAAAAAAAAAGGTGAGTATGAATGTTTTTTTTGTTGTTGTTTTTTTTACACCACCATTGGGTCTCCACATATTATACTCTGGGGTCTGAAGATCCATATGGAATTGACCCAGCTTACTGTATATACTATACTGGATAATAACTCTTGTCTACCGCCTGTCCTGACCTCTGGCTGTCTTCTGCTTACAACCAATCCTATCTGCCCCAACTCATACACAATCTAGAATTTCTTCCTCGATACCAGAATTAGATATTCCCAGCCCCCCAATAAACCATTCTGAGGGCGAGGTACCCATAATCCCTTATACTCCAGTCCATGACTTAATCTAAGCCAATATCTGTGCACCCATATTTCCGGTTGGCCTCCTACACGTTCTCAAATTCACATGAACTCCCGATCAAGATGGATACATTTTACAATTTAGCTCTGCCTTTATCTCCGTCAAATAAAACAACTAAAACTATAATTTCTCCAAAAATTAGTATGACGTATTCTTCAATAAATCGTACTTTCCCCTCACGCGTTGCGATACATTGACATGTTTCATACATTAAAAGGTTATTTTCTCCCATTCTAAATGCCAGCGCACTTATTTTGCCAATATGAGCAACAAAGCATCTGCCGTAATGAACTCAAACACCCCAACAAGCTGTGAAGACGAGGTACCGGGGAATCAGATGTTCCACGTAACAAACCTCAAATCAAGTATGTAGACATGTCTCCATCTGCTGTGACTGATAGCGGGAAATTACAGACAATATTGCCGTGTGAAGCTGCGGCTTTAATGAAGAGCTTGATGTGGATGCAAATTGTAAAGGGTAGATCCGAAGCCGGGAACCTGCCCTTGTACCAATTGCTTTTTCTTCTTAATGAACACTATAGCACACACGGCCGTCACTTCGGTGGTGGCTTTATAATGAGGCACGGAAAATGAAAATGCATGTTCTTGCTTATTAATCAAAAAAACTGGAGTTATTTTCATCGTCCTAAAGGGTTTTGCAAATTGTTTATCACAAAATGTAAATATTTGACAAAATTTTGCATTCGTGGCCTAAGTAGGCAATTTTATTATTCGGTCGCAAGCAAGGATTGTCGATAGAAAAGTAATGGTAGGAAAGTAGCAGGAGCTGATACGGTCAAGAAAAGACTACCAACATTTTCCCAAATTTTTGTTTTGGACCTGAACCTGAAACTTTTGGAATCACTATTATCAATAAGAAGAATATGCAAATCTGTCTTCCATGATGTAATTAGGAAGACAGCGCCTCAGTATGTGCACACCAATAGAGGGCACTAGCTGGGGCTGTTCAAGTCTGTCTTCCATGATGTAATTAGGAAGACAGAACCTCAGCCATGCACCCCTATAGGGGGCGCTCCCTTTAACATCATGCCTGACCTTCCAGACGCCTTGTGTTTGCAATGATGCTGGGATTTTACCAGGTTCAGTATCTCAACCGAGGACAGCCGTTTCGATGTGTTTGCATCTCTTCAGCCCGGTGTAGAGAGTACTGACCTGGTAGAGGTGAGAGGCTATAGACAGGGTCAGGGGGATATCGTCACTCCATAGGGAGAGACCACCATATAGGTGTGTGGAGTCTTATTAAGCCTTTAGCTCTCCACTGTGCAAGGGATCATGGGAAGAATATGCAAATCTGTCTTCCATGATGTAATTATCAATAAGTCTACCAATAAATATTTGGACAGCCATGCAAATGAAAATATCTGCGGTCGCGATGTACGTCACGCCTTCCGTCGTTAAATAGGAAACAGCATTGGCATTAGTCGCATGCAAGATGCCATAAAGTGCAGAGGTGTCCGATTTCCAGAAAGGTGTAATTGTGGGGTACCACAGAAATGGTTAATCCCTAAGGGAAATAGCAAGCAAATTGAATTACCCAAAATTGACAGTGGCCAATGTGATTATGAAGTGGAAAGTGAACGGTGATTGTCAGAATGTGCCCCAAGTCAACAGACCCCTGAAACTGGGAGATAGAGACCGACGAGTGCTGGCCAGAGAAACCGCACCCAGCAATGGCTCATATACACCAAGAGTATCACCAGGCATCCGGGAGTATTGTGTCGCTCAATCCCATCTGTAAGGAAGCATCTGCTGGGGTCTACCAACTATGAAATAGGAAGAAATGTTGTTTTTCTATTCTATCACAGGTGTCCATATACTTATTGGTAGACAGTATAGTGTATCAGTGTATAACAAGTTCAATCCCAGGGGAAGTTATACTCTCCTTGCCTCACCTCTTTGGCAGTCCCTTGGTTTCCTCATCTGGCCTCTTCCAGCCTCCTGGTTTATGCCACGTGCCTATGGTTGGACCTCATTTGTTACATGGGGTATGCCATCATCATATCACTTAAAAATCTCTTCTGGTGTCAGTCTAAAAATGGTGGAAACCCAATGGACATCTGGTGGACCCCATTACAGTCTATGGGGTTTGTGGGTGTTCACGGGTAACTGCAGTTTTAGTGCATGTACTCTTCATTTGGGTTTCCTAGCAGACCCGAACAATGGAAAGCCCAGTGCTAACTTAGCATGATGATGTCGCAATGACCCCTGGACAATACAGAAGGATGCCGAGGGACTACTGGACGCCATGAGGGAGCCCTGGAGAGGTGAGGCAAGATGGGTATAACTGTTTGTTATGTTGCTGTTCCTGTATCTCCCCTGGACTTCCTTTCATTATACTCTGGAATCTAAAGAGCACTTCCAGTTTGCTCAAAACTAACCGTAAGAAAGAACCTTGAATCTCTTGAGGTTCGCCTATCTCTACAACCTAGACTCTGTTATGGACAAACATTACTTTATTCGAGCATGTTCACATCTGTGTCATTTAATCTGTTTTTCTGGTGGATCATAGGAAATAAAATGACAGGTAACAACCGATCCTGAGGGACCTTTGTCCATTATTTTCTGACTGATGTTGCTTGACTCTGATTCAGATGTGAATGGATAGTAAATACAGCCATCAAGCAAGACTATAGGTTTCAGCATAAGAAACGTTACAGACCTCAATATGGATCCTTGTGCTGCAGCTGGTTTCAAAAGTCTGGGTGCAAAGTCTATATGTAACCTGGTCTTCATTGCATGGAACCTCAAGGTCATAGTCCTCAAAAGAGTTCATGTGAAGCAGTTGGTTGCAGCAGCAATGAAGGGATAGTTACAAAACCAAATGTGGAAATTAAAATGGATCAGTCCAAAACTGGAACCAGGAGTCCACACACCATAAAAAAAGCAAAAGTTGGAACCAAGAATACAGACACCATACAAAGAGCAAGTGTTGGAATCAGGAGCACAGACTGGAAGGGACTAGGATGAGGATGTATCCAGAGGGAACTAAGGAAAGTAGGAAGGGCTATACCAGACTTGGAACCAGGAGATGCCAAGAACAGGGTCCAAGATCAGGTTTGGGTCAGAACCAAGAGATCCTAGGAGCAGCTTCTGAGAACAGGAAAGGAGTCATAGCACAGGAACCTGGTCACACATGGCAAGGGTGGTCAATCGGAGAGCAATATAGGAACCCAACAAAGTAAACAAGGATGATGTCATGCACATAGTCAGGAAGTTCTACCACTAGAGATGAGCGAACAGTAAAATGTCCGAGGTTCGATATTCGTTTCGAGTAGCCTCTCAATATTTGACTACTCGAATCGAATATCGAACCCTATTATAGTCTATGGGGGGAAATGCTCATTTCAGGGGTAGGCAACGTTCAATCAAATTATACTTACCAAGTCCACGAGTGAGGGTCGGGCTGGATCCTCTAAGAAGTCTTCTCCTTGCAGCGTCCCCGCGGCGTCTTCCGGCTCTTCATTCACTCTGCCAGGCATCGGGCCTGGGCAGAGCCGACTGCGCATGCCCGCATCACAAGCGGACATGCGCAGTCGGCTCTGTCCAGGCCCGATGCCTGGTAGAGTGAATGAAGAGCCGGAGGGATGCCGCGGGGACGCTGCACGGAGAAGACTTCTAAAGGTAGGAGAAGAACCAGCGTTGATTGGCCGACTGTATAGCATTCGGCCAATCAATGCTGGTTCTGCATCGAACTTTTACATTCGAACAGCGAGTGGTACTCGATCGAGTACGAGTATTTCGAATACCATAGTATTCGATCGAATACCTACTCAATCGAGTACTACTTGCTCATCTCTATCTACCACTGCTACAAATGACTTGAAACATACTTAACTTGCTCCAAATTTGAGTCCACAGGAGCAACAGACTGGATGGAACACAATGCATCTTGTATATTGAGGGAAATAAATGAGTGATCTGGTTGGATATAGACTGTATAGGTCTTAAGACCTTATAACTAGAGAAACAGTAGCTATATGTGGAAGATCAGAGTGTGGTTCCATAATGGCAAAGAAAATACAGATTTCAATAGGCCACCAGGATCAAATGGCATCCTGCCAAGAGGGCAATTTTTAGTGGCAGAGCCAAATCTATGACAACACTGTAATAAATCTGACGCATTACCTGTCTTGTCTAGGTTTATGCTGAATTTCAGACAGTATTAAGAATCCTTACACATTCTCCGGTCTAGTAACTCCCCTTTTTCACCCGACAATTACTAAATCATAGACTAAAATGCAGACGCACAGAAAAAAACAGAAGATTTTTAAGCCTGACACTTTGAATAAATATCAAATACTTAAAATTGTTCCTTCGCTCATAAATAAAAGCCTTCGGAAAAGGAATTATCTGCTCCATCACATCTACTGTCGTGAATTTCTGCCTCAGCACCAACCGCTAATAAAAAAAACCCCAATCTTTCTTCTTCGCCGGCGTCTTCTAGTAACTGCAGTGAATTCTCTGACATCCTTCTGTGCTACAAGTGATGACAGTATCTGCCTCGAAGACTCTCTTTTTTAATACTTAAATTCTGGTGCAAGGTGGGGGATTCATACCGGATTTTACTATAGAGCGCCAAATATTTCCATGTTAATGACCTGATAGCAATAAATGTCTTCATTCTGACAAATCATATATATGTTGTTATGTTTAGTGTAGGATGTGAGGGAATGGTGCACAACATGGGGAGGAGGGGGGCGCAAAACAATGAAAATAACAAAAAGACTGCAAATTTATCAATAATTCTTCAGGGTCAACGTCTGGCTTTTCACTAATATGCTATTCCCAGACAGCATCCTCTATCAAGGATGGACTGGCCCACCAGGGTACCAGGGGATCCACCATTGGGCCCTGCTTGTGATATACGAATGTGTAGAGAAGAATGAACCTCACGAGATTCATCCACTAGTTTAGCCTGCGACTAAATCTGCTGCTCTTCAAACCCAGAGTATAATAAGTGGACTGGCCCACCAGGGTACCAGGGGATCCACCAGTGGGTCCAAAATGTGATCTACGAATATGTAGAGATTAGAGATGAGCAAGTACTGTTCGGATCAGCCGATCCGAACAGCACGCTCCATAGAAATGAATGGATGCACCTGGTACTTCCGCTTTGACGGCGGCCGACCGCTTAACCCCCCGTGTGCCGGCTACGTCCATTCATTTCTATGCGATCGTGCTGTTCGAATCGGCTGATCCGAACAGTACTCGCTCATCTCTAGTAGAGATGGATGAATCTCATGAGAATCATCCACTAGTTTAGACTTCCACTAAATCTGCTACTCTACAGACCCCAGAGTATAATAAATGGACTGGCCCACCAGGGTACCAGGGGATCCACCAGTGGGTCCAAAATGTGATCTACGAATATGTAGAGATGAATGAATCTCATGAGATTCTCCCACTAGTTTAGCCTTTGACTAAATCTGCTGCTCTTCAAACCCAGAGTATAAGTGGTCTGGCCCACCAGGGTACCACGAGATCCACCAGTGGGTCCAAAATGTGATCTATGAATATGTAGAGATGAATGAACCTCATGAGATTCATCCACTAGTTTAGACTTCCACTAAATCTGCTGCTCTACAGACCCCAGAGTATAATAAGTTGACTGGCCCACACGGAAATCCACCAGTGGGTCCAAAATGTGATCTACAAATATGTAGAGATGAATGAACCTCATGACATTCGTCCACTAGTTTAGCCTTCGATGAAATCTGCTGCTCTTCAGACCCCAGAGTATAATAAGTGGACTTGCCCATCAGGGCGCATGGGGATCCACCAGTGGGTCCAAAATGTGATATAAGAATATGTAGAGATGGATGAACCTCATGGGATTCATCCACTAGTTTAGCCTTTGACTAAATATGCTGCTCTTCAGACCCCAGAGTATAAGCAGACTGGCCCACCAGGGTGCCAGGGAATCCACCAGTGGGCCCTAGTTGTGATATACGAATATGTAGAGATGAATGAACCTCATGATACTCATTTTGTGAATATTCATGATTTTCATCCACTAGTTTAGCTTTGGTCTTAAACTTCTGCTCTTCAGACCCCAGAATATAATAAATGAAGGCCCATGGTAGGTGAGTAAAAATAGTAAACACTGATATTCACCTTTCCTCACCTCCCCTCTCTTTGAGCATCGCAACCATCGTCAGTCACTTCGCAGCCTATTCTGGGTGACATCACATCCCCTGAGGAACCTCTGAAGCCTGTCATTGGGCCTCAATGGTCATGTGAGGTGCACCAATGTCACGACGCTTGTGCACATCCCACATGATCTTCTTTCTTGGTTGACAAGTGTTAGGGTTTGTTTTTTGTTTGATGAGTTGTATTTTTAGATGCCAACATTTTGGGACACAATATTTTGTTCAACTTTTTTTAAAAAAATGTTTTTGGGCAGACTGCATAAAGATCCTGTAATTGGGGTTTTGTTTTTATGATGTTCTCTGGCATGGCATGGTTACTTTTTCTCGGGGTCATTTTATTTATAGCTCTACCAAATTTATCTAGTTCTACTAAATAAAAACCCTTAAAAAATAGCTTGATGTCCCCTTGTTCTGAGATCCATGTCATTATTCGAATTGAATAAAGGCTTGTTTTTTGTGGGGCAAACTTTATTTTTTAATGAAGACAAATTGAAGTCCATAAAACCTTTTTACTGACTTTTTATTCAATTTTTCTGGGCGGGGGCATTCTGGTATTGTGTGCTAGACCCGTGGGAGGGCTGAAGGGGTGAGATCGAGAGAGATATTAAAAGGTACATTAAACCTAAAAATTCATGATAGAATTTATTAGCAGACAAAGCTAAGGACCTTATTAGACCTGGTGATTTTATCGGGACAGAACACCCGCACCAATACTTGTCCCCGATACTCATCCAGTCTGATAGTGCCACCATTTTCTCCTCCATCAGGTGGTTGCTTCATTTTATCAGGCCAAAAATTCATTGCTCTCCAGTCACTCAACTCCTTGTGTAATAAGGGCTTATTAAAGAAATATATATATATATATCTTTTGTTGGTGACCCCCATATCTTTTTGGATGGCGACCAATGGAGGGTGTGAGATCTCACTTATTACACGAACATAGGACTAAAGCCTTATTCACGCGCCGTCACATGGCCATTTTTAGAACCAGGATAGTGAATGACATAGAACGTATGCAAAATGGATAGAAGTCAGCCATTAAAAGATGGAAGATTTGCCCATATTTTCAGGCTGCGTGACTATAGCCTTAGTGGCTTGTTTTAATTTCTCTTATGAGGTCCTCTCTCTTCTATACATGCCAATGAATGCAGTCATTTCATAGAGTCAGTTCCTTTCATCAACAGTAACTCTCATCTTTTCAAGGAACGTTCCGACCTGAAGATATCCGACCTACCACTTACAATAATCCTAAGTACCGTCGTTACTAGTTATGTCTCCATAGCTGAAGAGCCTGAAACCGATGGTAATGGATAGCTGTCAAACATCAGCGGCATACAGTAAATGTCCATAATACTTGATGGTTACTCCGTGTTCTTGGGCTTTCGCAGATAATGCCAGGTTACCTCTCTGTAGCCCATAAGTAAAGTTTATGTTCTAGGAAAAGGTTTCTTTGCCCACATAATAGTAGAGAGCCTAAGGGCCCATACACATAGGAATCTGATGCTGATTTGGGTGAATCGGCATCAGAAGATTCCACTCGGACTGTCTTCAGTACAGACAATATGCCCGGAGGAGAGAAGTAGTCCTGTTTTCCACGACCCACCTAATAAGGTATCTGGGCCTTCGTTACCTCCATCTACTGGCTGAGGCTAGGCTAGATACTGAGTTGTTGTAGTGGTGTAAAAGGCACCTATCCATGGTCTATGCATCCCTCATCCTCAAGTCTGGGTGAATCCAACAGTTGGGACACTACTACCCGCATCGGAAACCTGCATCTGTTCAAGGTTGCAGAGTTTGCTAATGGAACATTTACTCTGTTTCTGCAGCACTACTGCCTCCTGAGTCGTTCCTGCATTACCAACAGGGCCCTTCCGAACACTATCACATGGCTCAGGGTAAGAGAGGACCCAACTGGAAGCTCCCTGGAGGGAACAACTACAATCACCATCAGATAGCACACAGGGCACCCAGACTTGGAGGTGTGCTGGAGGAGTTTGGTTGAGGGAATTTGGCCTATTTGTTGACATTGCTATAGCCACTACTACTCCCATCCTCATCTATCTGCAGGGCGGGGGTGATATGCTGGTTCTGGTAACACTAACCTATCTATCTACAGGCTGGGGCGATATGCTGGGTCTGGTGACAGTAACCTATCTATCTGCAGGGCTGGGGTGATATACTGGTTCTGGTGACAGTAACCTATCTATCTGCAGGGCTGGGGTGATATGCCGGTTCTGGTGACACTAACCTATCTATCTGCAGGGCTGGGGTGATATGCTGGTTCTGGTGACACTAACCTATCTATCTGCAGGGCTGGGGTGATACGCTGGGTCTGGTGACACTAACCTATCTATCTGCAGGACTGGGGTGATATGCTGGGTCTGGTGACACTAACCTATCTATCTGCAGGACTGGGGTGATATGCTGGGTCTGGTGACAGTAACCTATCTATCTGCAGGGCTGGGGTGATATACTGGCTCTGGTGACAGTAACCTATCTATCTGCAGGACTGGGGTGATATGCTGGGTCTGGTGACAGTAACCTATCTATCTGCAGGGCTGGGGTGATATGCTGGTTCTGGTGACAGTAACCTATCTATCTGCAGGGCTGGGGTGATATGCCGGTTCTGGTGACACTAACCTATCTATCTGCAGGGCTGGGGTGATATGCTGGTTCTGGTGACACTAACCTATCTATCTGCAGGGCTGGGGTGATACGCTGGGTCTGGTGACACTAACCTATCTATCTGCAGGGCTGGGTTGATATACTGGGTCTGGTGACAGTAACCTATCTATCTGCAGGGCTGGGGTGATATGCTGGGTCTGGTGACAGTAACCTATCTATCTGCAGGACTGTGGTGATATATTGGTCCCAGTTGTCTGATATCTAGTACTAATATTGCCAGTCTCAGTACATGTCCTCCTATTGTGCTGCAATGTTTTCACTTTCCAATGACTCTCTATAGCCGCTGCATTTCATAGACTATAGTAATATAATAAAAGGGGTTTCCTTGACCTTTCTACGGAACAAAATTAGCATCTTGCTTCTTACAACAATCTATGTAACTCAAACCTCGACCATTGTAGATATAAATAAAGAAAACGTACGCAAGGCACATCATGTCCCCCAGAACAAATGATATAGACATTCATTATCTTGATACTTACAGCAACCCTCCAGCTCACAATAAAAACTTCACAATGAATATATAATGTGCACAGATGGAGGAAACTTTAACAGGACCACTTGCTGCAATGTGATACAGATGTAGCCACTAGAGATGAGCGAGTACTGTTCGGATCAGCCGATCCGAACAGCACGCTCCATAGAAATGAATGGATGCACCTGGTACTTCCACTTTGATGGCGGCCGGCCGCTTAACCCCCCACGTGCCGGCTACGTCCATTCATTTCTATGCGAGCGTGCTGTTCGGATCGGCTGATCCGAACAGTACTCACTCATCTCTAGTAGCCACCATAACAGAGGATAGGATGATCTGAGAATCCAGTTGTTGCAATGGACCAGAAACCCATGGGCCACTCTGACTTACTTCCCCCTGCTCAAAACTACCCAAGGGCAGGGTAACCTAATCCTCACATTTTGAGTATACCCATGTTGCAGTCGGCATCAAACACCAATTGCCCAATACTGTATGAGCTCAGCACTAACAGTAAGTGGATTCCAGGCATGCAACAAAAAAGGTTGGGGTGTAGCATTGTACTGCATGGATGGAACACTTGACCGGTTCCAACAAGTGTCCGTATGAAGGACCTGAAGGCTTGAAAGATCTCCCTTATATATGAGAGACTTCCCGGTCAATGTGATTACAAGATGTCAGTCCATAGCATGTGAAAATTTGAACAAAATGACACCCCACCTTGCACAGCCAACAGGAGCAACTTGGTTTGGTCCACTTCGAGATGGATGGATCCAGTGGCGTAACTAGGAATGGTGAACTTTTGACATGGCCCCTTACCCCCGACCATCTTTCAGACCCCAGAGAATCAGAGACCCAGGGGAGGTAACAAACATAAAAAACACTGTCACTTACCTCTCCCGGGCTCCAGTAAACTCCCTGCTGATGCCGGCCATCTTCAATGATGGAAGAGACATCACTTGAGCTCGGACTTGCTTCATGACGCATAAGCCCAGCCCACGTGACATCTGGGACGTCACCAAATAGACCTGAAGCCTTCTGGATCCAGGAGAGGTAAGTAATAGAGATGAGCGAGTAGTTAAATACTCGATATTCGATATTTGTTTCGAGTAGCCCCTCAATGTTCGACTACTCGGATCGAATATCGAATCCTATTATAGTCTATGGGGGGAAAATACTCGTTTCAGGGGTAGGCAACATTCGACCAAACTGAACTTACCAAGTCTACGAGTGAGGGTTGGGCTGGATTCTCCAAGAAGTCTTCTTCGCACAGCGTCCCCGCGGCATCTTCCGGCTCTGAATTCACTCTGCCAGGCATCGGGCCTGGGCAGAGACGACTACGCATGCCCGCACTACAAGAAAATGGCCGATTACAATCAAAGTGGCCATTTTCTTGTAGCACGGGCATGTGCAGTCGGCTCTGCCCAGGCCCGATTGATGGAGGGCACCAAGTATTGTACATTTATAGTGAACACTTTATTGGGGTCCCTGTAAAGATTTGGCATACACCATAGAATCCCATTGTTGCGGTTCCTGTACGTACATCCAGCCATCGGCATCAGCTTTCATCGCGTCCCTCTCTTGCGTTATCTTTAGCCCTTCACACGATTGTAAATGTCTCTTCATAGCAGTCCATTAATAATGCATTAAATATGTCTATTAAATATGAATGAGCCAACTTTTTAATTAAAACTATTAATTCTGGAATTGTTCTGATTTCTCTCCGAGTACTGAGGGTAAGCCAAGGCTGGAGACGTCATAGTAATGTATGGCACGGTAAATATTCCCGATGTCTGAATGGTTTATATAGGATCCTATTGGTGTAGGGAGAGCATTATATATTAATGGTACGCGGAACGTTCTGCTAACAATAAGGAAAGGTTCAGATTCAAGGACTTTGTTATATTTTTTCATCTCTGACTTCTTATTGTTCAGGTGTTCAGATATTATGTAATACGTGGCTTTATTTATTAATAAGATGTGAGGTCTCGCTACAAAGCAGATGCAGTGCGTATAATCCACATATATACATATATACCCATTGAGAAAAAACATACCGCACCAAGGATTCATTGTTATCCTGTCCTGGATCTTTCTCGGAGGGACTATAATGATAATCTATGGAAGTGATGACTATAATACAGCAAAAAGAGAAGGGTATTGGGGAAAACTGAAGGGGAGGCTCTAGGACCCTGTTGGCACCTCTGGATACAGGATGGGATAGAGCAGGGCATGGAGGTATATACAGGCTCTGTATGGTATATAGCAGTACATTTACCACATTTCGTCTCGTGGCGAACTTTTGACATGGGGCCCCCCTGACCGACCCCCCCCCTCACCCCCCTCATTCCTGCTAACTCTATTATGCCCCATAGTGGCCCCTGCACACAGTATTATCCCCCATAGTGGCCCCTGCATACAGTATTATGCCCCATAGTGGCCCCTGCACACAGTATTATGCCCCATAGTGGCCCCTGCACACAGTATTATCCCCCATAGTGGCCCCTGCATACAGTATTATCCCCCATAGTGGCCCCTGCACACAGTATTATGCCCCATAGTACCCCCTGCACACAGTATTATCCCCCATAGTGGCCCCTGCACACAGTATTATCCCCCATAGTGGCCCCTGCACACAGTATTATCCCCCATAGTGGCCCCTGCACACAGTATTATACCCCATAGTGGCCCCTGCACACAGTATTATCCCCCATAGTGGCCCCTGCACACAGTATTATGCCCCATAGTGGTCCCTGCACACAGTATTATGTCCCTTAGTGGCCCCTGCGCATAGTATTATCCCCCATAGTGGCCCCTGCACACAGTATTATGCCCCATAGTGTCCCCTGCACACAGTATTATGTCCCTTAGTGGCCCCTGCGCACAGTATTATGTCCCATAGTGGCCCCTGCACACAGTATTATGCCCCATAGTGGTCCCTGCACACAGTATTATGTCCCTTAGTGGCCCCTGCGCATAGTATTATCCCCCATAGTGGCCCCTGCACACAGTATTATGCCCCATAGTGTCCCCTGCACACAGTATTATGTCCCATAGTGGCCCCTGCGCATAGTATTATACCCCATAGTGGCCCCTGCACACAGTATTATGTCCCATAGTGGCCCCTGCACACAGTATTATGCCCCATAGTGGCCCCTGCACACAGTATTATGTCCTATTGTAGACACCCCTTTTCAGACCCCAGAGTATAATAATCGGAGACCGAGAGGAGATACCAACCTAAAAAATACCCTGTTACTTACCTAGCCCTTGCTCCACTGCAGTCCTCAGTGGTGTCGGCCATCGTCAATGACGTCCGGGACATCACATGACCCACATAACCCATCCTTAATAATCTTCCAAGGACTCCAGTGTGCCAAGTGATAGATAGTCCATTATTGTCACTAAAAAACACACACTTGTCACCGGGCTAGTAACATAGTAAAGGGTTCACTATCCCGTCCACTTTGCAGGTAGTGTACAATGCTGCATTTTCACAACGTGGACCTTAAAAAGAAAAATATTGAGTCATTTTGGAGTCAATTTGCCAAACGTTTGGTGCGTTTTACGTCTTGAAGGTGTAACTGTAATAGTAAATGTGCCCCATTGTAGCTTCTCAAAACCTAGAAGGGAATGTTTTGGTGCAGTTGGGTTCGGTCAATGAGAAATCCAGAAGTAGCTTTATAAATGTTTCAGGCCATGAATAATTCATCGCTGTTTCAGATCAGGCATTAAACAAGATTGTTCGATACAGTAAGTGCCGAGAAGCTGCGCTCATGCTCAAGACAGATTAAAGAGAACGGAGCGCGATCCCGGTGGATATACAGGATAGCCCGTCACTTTATGTAACCGCTATACACCTCCCATACCGTACAGTATCTAGCACTGTATGAAGTGGCCCAGACGGCTGATAGACTTCCCCGAAACTTGAAAGACAGATTTCTTTTCTCCACTTTGAAGCTTTCTTGTTGCTTTGACTTCTACCTTTTCAAAGTGGCTTCTCCGTAATGCTCACAATGGGAGCCCGGTGGGTGTCCATCTTCAGTGATCAGTATCTCACGCTGTGTGATCGCTCATTTATCACCGCAAACTGCTCTGTGGAACATAGTAAACACTCGACGCCTCCTCGAGCTGTGTGAGATTGTTCTCTCTTATACTGATCTCCGGGAAAACGCATCTAGTGGATCAACAGGCAGAGAAAGATTCTGTGCGCCGGCCGTCTAAGCGGATCGGTACTTAATAGCATCTGACTACGGTAGAGACGGTTTGTAGTCAGGGATTATAGGTTAGTTACAAAATATTGTACATTAGTAATAGATAGGGCAAGGAGTAATAAAGGATCATGGAGGTAAATAGGTTGCTATGATATGTTATTTAGTAGCACATATATATATATACACTGTATACCAATAAGTATTCGGACACCCATGCAAATGAAGATCTCTGCGGTCGTGATGTACGTCACGTCTTCCGCCGTTAAATAGGAAACCACGAAGGATGCCACGAAGTGCAGAGTTGCCCAATTCTGAAAAAGGGGTAATTGTCGGGTACCACAGAAATGGTCGATCCTTAAGGGACATAGCAAGCAAACTGAATTACCCAAAATCAACAGCGGTCTATGGGATTACAAAGTGGAAGGTGATTGTCGGAATGTGCCCCAAGTCGGCAGACGCCCGAAACTGGGAGATAGAGACCGACGAGTTCTGGCCAGAGAAACCGCACCCAACCGATGGCTCACATACACCAGGAGTGTCACCAGGCATCCGGGAGTATTGTGTCCATCAATACTATCCATAAGGAAGCATCTGCTGGGGGCTACCAACTACTTTCTGGATGTAAAAGCTTATTATTTGTTACTTTTTTGTTGAGATGTCTATCCTGTTGCTACTCTATGCCTTACTAAAATATCTACTCAAGGATATGCCTCTCTGTGTCTGATGCGAGTACGCCTGTACATATGTGACCTGCTTTACCTTCTCCCTTAACTGGATATGTCAGTGTGTTACAAGATCAACCGTTTTCCTAAACAACATGGAGTTTGTATGTTCTCCCCTTGTTTGCATGGATTTCCTCCCATTCAGATGCTAATACTAATGGCGTACATCTCTAAAATCCCCATATATTAAAAAAATGTTGGTCTCGTAATGAGTGACAATCCAGAAAGGAGTGCTGTAGAGAGGGTAAAGGTGTAACTCTGCACGTGCATGGCTATAAAAATGAGCTAATTTTTTAGAATTCACTCCGGTTTGGGTTTGGACCAAAAGTTTGACTGTCTCAGATGTTCCTATCTGTCTAATCTCTCCCCACAAAACAGACACCTTTTCTTTCTGCCTCTGCTTTTTATAACCCTAATGAATCCTCAGTGATCTCTGTATATAGATAGGAGATAGATAGATAGATAGATAGATAGATAGATAGATAGATAGGAGACAGATAGATAGATAGGAGATAGATAGATAGATAGATAGATAGGAGATAGATAGATAGATAGATAGATAGATAGATAGATAGATGATAGATAGATAGATAGATAGATAGGAGATAGATAGATAGATAGATAGATAGGAGATAGATAGATAGATAGATAGATAGATAGATAGGAGTTAGATAGATAGATAGATAGATAGATGATAGATAGATAGATAGATAGATAGATAGATAGATAGGAGTTAGATAGATAGATAGATAGATAGATAGGAGATAGATAGATAGATAGATAGATAGATAGATAGATAGATAGATAGATAGATAGATACTGTAGATAGATAGATAGATAGATAGATAGATAGATAGATAGATAGATAGATAGATAGATAGATAGGAGATAGATAGATAGATAGATAGATAGAAGTTAGATAGATAGATAGATAGATAGATAGGAGATAGATAGATAGATAGATAGATAGATAGATAGGAGATAGATAGATAGATAGATAGATAGATAGGAGTTAGATAGATAGATAGATAGGAGATAGATAGATAGATAGATAGGAGTTAGATAGATAGATAGATAGATAGATAGATAGATAGATAGGAGTTAGATAGATAGATAGATAGATAGATAGATAGATAGGAGATAGATAGATAGATAGATAGATAGATAGATAGATAGATAGATAGATAGATAGATAGGAGATAGATAGGAGATAGATAGATAGATAGGAGATAGATAGATAGATAGATAGATAGATAGATAGGAGATAGATAGGAGATAGATAGATAGGAGATAGATAGATAGATAGATAGATAGATAGATAGATAGATAGATAGATAGATAGATAGATAGGAGATCGTTTTATGCTCTCCGCCGCGAAACCAGATTTTTAAATCCGGACACAAAGTACTGCATGTCCAACTCTGTGTCCGGATTAAAAAACCCTCACGCTCACCACTGCTCACGGCCGGATAGACTCCTGCAGGTTTCCGTCTCCTGCTCTGTTTTATGCAGGAAACGGAAACCTGCAGTACGGAGAGCAGAACGCAGATGTGAACGAGCCCTGAATATGACTCATTCCGATCCGTTTTCTTGACCTCTATGCCGCTATCTCATAGCGTTTATGCTGGGAAAATACAGATGGAGAGCAAACACGGAGAAGTGGAAACATCACCTATTAGATATTGGTGACTTGTCATTTGCCATAAATGTGTCAAGTGGGAATAAACCTGTAACTTTTTACGCAGACCTTGAGACTGGTTCAGTTTTGCAACGTGACCCTTGGACCAAAATAGTCATGCTCTGCTAAAATGAAAGGTAACAGGTATGTGAGATAATCTTCTTCTTTGCAAAGTTCTGGATATAAGCTGCCATACATAATATTTACCTCCATACAAGTCTTCTAGTCTTTGCTGTTCCCATTATTGGCTGTGTTAGGAGCTGCTCACAATGATTTCAGCACCACACCGATGGACAGCTTTGTATAGTAGCAGAATTGTCCTCACCCTCACTATTTCGTAGCCTGTGAGGGCTTCACCGTTGCGTGCCAGTTTACCCTTCAGATAAATCAGGGCTCCCGTGAAGTTGTAAATGCCAGCCTGACATACCAGGAAATCTGGGTTCACTGTTCTGCTTTGTACATTTTATCAGGTCTGACCTCTCACCGTCTCCCCTGAGCCTCGTCTTGCGTTCACTTGACAGCCTTATGTCTATTGTATTCTGCAGCCAGAAATCTAAGAGCGAGCATGAACGTGAGAAGTCTCCTCATCCCTGCTCGAAGAGCTGCAGAACTCCGCTAACGTAAACCCGTCATAGGATATCTGGGGAATATAAGAGGAAAGCAGCCTGGAGTAGAATAAGGAAAACATCTTCGCTATTGACTGCGCTGCAAATACAGAAGGACATAGAGCCGGTCCGTAGACGAGACAACGCTCTGTGAGTACTTTGGCTGATTCCGAGCATATCTTTCACATGACTCATGGCTGCCCTCCAACTTGAGAACTTGGGCTTACTGTATGTAGCCGTGTTGGTATTATAGTCAGACAATTATGTGGGTTGTCATTTTTTTATATATAGAATGTGATTATTATATGTTTAGATCAGGCAGATATAGTCGATTTGACATTGGGTACATGACAGGGGGAGAGGCTATACCGTATCGCTGTCATTGTTATCGATTGTGCTCAACCATCGTGCACTGATAATACAGTATTACCTTTATGATCTTCAGGGGAGAGTTGATATAATGCAGAATAATATCTTTGCTCTACACAATATTATTGTATGGGTATTAGGCTCACTATGTGTTCCCATCTCTATATAGTCACATCATCGGAAGTCAACTCATTGCATACCAATGCCAGGACCCTGCACATAGAATCCACTCACTGATCTGTAGGACAACTATGGCTACAATATCACTTTTGCCTCTGATATATAACTTATATGTATATCTTATGGGGTGTATATACCCTGTTTCCCCCCCCTTCACCTCCCGGACCACCTACAACCGGCAGTCCGCTAAGGAAGGGAGGCATGACTGCTGATTGTCCCCCGCTCCAGCCGCTGCATAAGACTTCCCCCGAAAATAAGACAAGTCATATATTTTGGAAGAGAATTTAATATAACACACTGTCTTTTTTTGGGGGAAACAGGGTAGGTTGAGATGGCGTTCACATTCTTTGGCAGTAAGATATCGCCATTTCTGTTGTCGCTACAAGTATAGCGCTGAAACTAGTTACTCTCTTACTCACTGAGCCATTAGTAGTGGGGGGAGTTTATAATGTGAGGTGTGATTCCCGGAAATTTGTCAGACTCTCCGGCTCAGTGTTTGACAAAAGTGTGTAGAAGGGTTGAGCAATCGGTATCGGAAAAGATTGGATCCCAATCGGCGATCGAGCAAATGTCACGATCGGGATCGGCTGGAAAATGATCAGAAATCGGATTTTGAAATCTCAAACCTAAAAGTGACTTTTCCCATAGAGAGGCATTGACTACGGTTGAGCGATCAGAATCGGCAAAGATCGGATTTCGATCGGCGATCGAGCAAATTTCACAATCGGGATCGGCTGGAAAGTGATCAGAAATCGGATTTTAAAATCGATCCTGAAATTTCAAGATCGGCTCAACTCTAGTGTGTAGTTACTCTTGGTAAATATGTCAGACTGTCCGGCTCAGTGGTCGACAAAAGTGTATAGTAGGGGTTGAGAAATCAGTATCGGAAAAGATCGGATCCCAATCGACGATCGAGCAAATTTCACAATCGGGATCGGCTGGAAAATGATCGGAAATCGGATTTTGAAATCTCAAGATCGGCTCAACCCTAAAAGTGACTTCTCCCATAGAGAAGCATTGACTAGGGTTGAGCAATCGGGATCGGGAAAGATCGGATGCCGATCGGTGATTGAGCAAATTTCCCGATCGGGATCGGCTGGAAAGTGATCGGAAATCGGATTTTAAAATCGATCCTGAAATCTCAAGATCGGCTCAACCCTAGTGTGTACTTACTATGATTTACTCTTGGTAAATATTTGTACCGTGGCTGTGCTTGGTATTTGGCACAATCGTCTCCATTTTAGTAGACCTGAGATGTAATATGGTCATGTGCAGAAGGTCAGTTATACCTACGGAAATGCCGCTGGTTTCCCTATAGGTGTAATTGAAGCAAAAAGTCCAAGGCGGAAACCTCTATGAACATTCTGTGAAAAGCGCTGAGGGAAAAACCATGATGTGTTGACGTGCCGTTTTTTTTACCACAGTACATTTTTAGCCTTAAGGAAAGGAAATTAGTAAATTAAATAAATTTCTTGGTTTTAAATGTTGTTTTTTTCTTTAATTGGGAATTCCTTTAATTGATAGAGCGACTGCAGCTTGTACTAAGCAGTTGGATAGGCTAGATCAGGGGTAGGGAACATACGGCTCTCCAGATGTTGCAAAACTCCCAGCATACATATTTGCTCTGCTGTTCTTGGAACTCCCATGGAAGTGAATGGAGCATGATGGGAGTTGTAGTTTCACAGCAGCTGGAGAGCCAAAGGTTCCCTACAACTGGGCTGGATGGATAAAAACTGAGATTAGCCTGTGAATACACCGGACTCATAATCTCTATTACTCTGTTACTGGTCTCATAAAAGGCAAATTTTTTATATCAGATGAGAATGTTTTAAAAAGGATTATACAGAAATTCTGACATATTCATATAAAGAAAGTACAGCAGACTGATCAGAGCTAAGAGGTCTACTTAGTAACGTAAACAGCTTGCATTGTGAAATCTAGGGACAGATCTTATTGAATATCTTCTGTTTAGTATTTTGTCTCTAGAGGCGGGCAATCTATAAAACATAGTGTAGAATATTCTCAGGGCTCCTAGGAACCTATCTATAAAACATAGTGTAGAACACTGTCAGGGCTCCTAGGAACCTATCTATAAAACATAGTGTATGACACTGTCAGGACTCCTAGGAACCTATCTATAAAACATAGTGTATGACACTGTCAGGACTCCTAGGAACCTATCTATAATACATAGTGTATAATACTGTCAGGGCTCCTAGGAACCTATCTATAAAACATAGTGTAGAACACTGTCAGGGCTCCTAGGAACCTATCTATAATACATAGTGTAGAATACTGTCAGGGCTCCTAGGAACCTATCTATAAAACATAGTGTAGAACACTGTCAGGGTTCCTAGAAACCTATCTATAAAACATAGTGTAGAATACTGTCAGGGCTCCTAGGATCCTATCTATAAAACATAGTGTATGACACTGTCAGGGATCCTAGGAACCTATCTATAAAACATAGTGTAGGACACTGTCAGGGCTCCTAGGAACCTATCTATAAAACATAGTGTAGGACACTGTCAGGGCTCCTAGGAACCTATCTATAAAACATATTGTATGACACTGTCAGGACTCCTAGGAACCTATCTATAAAACATAGTGTATGACACTGTCAGGACTCCTAGGAACCTATCTATAAAACATAGTGTATGACACTGTCAGGACTCCTAGGAACCTATCTATAAAACATAGTGTATGACACTGTCAGGACTCCTAGGAACCTATCTATAATACATAGTGTATAATACTGTCAGGGCTCCTAGGAACCTATCTATAAAACATAGTGTAGAACACTGTCAGGGCTCCTAGGAACCTATCTATAATACATAGTGTAGAATACTGTCAGGGCTCCTAGGAACCTATCTATAAAACATAGTGTAGAACACTGTCAGGGTTCCTAGAAACCTATCTATAAAACATAGTGTAGAATACTGTCAGGGCTCCTAGGATCCTATCTATAAAACATAGTGTAGAATACTGTCAGGGCTCCTAGGATCCTATCTATAAAACATAGTGTAGAACACTGTCAGGGCTCCTAGGAACCTATCTATAAAACATAGTGTAGAACACTGTTCGGACTCACATAATCTGGGGTCTCTTTAGATGGAGGTCCAGGGGAGGTGTTAAAAAAAAACAAAAAAAAAACTTCATACTCAACCTTTCTTTACCATTTGGGCCTCCTTGTGGTGTCTGACATGACATAGATACAAAGAGTATTAAGACATCATGACACTCAGTATACGCAGATTTCCAATCACAGGCCTCAGTGCCGACCCCGGGAACATGAGATCCCCGGAGAGCGCAGGATATCACATGGAGGCCTATAAGAGGCAACGGAAGGTGAGTATGAATGTTTTTTCTTTATTTTTTTACGCTTCCACTTTCTAATACAGCAGATCAGAGATAATTTTGTGGTGATTTCTTCTCATCTGTAGCCAGAGGATAACTATTGTATCTGCTCCATCAACAGAACACAATATAGAACTTTAAGTAAGAGTAATTGAACTGTTTATGTTTTAGAAACTCACAAATCTTACTAAATTGTTACATTATTTTATATTTTATTCATATATTAATTTAAATTTTTTTTTAATTTATTTATTTTTTATTTTTTTTAAAGATTTTATTGTATCATTAGTCTTTTTTTCTGCAACAGATCTACCGGAGTTGACTGTAATACAATCCGTTTCATACAAATAGATGGAATCTGTTAAGACATCGGAAAGTAAAGAGGAATTGAATTTGAGACGCACATCTGCTCTTTGTTTTGTTCCCAAAGTAGTGGATGGAGAGTATCCGTATTCCGTTGCGGCTTTCCACCACTGATTAGGCCCAAATGAATGGGGAGTCTCAAACTCTCCGAATCAGCTGCAGAATCCATGGCAAGATCAAGCAGGACGCTCCAATTGTTTTCAAGGGGAGGCACAATTAAGAAAGAATCTAGCTCTGATTTGGGGGTCAAAATCTGCCACAGAATCGCAAACCATAATGCCCCACAGTGGCTTCTTCACACAGTATTATGTCCCATAGTGGCCCCTTCACACAGTATTATTCCCCATAGTGGCCCCTGCACACAGTATTATGCCCCATAGTGGCCCCTGCACACAGTATTATGCCCCATAGTGGCCCCTACACACAGTATTATACCCCATAGTGGCCCCTGCACACAGTATTATGTCCCATAGTGGCCCCTTCACACAGTATTATCCCCCATAGTGGCCCCTTCACACAGTATTATGTCCCATAGTGGCCCCTTCACACAGTATAATGTCCCATAGTGGCCCCTGAACACAGTATTATGTCCCATAGTGGCCCCTTCACACAGTATTATCCCCCATAGTGGCCCCTTCACACAGTATAATGTCCCATAGTGGCCCCTGAACACAGTATTATCCCCCATAGTGGCCCCTGCACACAGTATTATACCCCATAGTGGCCCCTCCACGCAGTATAATGCCCCATAGTGGCCCCTTCACACAGTATTATGTCCCATAGTGGCCCCTGCACACAGTATTATGTCCCATAGTGGCCCCTTCACACAGTATTATCCCCCATAGTGGCCCCTTCACACAGTATTATGTCCCATAGTGGCCCCTTCACACAGTATAATGTCCCATAGTGGCCCCTGAACACAGTATTATGTCCCATAGTGGCCCCTTCACACAGTATTATCCCCCATAGTGGCCCCTTCACACAGTATAATGTCCCATAGTGGCCCCTGAACACAGTATTATCCCCCATAGTGGCCCCTGCACACAGTATTATACCCCATAGTGGCCCCTCCACGCAGTATAATGCCCCATAGTGGCCCCTTCACACAGTATTATGTCCCATAGTGGCCCCTGAACACAGTATTATGTCCCATAGTGGCCCCTGCACACAGTATTATGCCCCATAGTGGCCCCTGCACACAGTATTATGTCCCATAGTGGCCCCTGCACACAGTATTATGTCCCATAGTGGCCCCTGCATACAGCATTATCGTCCATAGTGGCCCCTGCACACAGTATTATGTCCCATAGTGGCCCCAGTACACAGTATTATATCCCATAGTGGCCCCTGCACACAGTATTATGCCCCATAGTGGCCCCTGCACACAGTATTATGTCCCATAGTGGCCCCTCCACACAGTATTATGTCCCATAGTGGCCCCTCCACACAGTATAATGCCCCATAGTGGCCCCTCCACACAGTATAATGCCCCATAGTGGCCCCTGCACACAGTATTATGTCCCATAGTGGCCCCTCCACACAGTATAATGTCCCATAGTGGCCCCTCCTCACAGTATAATGTCCCATAGTGGCCCCTCCACACAGTATAATGCCCCATAGTGGCCCCTTGACACAGTATAATGTCGCCTAGCCAACCCTGCATGTGGTATGATGTCCCACAGTGGCCTCTCCACTGAGACGAGAGAATGGGACAGAGACGTAATACCAAACTCAGCCACTATACAATATATGGTGCTGTGGTTGGTTTTCAGTAAAGAGGTCACAGTGCTCACTTAAAAGCTGCTGTCTCTTTAATCAGCTGGTCAGCGGAAGTCCCAGGTGTCGGATCCCCATTGATTACCTATTGATGACCCATTAATGTCGGGAAGGAATTTTTTTTCCCCTAAAATGGAAAATCCCCTACAGTGTTGATCCTTCCTCTGGATCAACACTATAGGGGATTGTAGGGTTATAGGTTGGACTTGATGGACTAATGTCTTCATCCAACCTCATCTACTATGTTACAATTTGAAACCCCTTTGGACTTTGATCTGGATCACAACGTCTCTCGAGTCGAGCACAGTGGTCGGGGATTTTCTGCTTTCTACCGTTTGGCCATTTCCCTGTTACTAGTAGTTGTTTTTTGCTTTCTGTCCCTCTTGCTGAATTCTCTTCCGTTGCTCATAGACCGCACAGTGACGTTGCTTATAAGCACAAATTCCTACCGCGGGATGGTGGTGCGTTCCGGCATAGCTTGTCATCTTAGCCTGGCAGTCTTGTGATTTTTCAGGTCGCTCTGCAACATCAATTTCATTGCTCTGACGGCGATAGAAAAGCAATTCTTCCATGTTTGTCACTTTTCTTTATTACAAAAAGAGTGTTTTGCCAATTTTTTTAGAAAGCCTGAAAGTATAAAGACTACGGAATCTATCCACCATTGTAACCAATTGTATAGTCTCAACGACTCTTTATACTTAAGTTATAATTAAAAATCAATTTTTTAAATTTCTACATCTCCTATGCACACAGCAACACGTAACAAATGCCGCACAGTCTTATCCCGCAGGTTTTCATGTATTATAAGATTGTAAGATCAGACTACGAGGGATAATTGTTGTCTGTTAGCATGGAGACACATGTTCGGAACGTTCCGGTGACTTACAATATCTACTTTACTAAAGGTAAATCTACAACCTTCATAGACTTGATATTCAATATTTGGTTTGAAAGGGTCCAAGACTGAAGACCCGCGCGGATCAGCTGCTCAGGGGTAGCATGGTTCCTGATAATGTTTCCAGTTGCTCACGCACCATTACCCATTTAAGGCTCCATTGTGCGGAATTGCAACTTTTTTTGTTGCAGATTTTGTTGCGTTTTTTTGAGCCAAAGCCAAATAATATAAGAGCTTTCTATATATTTCTGATTCCATTTGTAGCCGTTCTTGTCTTTGGCTCAATAAACCACAACAAAATCTGCAACAAAAAAAGCTTCATTCCCGAAACGTGGGGCCTCAGCCTAAGTCAGTCTCCATTCCATGGTGGATTCGGTAACAGATTTGGTCGAATGGAAGAATTCTGCTTTTGAATTCTTGCAGCAGAATTTTTCAGCTCTTAAAAATTGTACCGTGTGAACCAAGTCTAAGTGGCTACTGTTCTGCTATAGGTTTCTAGGAGAGTATTCTCCGCCACAACATGCTTTACCTACATTATTGTCTAAGGGGTGCACCATCTCCTTCATATAGTTCTGTCCTGTTCTGTACCACTGAACCACAAGAATTCATAAATTTCTCTATCAACTACCTGTCACTGTGATCGTGCAAACATGGACATTGCCCAACATGGCTCTAGTCAAAAGTGTGGTCAACACAGTTGTAATCCCGCTCCTTTAAGAACCTCTTACCTTTAACTTGCAATAACACCACTACAGTAGAGCCTTCCCTTGGGGAAACCAAGAGTATTGAGCCCTTGTAGACTCAAGAGTATAGGTGGAGGCCCAATGGCGGTACGACAACATAATAAGCACCTTACCTTGCCTCACCTCTATAAGGCTGCCTCTTGGTATCTAGCATTCCTTCAGTGACCTATTCTGGCCTCATGGTTGACCACACAACTTATGGGACCCATTGAGGCCTGTGGTTGAGCCTGAGTAGACACAAGGGGTGCGCCAATGTTTATATGCCTCAGCAGTCCCCTGGGCCATGTAACATCAACTTGGAGGCCAGAAGAAGACACCAAGGGACCGATGAAGCAACCCAGGAGAGGTGAGGCAAGGTGAATATACAGTAGGTATTTATTATGTTTCCACCATTAGGTCTCCACTTAATATTATTTGGAGTCTGAAGCTAATGGTTCATAGGTTGGGAACCCCAAAAGTTTAGGGTTTGGATGTTAGAGTCTAGGTGTTTATTTTGTTTTCGCACCTCCCTTGGTCTTCATTTATAATACTTTTGGATCTGAAAGGACCTCAGACTACGATAGTCTCACGTCTGGTTCCTGCTGAGTTCCTAAATGAACCACAAACATTGCAACAAATCTTAAGACGTTCACCTATCTCGAATATGGATGAACTTTAACTTGACACGTGCCAATTCTAACTTGACTTTTCTGTACTAAGACAAACACTCTTTGATAACTTGGTTATCTTCTCTATGTTCTCCTTCATCGTCTGGTTTCTCAGGGCCACTTGAGCCTCGTGGGGTTTTTTGCCTTCCCCTGGATCAACACTGTAGGGATTGTTGGATTATAGGTTGGACTTGATGGACTAATGTCTTCATCCAACCTCATCTACTATGTAACTATGTAACTTCCCAGGCCACGTTGCGGCCGAGCTCTCTATTTGTCTCGTTATTATGTCTAAGCCCTGTTACTCTGTATCAATATGTGAATATTTCCACCTGCACCAGAAACATTGTTCTAAGCCTTCATTTATTAACGTCTTGAGGCCGAGAGGCGAATCCCACATGGCACCTCCTGAATAGGGGATAATAGCAACTGAGGAAATATCATTGCCCTTGTAACTTTCTGATACAAATATAAAAGTGTCTTATTGAATCAGTGACTGCTATTGTTAGGATAGAATAATACAGCAGGCGAGAGGCGATCTCCTAGGTATAATATTGTATTACCTCCGCTTGTTCTAACTCCTTACAAGACTCCTGTGAAAGCCTAAACACCGATTTAGTGACACATTTGGCAAAGGAAAGTACAACATGTCAAGAAGTGTTATTTTGTAGGGTTTTGTTCTGTCCTTGTAGGTTTCTTTTTATCCCTTCCATAAATGATTGCGATATTGAATACTTTTGGTCTGTTGAGCTTAAAGTTGATATATTGTGGTCTATAAAATGTGATGTGGATAAAAATAAAGTAACCTTGTAATAGTTCCATGAAATACTGGAGAATAGTCAAAGGAACTGTAAGCAGTGAGCAGAATATTAGGCTGTACGTATATAAGAACTGTCTACACTGCCTGGAGTACATAGTGTTGGATATGGAGCCTTACAATCTGGGATGTTCTTATCGATGAGAGTGTGTGTCCCTCCATATTTGTCCTCTAGGCTGGACGTGTCCCAATTTGTGTGCCATGATATGACCATCACTACTCACAATCATAACTCTTTCCTTGCACCATGCCTGTGATTGTTCTGGCATTTCCAAACCTCGCTGGGATGCCATATAATGATTGTGTTGTTTGCGTCGAAGATCCGCCTGCTCCGGCATTTCGGCAGCTCTCAAGCTGGCCTGCTGCTGAACTTGTTCCTCACACTGTGTCTGTGATTGTTCCGGCATCTCAGCAGTTTGCTGGGAAGCCATATATTGAGTGTGTGTTGGCGTCGATGATCCCCCTGAGCTCTGCTTGAGGAGAAGTCTGTTGACTTCTGGCTACGTTCATAGCTGTTGTTGTTTTAGAATTTTGGGACAAATTCGATTTTCTGTTTCTAGGCATGTTAAAAGTGCAAACTGTCAATATGGATTGAAGGTGTCAGCACTGCCTAGAGCAGATCAGATAATATGCAGATGCTTGTACACAATGGACTCAGGGTTATCTGTGTGTTTACATAGAGAGATAACAGACCTGGCTTTATCAGAGCCAGAGAAAAGCTGCTGCTGAGAGCAGTGTAATATAGTATGTGAACATAAATTCATAACAGTTGTGTCGAGGTTACAAACTGTCCATGTGCCAAATTTCATTAAAATCCCTCCAACCGTTTTTGCTTGATTGAGGAACAAACATCCATACTTTCACGTTTGATGATATTAGTATGATGATATAATATGATGATATGATATGATGATATGATATGATATGATATGATGACCTACATTGATACAATAACTGCAATACCGTTCATGCAGTGTTTTTGGTTACATGTAAATCATACAATTTACACATATTCCGATTTTTTATTTTTTTTGCAAAAATGTCAAATTTCTACAATTCTCATAAGTTTTCTCAAGTTGACAACGGTAAGACAATATTTAATCTCTGAATGTCTGAGGTTATAAATTACCCACCTGCATGGGGTGAGGATTATCACAGCAAGGTTTTCAGCAGAGAAGGATTTTGGATGTTTCTCCTTCAACTTGTGTGCCTAGGAGGATTAAAGCCTTAGTTCTTCAGGGTGGTGTGCCCCATAAATCTTCATACCACTTTACTTTTTTATAATTCATAGTTATTTGTGATTTATTGATTGTAACCTAATTGGACATTGGGTCTATTTTAGTGACGTAACTAAAGTCTTGTGGGCCCGGGTGCAATCTGTTGTCCGGGCCCCCTACCTCATCCCTACAGAGAATTCTTGATAGTGATGGTTCCGGGTGCTAAGGAGTTTAATCCACCTTAGTGTGGTTCGGGTAATCTGTGGTCTCCTTGGCTTACGGGCCAAATGGAAGCTGCGACCTCAATACTGATGCCAGTGCTTATGGGCTCACTAAGGCTCCTGGGACCCGATGCACCCTCTGCACCCACACAAGTTATTCCCTGGTCTATTTATTCAATGCAGGTGCAGATATGTATATACTATGGCAGTGGTTCCCAAACCTACTAAAAATGGGACCCCTTTTTATGCCGGACCTTCATAACCCCCACTACAATACCTAGCTTCATTGGGAAAAAAGGCAGTACTATAGCTATATACTATCTCTGTTCTGCTTCTTCATCCTTCACACACACCTGTTACCCACATATCTCTATTTCCTCCCTGTTCTCCACACACACCGTTGTGCCGCATCCACATTTCCCCTTTCACACACACAACACTGCTTCCCCCATATTCCACCATTACTCCACTTCCACCAACCTGAATTCTTCACACTTGACAGGGAGGGCACATTGATACCTTCTGCTTGTGCCAAATTCTGACCCTCCCATCGGCATGGTGCCACAGAAATGGGTCCATATTTTTCCACTTTGGACTCTTTTATCCACTGGAGTCTTGACTTTTTGTTTTTTAGCTATGGCGCTCCCAATAGTCTTCTGATATTGAAGCTTATTGATGTCTAATTTTCTTGATTGGTCGCTAGAGATGAGCGAATATACTCATTCGAATACCTCCACCGCATAGCTCCCGGTGCATAATCACTTCTGGAGCATCAAATTTTTACTGCCCCTCCCACCTTCTCTGGCGCCGGGAGCTATGCGTCGGAGGTATTCGATCGAGTATATTCGCTCATCTCTATTGGGCACCATTGGCTCATCATAATGACTTTTGTCAACAGGATCCGCTATTGATGGATCTTTCACCTCAATCGCCCCATTCCCGGTACATTCTTGACACCATTGCTTGAGAAAACCCCACGTTTTGGGGTAAAACCATCCCAGTAAAGTCTAACACCAATAACCATATCTCATCACTCAATCAGATTACTTGACTCATCCATTCTCACGTGAATTTGTGGGACTCACACTCCATTGATTTTATGTTTGGGGCCCGGTGGCCATATAGGGAAGATTCTATTGTGTATGAGACGGTGTCTCTAATAAAGCGGCCATTCTCTGTATATCGCATTTAGGAGCTTTGGAATTGAAATTAATGTAATTTGTGCCTCGTAACATTTCGTTTCAGCTGATATTTGGCTGTCACTTTGTTACTTTGTATCTCTGACTTGATATAGCTTTATTCATTAAAGAAATGTAAATCACAAATCTCATTAGCGTCACATAAAGGTTTCGTGCGTGTCTACCGCTATACTAACTTATTAAACAAATCTCTTTTATTGAAGGGAATGAGACGATGATTTCCTTTCAGAGATTTTTTTCCGTAAAGCTGAATATACCTTACAATGAATTGGGAAGGGAGTCATTTGAAAAATTTGCTTCCTTAAAGGGGATGTCTGGTCAATAGGGTTGAGCCGATCTTGACTTTTCAGGATCGATTTTAAAATCCGATTTCCGATCATTTTTCATTCCAACCCGATCTCGATCCCAATTCTGATCCCGATGCAAGTCAATGGGATTTTTTTTTATTAATCGGAGATCGGATTTTAAAAGCAATCCTATTCACTATACAGCATGGAATCTAACAATTGAACGCTTTAATTGTTAGAATCCACGCTGTGTAGTGAATCACTAAGTAGCCGGAGGATTTTTTTTTAATCCTCTGGCTACTTAGTCCCCCCTGGTGTCCACTTACCTGCAGAGATGGCTGCTCCGCTGCCCGGTGTTCTTCTTCGCCTCGCTGCCGCTCCACGCTGCTCTTCTCGCCTTGCCGCCCCCTGCCTCCCAGATTAGGAGCGTGTGGGCGGGTACTGGGAGGGGAGACGTCACGTCTCCCTGCCTTGTACCTGCGCACACTCTCCTAAGCCACAAGCCCCACCTTCCTAGCTCTTTAAACACTAACCTGGGAGGTGGTGGCAGCAAGGCGAGAAGAGCAGTGTGGAGCGGCAGCGAGGTGAAGAAGGAGGAGAACACCGGGCACCGGAACAGCCATCTCTGCAGCTAAGTAGCTACTAGAGATGCTACTTTAGTCTCCCATTAGAATGAATGGAGGCAGCTGGCGTGCAGGGGGTTAAGGCTTTGTACCGGCTGCTTCCATTCATTCCTATGGAAACGCTGCAGGGCCTTCACACTGAGTATACACTCCACTCAGAATGAGCGGAGTGTATACTCAGTGTGAAGGCTAAGCAAAGCATTGTGGGAAATAGTACCGATCTCGATCCCACCTAAAAAGATTGTGTTCGGAATTCCTATCGTGATCGTGAAATTTTCTCTATCGCCGATCTGAATCTGATCTTTTCCAAACACAATCGCTCAACCCTACTGGTCAACTTTTGTTTTTTTTCTCAAAAATGTGAAAGTGGCCCACAAAGTAAGCGCCGTGCTCACCTCACCTGTGCCATGATGCTTTTGTTCCGACACTTTCCAGAGACTCCACCAACCTGCACTTCCTAGTCCCTTTAGGCACAGGAAATATGGCCGCTCAATCAAATACTGGAAATAATGGCAAAATGATGGAGTAGTCACATGTCCATGTCCATGCAGCCCACTTAGACTAAGGACCTATGGTTCAGCATATTTGGACGCTGCAGAAATACGGTGGAAAATAACGCTGCATTCTGCAGAACCGGCCATGGGAAGGAGATTTCAACAATGTTTTTGCAGCTTCTTCTGGAACATTTCTTAGTTATTTTCCTACATGGGAGGCTTTGCCTTATGCACATTCTTAATCAAGACCTATTGCGAATTTGCTTAATTTTCCATTTTTGATACCAGTATTGGTTGTAAGGATGTGCAGAGCCTTTAACACCCTGCCACAGAACAAAAACCTACAAAAGCTCCTATGAGATATACAAGAGCCTTGATAAACAAAGGGGATACAATCTTAAGAAGTTAGAGATATCCTTAGGACTCGCGCTGTGTACGACATCTATTACATTCCTTATGTAAGATAAATCGCTTTGTGCTCTCTTCACTCAATGTTTAGAGACATGAAGATTTCTCATTATTGTGATTTGAGGATAATTGAAGCGCTGGAAGCGAAGCGTCCGACCCTATAAAAATGTCAGATAACTACATCAAATACAAAGCAGGCTATTTGTGACTGAGAAGTGGATAATACTTATGTACGAAAGGCAAGAAAAGGAGGTCATTCTTATTATATTGTAAGATGCACGGCAGGCAACAGAAGGAATTACTGATTAAATACATCTATGCAATGTTTACCTGATATTTACTGTACTGCGTGATCCTTAGTTGTGCATGATTGAACGCTCTTCAGTGTTGCTTCATTAGAGCAGCTGCATCAGTTTCTTGTTCTTAAAGGGATTTTACAGCCAGCAAAAATAATATTAAGTCAACAGCTGATCATGTTACCCATCCTAGTAAACTGCTGATCATGTTACCCATCGTCTGCAGCTCTGGTTATGGCACTTCCTAGTCTGATAGCTCATATTTCATATGCAACTTTTCCCTCCCTGTCCTCTAACACTGCAGGGGCAATGTTCTTGTAAAAGTGCAGAGGCTGCTGTAATCACAGGTATACTCACCTCTCTGGTCCCCTGCAGCTCTGGTTATAGCACTTCCTAGTCTGATAGCTCATATTTCATATGCAACATCCCCTCCCCCCTCCCCCGTCCTCTTACACTGCAGGGGCAATGTTCTTGTAAAAGTGCAGAGGCTGCTGTAATCACAGGTATACTCACCTCTCTGGTCCCCTGCAGCTCTGGTTTTAGCACTTCCTAGTCTGATAGCTCATATTTCATATGCAACATCCCCTCCCCCCTCCCCCCGTCCTCTTACACTGCAGGGGCAATGTTCTTGGAAAAGTGCAGAGGCTGCTGTAATCACAGGTATACTCACCTCTCTGGTCCCCTGCACCTCTGGTTATGGCACTTACTAGCCTGATAGCTCATATTTCATATGCAACTTTTCCCCCCTGTCTTCTAACACTGCAGGGGCAATGTTCTTGGAAAAGTGCAGAGGCTGCTGTAATCACAGGTATACTCCGCTCACTGGTCCCCTGCAGCTCCAGTTATGGCACTTCATAGGTCCCCATATTGACTGGTCAGAGAGTGAGATGGAATTCAGGAACTTGGGAAAGTGCAGAGGCTGCTGTGATCACAGGTATACTCACCTCACTGATCTCCTGCAGCTCTGGTTATGTTAAATTTCCAACACATCCATCTCCTGCACCTTGTTTCCCTCTGTCCATCAAATAGTTAATCTTAGCCTTGCATGTGTGATTGACAGCCCGTCTACTAATCAAGTCTAGGGCAGGCCCTGGACTTCCTATATGTGGGTCATCACCCTACCCAGGTTGGCTGGCTATTTTGGCTCTGTCCTGTGACTTTGTCCTTGCTAGATTCTTACTTTCTCTTCCTATTGTATTACTGACCTTTGGCTTCTCGTGTGACTACTCTTTGGATTATGATTTTGTACTACTTTGTCTCCCTGGCTTTGACCCTTGGTTTGATGATTTCCCTTCTGTGTTGTTTTGTTCTGTGTGACTCTTATTTCAAAGAAGGGACTGTCACCAAGTTGCTCCTGTCATTAGGACAGTGTGGCAATTAGGTAGGGACGGGGGCTTTGTCAAGTTTAGGGCTCGCTGTCTCTGTCTTTCCCTTCTTCCGTTGTTCCAGTAGCAGAGCTAGGGAATTGCACAACCACCTTTCTCTTATTCCACTTTCTGACTGTGGCCATATAGTGAGGTGAAATCGGGGTTCAGAATCCTTTTTCTAGTGATCAGTGGGGGTCATGGTAGTCAGACATGTATCACATATTCTGTGTGGGACATGCCACTTACCTCTGTCTACAAGCCGGCTAGCTCAAATTACACTTGCGACTCTTTCCTCTACGCCGTCATGCCACGGGGATAGTATTCTTGAAAAAGTGCAGAGGCTGCTGTAATCACAGGGACTTTCTAACTTGCCATTTCCCGCTGAGGACACAAACATTCCTTTCGATACATTGTTGCAATGTTTAATTGATTCTGTCAAGCTCTCACTTTATCTGTTAATGCCACTATTGTAGTACCAGCAGGGAGGAAGTAAAGGGATACCATAATTTTTTCTTTGCTTTCTTCCATATTGAACTGATCCGTATGTAATCTATCACTTTATTTTACAATTATTTACCATGTTCTTTATTTTTTAGCCAATCTTTAATATTTGACAACATTTTACAGAAGTACAACATTGGTTTTGTTTTTTCCAAAGCGATCTGAGGCAGACGGTTTCTCATTCATTTGATGCTTTTCTCTCTGGGAATTTATGCAACGCAATTTGACTCACAAGCCCTGGGAAATTCTGGCTTAACATGACACAGAGGGAAGAGGATCCTTGTTAACATCTCATTAGAACTGCCAGCGATTCAGCCTCATTTAGTATGGAGACAAGATCAGTCACATGCTGCTGTTGATAGGGAAAATTTTTTAGGATGGCGCTATTGCTCGGTCGGATACTCGGATATGTTATAAAACACAGAACTGAGATAAATCTGAGGCTACTTAAAACATCAAAAGCTTCAAATTAAGAACTTTACTGTGAGTTTCATGCAGAGAATACAGTAACTCAGCCATAAAATTGCTGGAGAAATACTAGGTCAGGCTACGCCACCCCATCAGTTCAGGAAAATCTTTCATGCACTTACGTTTTAATTTCGACTTATTTTTCCTGGCACCGTCCATTAACCTCTTAAAGGAAATTTTTCAGGAGACTCATCCTGCCCTACATTGTGACAGCTATATGTTAGAAAATGGAGTTTCACCCCTTACCAACATCAGATGTAATAGTTAGAGATGAGCGAAATCGGGACATCGGGCCGATGTAGCAGTGTCCGATGCAGCAGTCCAATGCAGCAGAGCTGAGTGTGCAGCAGGTTCAGCTGAACCCTGCTGCACACTCAGCTTTGCTACATCGGATACTACTACATTGGCCAGCACTGCTACATCGGGCCGTGTGCTCAGCTTGGCTACTCTGCAGTAGCCGAGCTCAGCCAACGGCCAGCTCTGCTTCATCTCCGATGTAGCAGTGCTGGGCATGCGCTCTGCTTGGCTGCATCTCCGGAATAGCCCAGCTGAGCGCACAGCCCGATGTAGCAGTCCTGGCCGATGTAGCAGTGTAGCAGTCCTATGCAGCAGAGCTGAGTGTGCAGAAGGGTTCAGCTGAACCTGCTGCACACTCAGCTCTGCTGCATCTGATGTAGCAATGCTGAGTGTGCGCTGAACCATGCTGCACACTCAGCTCTGCTGCATCTCTGTGCGTGCTGAGCTTTGCCGCTTCTCCGTGTAGCAGTGCTATGTCAGTTGATTGGCTGAATGCTGTAGTCTGTATGGCATTCGGCCAATCAACGCTGGTCAATGCATTCCTATGGGAAAAAGTCAGCTCCCGCATATCGCCAGCTGACAGGGATCCTGACCAGATAGAGCCCCAAAGAGCTGGGTGAGTAACATTCCCCCCTAAATAAAGGTAATCCCTAGCTAATCCTGCCTGTATATCTATCCCTGTCTCACTGTCACATAGTTCACATTCTCAAATTAATCAAATGTTATACTGACCATTTGTCTATTTGGAGGTCACCTGATTTCGTCCGCCAATTCCTTTTTCCAATTTTTTTTTTCGTAGTTCCTGTCCCACCTCCCCTGCACAGTTATTGGTGCAAAAAACATGCCAGGGAAGGTGGGAGGGGATACGAATTTTTACTGCGTTTGTCTCGTGGTATTCAATTGGAATCGAATACCTCAAATGGCCTGATATTGATTGGATATGTGTTCGCTCATCCCTAGTAATAGTATGGTAAATGTCGATACTTTCAATATGTTAGCTCAAGGTACCAACACTCCGAAAATGTAAGCGTTCAGAGAGGAACTCACTCCTTTAGTAACAAAGTTTCCAGCAGTCAGAAATGGTTAAAGTATTGAAAGTTGAGTTTTATCGTACATTGTAATCCATGTGAATAAAACGCTCTGTGTAAGGTTTTGGGTCGTCAAAGACGTTTATCAGACCAGAAAGAGAGAAAAAAATGAGGAGGTAATTGTAATATGTGATCAGAGCCAATATGGAGTCAAAGTCATAAAATGAAGACCACAACCTACGGGTCTTCTCCTTTTTTCATTTAGAGTCGCTGTGCCTCCCCTTTACCCCTCATTGTTCCCTCAATGGCAGGCCCTACCCCTCCTTTCATCGGTCAGGATGGTCTCTGACCAGTTCCTTTGACATCTGAAGGCTTCCACCCCTGTTATAGGATTATGACTATTGAGACTCACCAGTGGCAGCGATTTTCCATATACTGTGATAAGTGATCTAATGGCTACCATTCTACGCCCAATTTTCTTTTTTTTAACCAGTTCAGGACCATGTAATTTTTCAGTTTTCGACTTTTACTTCCTTCCAAAAGCAATAGCTTTTTTATTTTTCCATTCATTTGTTGATGGCTTATTTTTTGCAGGACAAATTGCACTTTCTAATGTCACCATTTACTATTCTGTACAACATCATGAGAAGTTGAAAAAAAACAAACTCATAAGGCTGCGACCCCAGGTTACGGAAACGCAGCTATTTTTGTTGCATTTTTTGAGCCAAAGCCAAGAATGGCTATACAAGGAATGGGGAATATATAGGAAGTTCTTATCATTCTACCTTCTACTCGATACACTCTTGGCTTCGGCTCAAAAAACGCAACAAAATCTGCAAGAAAAAAAAATTTGCGGTTTTCCCGCAACGTGTAGCTTCAGCCAAATGTGGTAGATTTTGGGGGGGGGGGGACGCAGATGAACGATTTTCTTTCTGCTTTTGTTTTAATGGTGTGCCTTGTACGGGGGGAATAACAAATTAAATCTTCAAAAAATCTAAAATTTGTTGCGTCCTCATACTGTGACACCAGTAACTTTTTTATAGTTCTATGTACAAGTCTGAAATGGTGTCTTTTTTTTTTTTTGCAAGACGATAGGTAGTTTTTAGTGGTACCATTTTGGAGAATGAGTGATGTTTTGATCACTTTTTGTCGAATCTTTTTTTGGAGACTGAACATCTCAGATACCATGGTCGTTTCTGACCACAACATTGAGGCCAGGGCCCTACAGGCCGGAAATGCCACGATTTGCCCACGGTGGAAACGCTGTGGGAAAAATCGCAGTGTTATACATTCACTGCAGAGTGGATGAGACTCATACGAATCCCATGCCCGCTTTGCAGTAAAAACCACAGCGCGGACAAGTGCGGTGTCCGGGAAGGTTTTAGGCTGGGCCTCAACTCTCTTGGACGGAGATACCGGAGATACCGTATTCCTTAAACAATGACCTGTATTAGCCAATACAAACCTGCAAGTCTTTCACTAATATACCAACTGCCATACACACAGTCACTCCACATGCACAATCCAACACTGATATCCATACTCAGATACACGCATCAGATATGTGGCTCAGCACACAGTACCACACACCAGAGGATTAGACACACATCTCAGCACATAGCATCACATGCTGGAGTATTAGATACATGCATCTGTACACAGTTCTACACGTTGGAGGATTAGATACGCGCGTTTGCACTCAGTTCCACACCCCGGAGGATTAGATACGCACATCTGCACACAGTTCCACACACTGAAGAATTAGATACGCACGTCAGCACACAGTACCACATGCCGGAGGATTAGATACATGCGTCAGCACACAGTATCACACGCCAGAGAATTAGATATACGGCTCAGCACACAGTATCACAAATTAGAACTTTACCAAGGTTTCCATATCAACCCAGTCATTTTTCTTCACAGCTGTATGTCAGCTTTAAAGGGGTAGGGTGCTGCAGATGACACTGTTACACAAGGTCACATACACACAGCTTTACTCCAGGTATCCATAACAACCGATCGCAGGTTTTTCACTCATATCCAAAATGAGATACACATAATCACATGACGCTTATGGACACACACAAACGACATACAAAATACACCAGTGCAAAACTGGACAATTCTTACGGGGCCACTACACAAACCAAAAATGAAATATACCCATGCGAAGCCGAGTCCTCCTGCTAGTTATATTTATCAGGGATTTTTCTAATATGGTGAACATTGTAGCTGGAAAAAAAAATCAAAAGAGCCAGACTTTGCCGGCAGCTGGCCGCTTAACCCCCCCGCGTGCCGGCTGCGTCCATTTATTCCTATGGGCGCGTGCTATTCGAAACGGGAGTTTCGAATAGTGTTCGCTCATCTCAACTAGGAATAATAAATGATACCATTACAAAGTACAATTTGTCTCACAAACATCAAGCCATAACATACGGATCTGTGAGCAGAGAAGTAAAAAAGTTGGAAGGTGGGGAGTCAAAAATAGAAATCAAAAAATTCCCATGGCAGGAAGGGGTTAAAAAGCCGATTGCTTATCCTTGCCGATGTCCTCTTGTGGGAAGGGGTTAAGCTATGTGTCTATACGGTATTTTACCATCCCCTGGTTATAATGTGAACGGCAACCTGTTGAGAGTTTTGTTTGCGGGTTGCGATAACGTATTAAATTTGTATCATGAAAAATTAGCCAGTAATTGGAAATTTTGGAAACGTTCCGAGTGGACACATCTGTACCGTAAAATTTACAATTTTTTTTTTAAATAACTTTATTCTCCATTGGTGGTAAAATTGAATCGAAGTGACTTTTATCAGGTTGCCATGTGAAGAATGTATTGACATTCAATGAAGTAAAGGTTGTATCTTGAAGATGAGACGCGCTATCGATTTCATGCACCGGTAGATTCAATTGCTGAGACGTCTGATGATTTGCTTAGTAACAGTGTAGTCAATACGGGTCAGGACGCCTAATCTTTCTACACGGCGCACACGCTGAACGGGGAATGGATTTTTAGGGAAAAAAATAAAGCGATACTTCAACGTTTAATTATAATTAACGGCAAATGAGAAATGATGAGAATTTACTCGCTGCCGCTAAACCAACCGCGGAAACGAGAAGTCTGAGCACAATCCGACGATGGAGTCTACCAATGGGCTCAGGAGAGCAAGACTGCTTGCATCATAGAGACTGATGATCCTGTGCTATATACAGTCAGGACAATGAGGCCAGAGACCAGCAGGGAGTCCCAATATCAGAGATCTCCAGGATACAAGGAGCTGCAGTCTCATCACTGATTGGGATATATGGCCAATATACCGACCAGATTCGCTGTTCCAGGTGGCTCAATAATATACCCCATGGTGGGAAAATGAAAACCGTTATTTACTAAACCAATAAATGGAATAAATGGCCGCCGCATTATAGTCTCTTCTGCAGTGGCATAACTAAAGTCTTGAGGGCTCGGCTGCAAACTTTTGTCTGGGGCCCCCTACCCCCTTCTTACAATGAATTCTTGATAATGGTGTTTATGGGTGCTGAAGCTTGAAAGGGGTACAGCTTTAGTTGCTCCACAATCACCCCACACAATATTATATACTCACAGCGGACCCCACACAGTATTATGTGCTCACAGTCCCCCAGCCTGAACCCCCCATTCGCCCCTCTTGCTCACATACAGCCTACATACCCATATCCCCCTCTTGCTCACACACAGCCTGCACCCCCATTCCCCCCTCTTGCTCACTCACAGCCTACATACCCATATACCCCTTCTTGCTCACACACAGCCTGCACCCCCATATCCCCCTCTTGCTTACACACAGCCTGCACTCCCATATCCCCCACTTGCTCACACACAGCCTGCACCCCCATATCCCCCTCTTGCTCACACACAGCCTGCACCCCCATATCCCCCTCTTGCTCACACACAGCCTTCACCCCCATATCCCCCTCTTGCTCACACACATCCTGCACCCCCATATCCCCCTCTTGCTCACACACATCCTGCACCCCCATATCCCCCTCTTGCTCACACACAGCCTGCACCCCCATATCCCCCTCTTGCTCACACACAGCCTGCACCCCCATATCCCCCTCTTGCTCACACACAGCCTGCAACCCCATATCCACCTCTTGCTCACACACAGCCTGCACCCCCCATATCCCCCTCTTGCTCACACACAGCCTGCACCCCCATATCCCCCTCTTGCTCACACACAGCCTGCACCTCCATATCCACCTCTTGCTCACACACAGCCTGCACCCCCCATATCCCCCTCTTGCTCACACACAGCCTGCACCCCCATATCCCCCTCTTGCTCACACACAGCCTGCACCCCCATTTCCCCCTCTTGCTCACACATGTTCTCTTCTCTCCTCCTTACCTTCCATCAGTCTCCATTCCCAGCAGCGGCACACCACACTGTCCTGTACAATCTAGAATAGCTCAACACACAACAGTCTTATCACATGGTCATGACGTTATCAAAGGTGCATTAGCACACTAGGATTTAGCATCTACTGCAAGAAGAGACCCGGAGGGGATGCTCAACCCAGGACAGGTGAATATATATATATTTTATACACCTCCCCTGGCCTGCCATTTGATGGAAAGGGGCCCAGTATGATTACCCCTTCAACATGTTGCCCTCGCTAACTGCTATTACTACAATAAAGGGCCCGGGAGTTTGATTTGCTAATATAGCCCTGCAGTATATAGTATAGTGAAGTAGTAGATGTATACACCTCCCTGGTGAGTGAGCCTGATCGGAGATTGATGTTACCCCATGCTCTTCCATATATTTTAGGTGTCTATCAATACTCTGTATGTTAACCCTTCTATTTAGGCTTATTTTACAAATTTACTAATTATCATTATTATAGCAATTGACCGCTTATTTTTGGTCATTGGTCTATATTAGAGATGAGCGAGTAGTTAAATACTCGATATTCGATATTTGTTTTGAGTAGCCCCTCAATATTCGACTACTCGAATCGAATATCGAACCCTATTATAGTCTATGGGGGAAAAATGCTCGTTTCAGGGGTAGGCAACGTTCGATCAAATTATACTTACCAAGTCCACGAGTGAGGGTCGGGCTGGATTCTCCGAGAAGTCTTCTCCGCACAGCGTCACCGCGTCGTCATCCGGCAATTAATTCACTGTGCCAGGCATCAGGCCTGGGCAGAGACGACTGCACATGCCCGCACTACAAGAAAATGGCCACTTACAGTCAAAGCGGCCATTTCTTGTAGCGCGGGCATGCGCAGTCGGCCCGATGCCTGGCAGAGTGAATTCAGAGCCGGAAGACGCCACGAGGACGCAGCGCAGAGAAGACTTCTAAAGGTAGGAGAAGAACCAGTTGATTGGCCGACTGTATAGCATTCGGCCAATCAATGCTGGTTCTGCATCAAATTTTTCCATTCGAATACCGAGTGGTACTCGATCGAGTACGAGTATTTCGAATACCATAGTATTCCATTGAATACCTACTCGATCGAATACTACGCGCTCATCTCTAGTCTATATATGGCACAAAGTTGGCACTGTGTGCCGTCCATGTTTTCCCTATCAATAATATAGATAAGACCAGGCTCCATGTTTTGAAGTTTGGACTTATGCCCCCCCCCCCCCCCATGGATTCGTAAAAAATAAAAAATCTACACGATCCACCTTTGTAATAGTAAGGACCATTAGACATCTTGAGTAGTTCCCATAGCTATACAACATCTACTTAAGAACATTGAGAGGAATTTCGGAGCCGATGGATGGCGCTACATTCCTCAGTTTAACCTCCTAAATTTTCTAAAGTGACACCCCTGTGTGCAAAGCAAAGCCCAGGCTGCCCAAAACCCCCGGACGGCTTAACCACTCACGTTTAACAATCTCTAGTCAAACAGATTAAGGTCCAGTACCAATAATGTATGTCAAATGTGTCCGTGTTTGCATGTTGGAGAATGTTTGTGAACAAGATGCGGCCTCACCTATAATGTTCACATTCATACTGTCACTCTGGTTGGCAAACACCGTCGGCCTTCTCGACACACTGCTACATTAGCGAGGACTTGTGACTATGAGATGGCAAGGACCCACCAAGCCTCAGGAATGCGCTCGCTCTTAGTCAATCTGCTGCTGCTAAATGTTTTCCTCCGCTCCTGGCTCCACGAGCTGCTGTGCTACCAAGAAAAACACAACTATGTTTGGAAAAAGCTGTGAAGACTTTGAGAAGTGTTTTTAAAATGGGTTTCTTAAGGCTTCTCGGCAAGTCCACCAAGTTCTAGAAGTAACGGTGATCTCGATAGAAGTCATGTGCTTCAGTTATGTCATAAGTCCTTGTAACAGCTCGGCGCGGGGCAGGATATTATTCTCACGGTGAAATCTTGGACAACGATCCAAAAATAGTGGTCTTCTAAAGAAGAGGTCTTCTCAAGGAAGGTGGCCAGCATGAGAGCTGGAGATCTGGTCTAGGTATGGAGGTGGTCTTCTCAATAAGGTGGTCTTTATGTCCACCGGCATCCAGTCGCGGCATTCTGCTCTGGATTAGACCCAACTGAATGAGCCTAGTCGGGAGGGAGGTGAGGCTGCAGCGGATTCCGCCACAATAAAATAAGCTTCTGCATCTTACTAAGTAATACTAAGTGAATACAAATAGGTACCAGGGCAGGAACCCAAATATGATTATTAGTTTTTAATTTTTTAGCCAATTCCAGGAGATCCCCTTTAAGGCTGAGGCCCCACGTTGCAGAAAAGCTCCTTTTTTTGTTGCAGATTTTGCTGCGGTCTTTTGAGCCAAAGCCATACAATGGGGATCTGGCTCTAGCCTTGGTATCTTCATTTCCACTGTCATCTCTGACCCATGTCTGTATTATTTAACACTAATAGAGTTTATATTACTTTGGGTTATTCTCTTTTATCAATGACAATAGTCCTTTAAAGGGAACCTTTCACCACCTCCAGCAAATCCAAACCTTTGCAACCTTTAATAGCCTCCTCTTCATTGATTCCAGCACGGTTGGATTTTCTTTCTAGCCCCCACCATTCCTGAGCAATTGGTTTTGTACATTTCAGCATCCAGACTATCTGATTCTAACATATTGGGTATTAAAACTAATAGCACTTATTGCTCTGGAATGGTGGGGCATGAGAAGAAACTTCCAACTGTACTGGAATCAATTACAGGTTGCAAAGTCTTGGAGTTGGTGGAGGTGCGTAAAGGTGCCAAGGCCATTCTCCTGCTCTATAACATGCTACCCAAAGACAGGTTTCCCGTAAGGGATTATCTCAGGATGATGGAGACATAGAGACACAGGGGTTTTCTGGACCATGATGTTGAGCTTCATTACCAGTGATATCCCGTCCATTGGCCATGCTGCAGCTCAGTCCCATACAAATGAATGGGGCTGAGCTGCAATACCAAACATAGCCATTATTCAATGTACGGCGCTGTACTTGGTAAGTAGTAAAGTGGCCACAGCCATTAATATCCTAGTTCGGAAATGCCCCTTTAAATAGGACTAATCCACTCTCCTGCCATGTAAATACTTATATACTTCATAGAAAAGCAAATCTTATACAATTATAAATATTATAATGGAGAAATTGCACAATTCCAAGAAATCATAGAGATTTCAAGACATGTCAGGGGACCAGACGGGTCCTGGTCGTGGCCTCTAGGGGTGACACATACTGTATGCTGTAGGGTTAGGTAGAAGAAATATGCAAATAGCGCCTAATGCAAATACTATCTTTAGACTAAAGTCACACGATTCACATGGGGTTAACGACTTGCACGCCCATTATCATAATGTTACCATGCTCGGAGATCTAGCTTTCAGGGTTTCTAGGGTTAATGGTGTGCGTTCCAGCAGTGAGTGCCAACACCTACAATCCCCCAGGGGAGATGCGCTTTAAGTAACGCCATCTGTAGAGCTGGACCCTGCCATGAAGAGTCCTGACTCCGACTCTCCAGTAGATGTCACTGTTGTAGTTTCTGACCTGGAAACATAAGCTCACTCCTTTTAAAGAGACGGAACCCTGAGAACCTGAGGATGGAATATTGGGAAGATTAGAATAAGCGTTGTGAATATTAAAGATGACTTTGGGACTTGGCGTTATAGAGTGTTGTGGCCAAAGCGAGTGGATGTCATTGCTATTTGACTGACTGATGTCATATCCGTCATCGCTGATGTCATCTGTGCGCATGAAAAGCCATATTTTGTATCTTATGAATATTGTGCATCATTGTCATTTGCATTTTAATTATTATATTATTATTATTATTATTATTATTATTATTATTATTATTATTATTATTATTCATTTTATTTATTAAATAATTTATGAGTGGGCATCAAGCTCGCTGAAAAAAAATTATTCTGCATGGCCAGTAGCCCTGAATAGTCTTTTAAAGTGTCTGCAACCCTTAGGCTAAGGCCCCACGTTGCGGAAACGCAGCGTTTTTTGCAGATTTTGTTGCGTTTTTTTGAGCCAAAGCCAAGAGGAATGGGAACTATATACAAATGTTCTTCTACTTCTCTCTTCTGCTCAAACCACTCCTGGCTTTGGCTCAAAAAAACTGCAACAAAATCTGCAACAGAAGAAGCTGCGTTTCCGCAACGTGGGGCCTTAGTCTTTAGGAGGTATTCATATGTAGGAATTTGACGCTGAATTTGATGCTGATTTTGAGGCAGAATCCGTCTCAGATTCTGCTGGTAACCTGTCTCTCATTCATTTCAATGGGAGGCAGTAGATAATTTTTTTCTCCTAGTGGACCAAATAAGCGTCCTGCTCATTCTTCAGGCGGATTGTGCCCGAGAACTTCGATTGGAATGAATTTTAGGCGGAAAAAAAATAGACCTTTTCTATTGGCACAGAATTTGGCGTGGAATTTGAAATTTGGTCTCTGCCCAATAAAGTCAAACTACAGTGACCCTCCTTTCCAAATTCTGCTTCGAATTCAGCGCCAAATTCCTGCATATGAAGACCCCCTAAGGGTGCATTCACACGGAGTAAACGCGCCGCGCAATGTGGCGCGTTTAAGACGCGTGTACGCCGCGTTTTTTTACAGTGCGCGATTACGCCATAGTGTCAGAATGGGTATGCGGGTAAATGGATGGTAGTGGGTGTTAGTAACGGACTGTTTAACCCTTGACTACTTTGACCTTTTTTTATATCGTAGCCTTACTTTGTTTAGTGTTCTGTTCACATAACTGACTACTGGGCTTGTATTTTAAGAGATAAGTTGTATTTTTCAGTGGCGCCATTGCATGGTCGAAATAACTTACTGATTATAATATATTATTAATTGTATTATTTTGCATTACAAAATTTCCACCACTGAAGCAAATATAGTCTGTTAACTTTGTTCTGTATCTCTGTATGCATAGAATTTTTGTTTATTGTTTTAATGCTCTGGTTAATACAAAAAAAACCCACACCTTTTCTAAAAAAAAAAAAAAAAAAAAATGAGTATCTACTTCCTCAGTTCCATCGGCCCCCATAACGTAATTGCAGGGAAGCGATGGCTTGTAATGGCGGCCAAGGACTTAGCAATGGCTCCCATGTCAATCACCTGGGTACACTTCTTAGGGTAAGTTCAGATGGGGTTCAGATGGCCGCCTCAGGTTCCGGTCCAAAAGACGGGTAGCCGCAACTGAAAGCCGGTGCAATGCACTGGCATCCAGCCACGCATTCCTTCCAGATTAGGCCCAATGAATGGGCCTAATCTGGAGTAGGCTGTGTCTTCAGGCCGAATCGTGACGCGACTGAGCCTGAAGAATGAGCACCTTGCTTCTTTTTCGGCTTGTTCCAGCTCCCGGAAAAAACTCCTGACCAGCTCCCATTGATTTCAATGGGAGCCGTCTTTTTGGTCAGGGTTTTGAGACGAAAATCCGTGTGAACTTACCCTTAGGCCTTGTCAGAGGCAGGACCAAATTGGCCCAATGGTCTAGAACTCTAGAACCATATCAGTAATTGAGTCGCCTAGTGATAAATTATTCGGGGGGGGGGGGGGTGTCTTGAAAATATATATATATATATTTGATAAAAAAATTAATCAAAAATTATTTTATGTCCAATTTTGAGCCCCTAGTAATAAAGTACACTACCAGGACTAGGAAAAAAATGTTAAAAAAATATTCCATCAACATGTTTTTTGTCCAAAAGAAAAATAAATGTAAATATTTGGTAAAATTCTAGTCCCATAAATGGAGGAATGGGGGCCTGTTCTTGTGATTGAACACCTATGGTACCCCCCGTCCCGTGGTTAGGAGATATCAATGAAGCTTAGACCATCCCCTTTAATGTCAGTGATCATAGAACCCTCCGCTACTATGTTACATCTACTATACCATTACGACTAAAAATACTTACTGTATGTTTAACAATCCTAATAGTACGTTACATTGTCACAGCGATGATTCCCTGTACAGAGAGACTACAGTATATCACTCGTTACATTGTATATTGGTAAGGTTACAATAAAGCTAACGCTTCCGGCCCAGCCATTGCTCTCATACAACACGCTGAGTTAATGAAACGCTCCAGCCATGGCGATAATTCACATGTAAAGTTGCACTTAGCTCCTATTCAGCGAGGAATGTACAGCCATGTCAGTCAGCCGAATAATGCAAATCAAATAAGCATTGTACAAGGCAGACGCTAATGACCGGCCTTTCTTCTGTGTGAAAAGGCCATAATGTCCTTTGTTAATTCTGACAAAAATAAATGTCTAAGACAAATTGCCGGAGTGTTGAATCTTTCCTCGCAGAGAGGTTTCTTTCCCATACAAGGGAAGGAGGCGACTTGCGTCTACCAGGGAATCGTACTTTTGATGTTGACTGACAATGGAGTCTAATTGCTAATTTTCGGAGTAGCTACTGTAACATGTAGGTGGCCGGGGGGAGGTAAGACGTCCTTCACGTACTAAGTGTTTGTGTGGTCTTCTTGTAAGATATATAGTCTTGTCAATGATCGTGAAGAATTTTTGACCAATGTCAAGTACAGCTTGTATAATATAAAACAGCCGCCATTTGTCTGCGCTCTTTCCCATTCACAGCTGTTTCCTCCTTTTACCTCTTATTCTTTCTTCCATTAGTATTTTTCCTCCATTCATCTCTTATATATGTTACTGTATTATCTATGCTGCTGTAACATGGTGGGACTATTAAAGGATTATCTGATTTTATCTTATCTTATCCTACTCTTTCCTCTATCCACCCCTTACTATTTCCTTTATACACCTCTTAATCTTTCATGCATTTACCTCTTACTTTTTTTTCAATCATCTTACTCGTTCCTCCATCCACCTCTTACTCTTTCCTTCATTCAATTGCCCTAACAAAAGTCACCAATGACCTGCTAACCGCCAAAGCCAAGCGCCATTACTCTGTCCTCCTCCTCCTCGGTCTCTCCTCTGCCTCTGACACAGTTGACCACTCCCTCCTGTTAGAAATTCTCTCATCCCTTGGTATCTCAGACCTGGCCCATTCCTGGATCTCCTCATACCTCACCGACCGCACATTCAGCGTCTCCCACTCGCACACCACCTCCTCACCTCGCCCTCTCTCTGTACGTGTCCCCCAAGGCTCCATCCTAGGACCCCTCCTGTTCTCCATCTACACCCTTGGCCTGGGCCAACTCATAGAATCTCATGGTTTTCAATACCATTGCTATGCCGATGACACCCAAATATACATCTCTGGACCAGACATTACCTCCCTGCTGGACAGAGTTCCAGATTGTTTAGCGGCCGTAGCCTCCTTCCACTCCTCCCACTTTCTCAAACTCAACATGGAGAAAACGGACTTCATCATCTTCAGCCCATCCTGTATGGCCCCTCCACCCGACCCATCTATCAAAGTTAACGGAACCCCACTTACCCCTGTTCCACAGGCCCGATGTCTTGGGGCAACCCTGGACTCCGACCTATCCTTCAAGTCACATATTCAAACCCTCAACACTTCCTGCCGCCTCCAGCTCAAAAACATCCATCGAGTCTGCTCCTTCCTCACCCCTGAAACTAATAAGACGCTCGTCCAGGCCCTCATAATCTCCCGCTTAGACTACTGCAACACCCTTCTCCATGGACTCCCAGCTAACACCCTCGCCCCCCTCCAGTCCACCTTAAACTGCGCTGCTCGCTTAATCCACCTCACCCCCCGATCTTCATCGGCTGCTCCCCTCTGCCAGTCCCTCCACTGGCTACCTATAGCCCAGCGAATTGAGTTCAAGCTACTAACGCTAACATATAAAGCCATCCACAACCTGTCCCCTCCATATATCTCTGACCTCATCCACAACCTGTCCCCTCCATATATCTCTGACCTCATCCACAACCTGTCCCCTCCATATATCTCTGAACTCATCTCCCGCTACCTGCCCACACATAACCTCAGATCCTCCAATGACCTCCTACTCCGCTCTGCTCTCATCCTCTCCTCACACAACCGCCTCCAAGATTTCTCCCGTGCATCCCCCATACTCTGGAACTCCCTACCAAGACACATAAGACTGACCCCCACAATCACAGGCTTCAAGAAGGCCCTGAAGACTCACCTATTCAGGAAGACCTACAACCTCCAATAACACTATCACCACACCGCCATCTGTACAGTCTCCCCCTCTCCTTCTGTCTCTCCCCCCTTCCCCCATAGATTGTAAGCCCTCGCGGGCAGGGCCCTCTACCCCACTGTGCCAGTCGGTCACTGTTAGTTTTATATCTACCTGTATATTTTGTGTATTGTATGTAACCCCCAAATGTAAAGCACCATGGAATTAATATAATAATGTACAGCACCATGGGATTAATATAATAATGTACAGCACCATGGAATTAATATAATAATGTACAGAGCACCATGGGATTAATATAATAATGTACAGCACCATGGGATTAATATAATAATGTACAGAGCACCATGGGATTAATATAATAATGTAAAGCACCATGTGATTAATATAATAATGTACAGCACCATGGGATTAATATAATAATGTACAGCACCATGGGATTAATATAATAATATACAGTACCATGGAATTAATATAATAATGTACAGCACCATGGAATTAATATAATAATGTACAGCACCATGGAATTAATATAATAATGTACAGCACCATGGAATTAATATAATAATGTACAGCACCATGGGATTAATATAATAATGTACAGCACTAGGCAATTAATATAATAATGTACAGCACCATGGGATTAATATAATAATGTACAGCACCATGGAATTAATATAATAATGTACAGCACCATGGAATTAATATAATAATGTACAGCGCCATGGGATTAATATGATAATGTACAGCACCATGGAATTAATATAATAATGTACAGCACCATGGAATTAATATAATAATGTACAGCACCATGGGATTAATATAATAATGTACAGCACCATGGAATTAATATAATAATGTACAGCACCATGGAATTAATATAATAATGTACAGCACCATGGAATTAATATAATAATGTACAACATCATGGAATTAATATAATAATGTACAGAACCATGGAATTAATATAATAATGTACAGCACCATGGAATTAATATAATAATGTACAGCGCCATGGGATTAATATGATAATGTACAACATCATGGAATTAATATAATAATGTACAGCACCATGGAATTAATATAATAATGTACAGCACCATGGAACTAATGGTGCTATATAAATAATAATTCACCTCTTACTCTTTCCTCCATTCATCTCTTATTGACTGTAGAGATAAAGAACTCTTTTCTGTCGTCTTTGGTGGGAACCTGATGTTGATTCCGAAAAACAATGCTGTTTCTCATTATTGCGATATATCGGTACCCTGTGCCAACTTTGACTTTTTGTGGCTTCATATTGGATCAATATCAGGCTTATCAGTTGATAACCTTTACTTAGGATAGGTCATCAATTGAAGATTGTGGGGACTGCTGTTTTTCTCTTGCTTGGTGAGATTGATAGGTCTCTCTCAATAATATATATATATATATATATATATATATATATATATATATATATATATATATATTCTGTATAGATAAGGGCTGCCATTACATTTATGCAGTAGCTTTCTTCCTAGAATTACCGGTTCTCCCTGGGCCAATTCTCCTGATATTTCCTCCTATCATTTTGTCCTGTTCTTTCAGCTTTTATCTGAGAGTATATATAACCTGTTGAGCGGTGTGCGGGTATCTATAACAAAATCTAGCCAGAGATATAAAGAGCCCCTGAGCTATTTACACGTGTCCTACCGATTACAGGATATTCCAGGAGTTCATCTTTAGTAGATGGAGACAATCATCTGTCCGGCAGTAAAGAATCTTACATTTCACCATTCTTCTGTCAGAGTTTTTTTTCTGAATATGGCCCCTGGGTGGTTTTCCAAATAGTGTGTGTATATATATATATAGGTCTGTGTCTATAACGTAGGAATAAGAGCAGCACTACTTCTTGCCAAGTCCAATGGAGTCGTTTCCAGAAGCAGGAGGTTACTGGATCTGCCAATTGATGTGGGATCCGGGTGTCAGGCCCCCCACTGTTCAGATACTAATAATAGTGTGTTCTTCTCTAGCCCCCACCATTCCTGAGTAACAAGCACACTTATTTTTGGTGCCTGATGTGCTGGTTAAGCTCTGTAATGTCAGGTGGGCGGTGTCAGGCAGGGGGTGTGATTCAGAGCTCCGATCAGAGGCAGCCAGTGTTAGAGGTCAGAATCACACCCCCTTGTCTGCTCCTGCCTGACACCGCCCTTCTGACAGTACAGAGACTAAATAGTATCAAGTACCAAAACTAACAGCACTGATTACTCAGGAATAGAGATGAGCAAACAGCGTTCAATAGAATTGATATTCGATCGAATATCAGCCCGTTCGAGGTATTCGATTACAATCGAATACCACAAGGCAAATGCACTAAAAATTAAATTCTCCTCCCACCTTCCCTGGCACTTTTTTTTGCACCAATAGCAGGGGAGGTGGGACAGGAACTACGACAACGGAGGCATCGAAAAAAAATCGGAAAAAGTAATTGGCTGGCTAAATCAGGTGACCTCCAATTTATAGGAATAGTGGATTTAAGATCCGGGTCATATGAGACTGTGAACTATGTGACTGTGAGACAGGGACAGATGTACAGGCAGGGTTAGCTAGGGATAACCTTTATTTAGGGGGGGTGTCACTCACACAGCTCTTCGTGGCTCTATCTCGTCAGGATCCCTGTCAGCTTGCGATATGCGGGAGCTGACTTTTTCCCATTGACCAGCGTTGATTGGCCGAATGCCATACAGAGTACAGCATTCGGCCAATCAACACTGGTTCTGACGGAGGGTGCGGAGTCTAAGAGCGGTCCACAGCAGTCTCCATTGTGGTCCGATCTCAGATGTAGCAGAGCTGTGCGATCAACACTACTACATCAGAGATCGGACCACAATGGAGACTGCTGTGTACCGATCTTAGACTCTGCCTCCTGCGGCAGAAGCAGCGTTGATTGGCCGAATGCTGTACTCTGTATGACATTTGGCCAATCAACACTGGTCAATGCATTCCTATGGGAAAAAGTCAGCTCCTGCATATCGCAAGCTGACAGGGATCCCGACGAGATAGTGGCATAATACAGGTACTTGGGCATGTTAGATGTCCCCAGGCATGCTTCCAGGGTGTTGGCATCATTTCCTGGGGTGTCATAGTGGATTTGGTGACTCTCCTGAGTCGAAGTGTGGCTTCCCCTGAAACAAAGCATTTTTCCCTCATAGACTATAATGGGGTTCGATATTTGTTCGAATAGTCGAATATTGAGGGCAATTCGGAACAAATATCAAATCTCGAATATTTCACTGTTCGCTCATCTCTACTCAAGAACAGTGAGGGCTAGAGAAAAAATTCCAACTGTGCCAGAATCAGTGGAGGATCACCTATTAATTGTTCTGGGTTTGTTGTAGGTGGTGAAAGGTTCTCTTTAAGGTGCCCACACACCTTCAATTGACGACTGATTCTACTGACGCTGGGTTCACACCAGCGTTCAGTACTCCGTTCTCAGGTTTCCGTCTTCTGTATGCAGATGACGGAAAGCTGTCATGCCAAGTCCGGCCGTGAGCGCCGGTGAGCGTTTTATGCTCTCCGCGGCGAAACGGTTTTTTTTTAAACCGGACACAGAGTACTGCATGTCCGACTCTGTGTCCGTTTTTAAAAAAACGCTCACCGGCGCTCACGGTCGGACACTTTTCAAACCTATTCAAATGAATGGGTTTGAAACGATGCCGGCAGGTTTCCGTCTCCGTTTTGTGCAGGAAACGGAAACCTGCAGAACAGACTCCCAGGCGCAGATGTGAACGAGCCCTGACCGCTCTTCCTCCTAACGTCCCCACACACCGGCACTCTCTGCTTGGTTGAGTATGCTTGTGTTTTCAGTAGGGACAGGAGAGTGTCAGAGCACCAAAGGATCAGGCATGGCAAACATTCAGTCAATCGCAAAGTGATTTTATGATATTTTACACAAAGATTCCGCATCGTGCTCCATTTCTTTTCGTTCCCCCATTGTATTGCGCCTGTGTTGTCAATGCCAATCGCACACCAAGCTTGTAGAAGAGAAGTCTCTGCAGTATACACCATCACTGCTAAAAGAAACATCTTACACTCCCCTGTGATGCATTACAAGTAAATACGGTATAGTGGCAAGTATTCTAAACCGTGAGAACTATCGCTGTGTTTTCTTCTACACATCCATTATAGCTATTGTTTGGCATATTCCGTATTTTTGCACTAATAATGCAGCATTAGGAAGCATTTCCATAGCGATATTCTTCAGTGCAGACTGGCACAGAGCAGCCTCATTTCTAAGAAAAGCTTTATTTATTCCACGAACAGCCTGCAGATGCTTGAAGGTACGCTTGGTATTGTACAAGAAGTGAATTGTATGAGATTTTTTGATATTTTCTCTGCTAATCCGTAGCCGCTTTGCCTGTTGACGGGGAGCACAAATATGCTTGTTACTTATACAAAAAGTAAAGAGGCGTGGAAATACTCGAACATGCACCCTGATCTTGGCAAGATTCATCTCGTAAATTCGTGAGGGTCACCTGCATATCTGGAGTCTGAATTATCAGGGGTCCAAGGAGGTGAAGACCTTTGCTTACCTCTGTGGGGCTCTACTGCGTCCTGGAGACATTAGTAGCCCCAGGTTACTCCAAACATCACTCAGGAGGGAAAGAAGATCCAGAAAGACATGGAAAGGTGAAGTATTTTAACATGTTGTTGGGGCCTTCCATATAGGGTCTAAAGAAACCCAAGTGTAATAATAATTCATGGGTGGCAAACCCCAAAATTCTTGGATTCAACCAAATCCGAAATTTTTGGAAGTCATATAACAAAGCTGGCTCGGTACAAGTTCATGCTCTAATCCCTAGCCATCACCATGTTAAAGAATAGGAGGAGCTGAACAGATTGATGGTTTTGTGGGGAAAGACTCAGTATAATTATATACTATTTCCTTCTCTTTTTGGGTTTAAGAGTCCAGTGGGTGGTCCTTCTCACTGGTTGACAGCTACAGATGTATCAATCCATAACATAATGTCTAACCTTCCCAGACCTCTCCTCTGCTAAAATGACTTTCACTATGAAAATCACTGTTCTATCCTGCAAGTCACATGACACAGATGACTCATCGCTATAGATGTCTATGGAGAGTGGATGGGGAGGAGTGAGCTGGAAATTCAGGGAATAACAGAAAAAAACTCCAGCTTAAACGGATTTTGGAGCTAAATACAAAAAAAGTTGTAGCAGACTCAAAGCACTTTCCTCACATCAGTACAGGTCACCTCTTTATATGTCCTGCAGGGTCCTGAGACTTGTTGTTTCTGAGTAAGAGAGTGAAGGTTATAGAGCAGATTCTCCTGTATTCGATATGTGCAGGGTAGGGCACTCACCAACTCAGAAAAATCAGAATTTTTTAAAATTCCATATTGCAATTTAGAGTCCACCCCTAACCACCTAGTTACAGTAAAGCAGCAGTTTGGCAGCACGAGGGTGCAAAAATCTTGACTTTTGGTTTTTTCCTGTCTAATAACACAAGCATACAGCTCCCCCAGTAGTACAACATCACTATCTGGTCAGACACTCTACCATACCATGCTCTTCCTGGTATCCCTTATGGTGGCAGGAGCAGAAGTGACTAACACTAAGCCACGCCTTATTAATGGATGCTGCCAGACAGTGGCCATTACTAATGTAATAAAAATAAAGTAAAAAAACTAGACCTTTAAAAATCTATGGAAATAAAAGTGCAGCCACAGGTCATTGATATAGTTTACCAAGTCTGATGTAGTCCAATTAGCAGATCTGGAAAAAAAAGAGGAGAAAGAAAAACAGCAAAAAAATTTATAAAACCTGAATAAATAATATAGTTATCTCACTTACCCATTCTGGTACAGGGTTGCCTGTTCACATGGAGTAAACCATCTCATGGGCTGGTTAACGTCATGTCATAAGGGTTGCTAGAAATCATTCAACAATTCACTGATTTTTGGTATTTTGTGCCACAACAGGAAGCAGGCTCCATTCATCAGAGTGCAGGGACTCCTTCTCCTCCTAAGAGAGTCCCCACACTAAAGGGATTAATCATGGTCAGGACTAGGGTTGAGCCGATCTTGACTTTTCAGGATCGATTTTGAAATCCAATTTCCAATCATTTTTCATTCGATCCCGATCTCGATACCAATTCAAGTCAATGGGATTTTTTTTACTAATCGGAGATCGGATTTTAAAAACAATACTATTCACTATACAGCATGGAATCTAACAATTCAACGCTTTAATTGTTAGACTCCATGCTGTGTAGTGATTTTTTAAAATCACTAAGTAACCACAGGATTTTTTTTTATTAATCCTCTGGCTACTTAGTCCCCCCTGGTGTCCACTTACCTGCAGAGATGGCTGGTCCGATGCCTGGTGTTCTCATTCTTCTTCTCCTCGCTGCCCCCGCCTCCCAGGTTAGGAGAGTGTGGGCGGGTTAGGAGAGTGTGGGCGGGTACTGGGAGGGGAAAAGTCACGTCTCCCTGCCCTGTACCCACCCACACTCTCCTAAGCCAAAAGCCCCGCCTTCTTCCTAGCTCTTTAAACACTAACCTGGGAGGCGGGGCCAGCGAGGCGAAGAAGAACGAGAACACCGGGCATCGGACCAGCCATCTCTGCAGGTAAGTAACTACTAGAGATGTTAGCTAGTCTCCCATTAGAATGAATGGACGCAGCCGGCATGCAGAGGGTTAAGGCTGTGTGCCAGCTGCTTCCATTCATTCCTATGGAACCGCAGCGGAGCCTTCACACTGAGTATACACCCCGCTCAGAATGAGCGGAGTGTATACTCAGTGTGAAGGCTAACATTGTTAGCTTTTCCCACAATGCCTATCCAGTAGCAAAGCGTTGTGGGAAATAATCACCGATCTCGATCCCACGTAAAAAGATCGTGTTTGGAATTCCAATGGTGATCGTGAAATTTTCTCGATTGCCGATTGGAATCCAATCTTTTCTGAACACGATCGCTCAACCCTAGTCAGGACCCTTATTGGGCAACCATTGATACTGCCTCTTAGATGGAATCACACAGTGCGTGGTGCAGAGTGTGGTATATAGATTCAGTATAGCAGCCTTATACATTAGGGCTCCTATAGAGATACCATATTTCTGTATAGCAGCCCAAACAAACGTCAGGGTCACTATAACGCAGATTTGGAATTTGTAAATCTGGCCAAAATGAATTTTGGGATTGAAACAACAAATACAAAACAAAACTTGAGAGGTTCGCCCAACATTAGTTGGCACTTGTACAGATCCTCAATGTGAACAGCTTACAATCTTCATTTACAAATATCCAATGTTGTCAAGTCAAGAAATAATAGTTTGCTGTCTGTCCTCACTTGTATACCTGCTAAGGCAGCAAAATCGAAAGACAATGCGGTAAATTCCAAATTTGTAAGTAGGAACATCAATGTTTGACATTAGTTACTTTCTTTCCTTTGCTCTCTATTAGAGATGAGCGAGTAGTATTCGATGGAGTAGGTGTTAGATCAAATACTACGGTATTCGAAATACTCGTACTCAATTGAGTACCACTCGCTATTCGAATGGAAAAATTTGATGCAGAACCAGCGTTGATTGGCCGAATGCTATACAGTCGGCCAATCAATGCTGGTTCTTCTCCTACCTTTAGAAGTCTTCTTCAGCGTGCCCGCGGCGTCTTCCAGCTCTGAATTCACTCTGTCAGGCATCGGGCCTGGGCAGAGCCAGAGCCGACTGCGCATGCCCGCGCTACAAGAAAATGTCCACTTTGACTGTAAGCGGCCATTTTCTTGTAGTATGGCCATGCTCAGTCATCTCTGCCCAGGCCCGATGCCTGGCAGAGTGAATTTAGAGCCAGAAGATGCCGCGGGGACGCTGCACGGAGAAGACTTCTCGGAGGATCCAGCCCGACCCTCACTCGTGGACTTGGTAAGTTCAATTTGATCGAATGTTGCCTACCCCTGAAACGAGCATTTTCCCCCCATAGACTATAATAGGATTCGATATTCGATTCGAGTAGTTGAATATTGAGGGGCTACTCGAAACGAATATTGAATATCGAGTATTTAACTACTCGCTCATCTCTACTCTCTATATATCATGATCTAAGCTTATATATACGGGGTACAATCCTCTTCTTCGATTCCTTGTATACAATGTGATGTATCTACTGGATTCTCACAATATTACACACAAATCTATTTATGGCTCAGATACGACACCTTTGTATGTCAGATATCAGATTGGATCCAGGTTGTTCCTGGGAAAACACAAAGCTGTCAAAATTGCCGTGCAAGCAAGATTCGATTTTTATGGCGGATCTGTCGTCTTTCTTGACATGTCTATTTTAGTTAACACTTGTATTCTTCATGATATAATAACGCCGGGGCTTTCTAGAACGCTACGTTGTGCCGCTTTACTCTCCCACTGAGAAATTTATGAATATATTGACAAATTGGTTTTCCTGTTACCTGTCCATTAGGGTTGAGCAATCGGGATTGGGAAAGATCGGATCGAGTAAATTTCACAATCGCGATTGGCTGAAAAATGATCGGAAATCAGATTTTAAAATCGATCCTGAAATCTCAAAATCGGCTCAACCCTACCGTCCATAAAAGTAATATTATTAGCCGTTAGAGATGAGCGAGTAGTATTCGATTGAGTAGGTATTCGAATGAATACTACCGTATTCAAAATACTCGTACTCGATCGAATACTACTCCTATTCACAGTAAAGATTCAATTCAGAGCCAGCGTTGATTGGCCGAATGCTGTATACTGTATAGTAGAGATGAGCGAACACCAAAATGTTCGAGGTTCGAAATCCGATTCGAACAGTCGCTCACTGTTCGACTGTTCGAACGGGTTTCGAACCCCATTATAGTCTATGGGGAACATATACTCGTTAAGGGGGAATCCCAAATCCGTCTCAGGAGGGTCACCAAGTCCACTATGACACCCCAGGAAATGATACCAACACTCTGGAATGACACTGGGACAGCAGGGGAAGCATGTCTGGGGGCATAAAAGTCACTTTATTGCATGGAAATCCCTGTCAGCTTGCAATTGTCGCAAGCTAACTTTTTCCCATAGGATTGCATTGGCCAGCACTGATTGGCCGAATTCTGTACTCTGGCCAATCAGCGCTGGCTCTGCTGGAGGAGGCGGAGTCTAAGATCGCTCCACACCAGTCTCCATTCTGGTCCGACCTTAGACTCCGCCTCCTCCAGCCGACCCAGCGCTGATTGGCCGAATTCCATATTCTGGCCAATCAGCGCTGGCCAATGCATTCTATTGGCGTGATGAAGCAGTGCTGAATGTGTGTGCTTAGCTCAACTACGCCGGTGGAGTAGTTGAGCTAAGCACACACATTCAGCTCTGCTTCAATCAGCGCTGGCCAATGCAAGGGTTCAAGCGCACCCTCGGCTCTGATGTAGCAGAGCCGAGGGTGCACTTGAACCCTTGTGCACCCTCGGCTCTGCTACATCAGAGCCAAGGGTGCGCTTGAACCCTTGTGCACACTCGCCTCTGCTTCATCACGCTAATAGAATGCATTGGCCAGCGCTGATTGGCCAGAGTACGGAATTCGGCCAATCCGCGCTGGCTCTGCTGGAGGAGGCGGAGTCTAAGGTCGGACCAGAATGGAGACTGGTGTGGAGCGATCTTAGACTCCGCCTCCTCCAGCAGAGCCAACGCTGATTGGCCGAATTCTGTACTCTGTGGCCAATCAGCGCTGGCCAATGCATTCCTATGGGAAAAAGTTTATCTCACAAAAATCACAATTACACACCTGATAGAGCCCCAAAAAGTTATTTTTAATAACATTCCCCCCTAAATAAAGGTTATCCCTAGCTATCCCTGCCTGTACAGCTATCCCTGTCTCATAGTCACAAAGTTCACATTCTTATATGACCCGGATTTGAAATCCACTATTCGTCTAAAATGGAGGTCACCTGATTTCGGCAGCCAATGACTTTTTCTGATTTTTTTCAATGCCCCCGTTGTCGTAGTTCCTGTCCCACCTCCACTGCGCTGTTATTGGTGCAAAAAAAGCGCCAGGGAAGGTGGGAGGAATCAAATTTTTTTAGAGTTTTACACGTGGTGTTCGATTCTATTCGAACAGAGCGAATAGCGTGATGTCCGATCGAACATGTGTTCGATAGAACGCTGTTCGCTCATCTCTACTGTATAGCATTCGGCCAATCAACGCTGGTCAATGCATTCCTATGAGAAAAAGTCAGCTCCCGCATAACTGCAAACTGCCAGCTCTCCCGACTAGCAAAGCGAGCCTGCTGCAGAAGCAGCGTTGATTGGCCGAATGCTATACACTGTATAGCATTCGGCCAATCAATGCTGGCTCTGCAGGACAAGTAAGGGTCGGTTCACGTTAGCGCTTGCCTCCCGTCCAGAAGGAGTCCACAGGAGGTCCCCGCCGAACGGAATATCAGCGCAACTGCAAGCACTGGACAGTTAAGCGCACGGATCCCAAATCATATAATCGGCTCTTTGTTCTTGCCGCGCACTGCCCGCATGAATCATTTATATCATTTGTGTCATTATATGCTATGGGGTCCGTGTGCTTAACTGCACAGCGCTTGCAGTTGCGCTGCTATTCCGTTCGGGGGAGGGGGTCCTCCTGCAGACTCCTTCCAGACAGGAGGCAAGCGCTAATGTGAGCGAGCATTATAGTGTGGAAGCCACCATGAGGGGCATTAGTTATAGAATACAGGGGCTGCAATGAGGGAACATTATAGTTTCAGGCCTGAAAGAGGGGCATTATACTGTGTGGGGCCACTGGAGGGATGTTATGCTATGTGGCACTTCAAGGGAGCATGATACTGATTGGACGCATTATAATGTTTCAGGGCCACTCGAGAGGCATTATACTTTATGGGGCCACAAAGGGGCTAGGTGAAGTTAGGCAAGGCCAATGGTGGCCTGCAGGGCCCGGAGCAGAGGGACACCACTTTAAATGCTGTTCCAAGGAGACCCCCACTACCATAGGACCTGGTATAAAGGCACTGTTGGCCCTATGGTTAAAGCAACCCTGGCAACATGAAATGGTTAGAGGCATGGCCATGATATGTAAATATGTTCATGTCAATAATTTGTTTCCTCTTCTGGTCCTCCAAATACTTTAATGCTATGATCTTCCCTCTAGCTGTGAATGCCATTCTTAGCCTTCGCCTGTAGGAAAATCTCCCAAATCAGGCCCCTCCCCTGTTGCACTTGCCAGAACTTGCATTACTTCATCAGTTCGTGGTCACCGTGGTCTGTTTCTTCTTCTATTAAAGACTCTTCATGGCACTAGTATTGGGTTGGGAGACATAATGGACCTCACAGACTCCCTTGAACCCCTAGGAGGAATAAAACAAAGTTGCTTCTGGATTGTTTTTGGAAATATAAGTACGGCATTCGCTAAACCCTGACGAGTCAGGAGCGGTGACGGATCCTCCTTAAAGGGGTTCTTTACAGGGCTAAGTACATTGAGTTACAGCAAGTCCTGCCCTAGTTTTTCATGTCAGCGTCGCGTCCTCGGGACTCGTCTTTTTGGCCAATCATTGTAAACAATTTTTGATTTATCGTGGAGAACATTGACTTTAACGACTCCTTTATTATCTGTAAATGTCCAAATCAAAGAGATTTTTTTTTTTGCACCGTCGTTGCTTATTCTGGAAAATGTAGCGCCCTGGAATCTCCTGCCATGCTCTCCAGTCGCTGTTTTTTCCATTATTTTTTAAATATGGATTGAAATTCGTTCTCGGAATTTATATTTAATAATCAAGATCTTCTGAATATTTCCCGCGACTGCCAATGTGGAGTCTAATATGATTAGAAGACCTTTTGTCTCCTCTGTTATTTTTTTTCCTTCTTCCTCTTTCTCAACACAATTATGTCGAGTGAGAGTGTCTGAGTTATACGCTTCACTTTTTATGGCTGTATTCCGTGAAACTCTCCATGTGTTTACCTTCACTTGTAGACTGTGCGTTCTCTGTGGTTCCTGGCAACACCTTGAATTCCTCGCTGTCTATTACTTTACAATGGAATGCGAAGCCACAGAATGTAGAGAGGTGGATCTCACAAGTATGAGAAGTCAGTCATCTCAGCTAAAAGGCACATCTTGAATAAGAATTAAGAAAGAATTGACGCCTTTCCGACTTTTTTTTTTTTTTTCTTCTTCTTGGTCCATCCCCTTAATTAAAAAAGCAGATTTTGTGGCCACCAAAAGAGGTCACTGTGGTTCTCCTTAAGCTTATCTTGTGGTCATAGCTACTTTGTTTACATGGAAGACAGATATGGACCAATTGCACATCATGTCTTGTTGTCATTGAATTAAAGGTGATAAATTATTACATGCCATTCTGATTACTGTCACCAAAACCAAGGATATCACCCCAGCCCTGAAGATAGATAGGTTACTGTCACCAGAACCAGCATATCACCCCAGCCCTGCAGATAGATAGGTTACTGTCACCAGATCCAGCATATCACCCCAGCCCTGCAGATAGATAGGTTAGTGTCATCAGAACCAGCATATCACCCCAGCCCTGCAGATAGATAGGTTACTGTCACCAGAACCAGCATATCACCCCAGCCCTGCAGATAGATAGGTTACTGTCACCAGACCCAGCAAATCACCCCAGCCCTGCAGATAGATAGGTTATAGTCACCAGAACCAGCATATCACCCCAGCCTGCAGATAGATAGGCTAGTGTCACCAGACCCAGCATATCACCCCAGCCCTGCAGATAGATAGGTTATAGTCACCAGAACCAGCATATCACCCCAGCCTGCAGATAGATAGGCTAGTGTCACCAGACCCAGCATATCACCCCAGCCCTGCAGATAGATAGGTTACTGTCACCAGACCCAGCATATCACCCCAGCCTGCAGATAGATAGGCTAGTGTCACCAGACCCAGCATATCACCCCAGCCCTGCAGATAGATAGGTTACTGTCACCAGACCCAGCATATCACCCCAGACCTGCAGATAGATAGGTTACTGTCACCAGAACCAGCATATCACCCCAGCCCTGCAGATAGATAGGTTAGTGTCACCAGAACCAGCATATCACCCCAGCCCTGCAGATAGATAGGTTACTGTCACCAGACCCAGCATATCACCCCAGCCTGCAGATAGATAGGCTAGTGTCACCAGACCCAGCATATCACCCCAGCCCTGCAGATAGATAGGTTACTGTCACCAGACCCAGCATATCACCCCAGACCTGCAGATAGATAGGTTACTGTCACCAGAACCAGCATATCACCCCAGCCCTGCAGATAGATAGGTTACTGTCATCAGAACCAGCATATCACCCCAGTCCTGCAGATAGATAGGTTAGTGTCACCAGAACCAGCATATCATCCCAGCCCTGCAGATAGATAGGTTATTGTCACCAGACCCAGTATATCACCCCAGCCCTGCAGATTGATAGGTTATCATCACCAGAACCAGCATATCACCCCAGCCCTGCAGATAGATAGGTTACTGTCACCAGACCCCAGCATATCACCCCAGCCCTGCAGATAGATAGGTTAGTGTCACCAGAACCAGCATATTACCCCAGCCCTGCAGATAGATAGGTTACTGTCACCAGACCCAGCATATCACCCCAACCCTGCAGATAGATAGGTTACTGTCACCAGACCCAGCATATCACCCCAGCCCTGCAGATAGATAGGTTACTGTCACCAGACCCCAGCATATCACTCCAGCCCTGCAGATAGATAGGTTAGTGTCACCAGAACCAGCGTATCACCCCAGCCCTGCAGATAGATAGGTTACTGTCACCAGAACCAGCATATCACCCCAGTCCTGCAGATAGATAGGTTACTGTCACCAGAACCAGCATATCACCCTAGTCCTGCAGATAGATAGGTTACTGTCACTAGAACCAGCATATCACCCCAGCCCTGCAGATAGATAGGTTACTGTCACCAGACCCCAGCATATCACCCCAGCCCTGCAGCTAGATAGGTTAGTGTCACCAGAACCAGCATATCACCCCAGCCCTGCAGATAGATAGGTTAGTGTCACCAGAACCAGCATATCACCCCAGCCCTGCAGATAGATAGGTTAGTGTCACCAGAACCAGCATATCACCCCAGCCCTGCAGATAGATAGGTTACTGTCACCAGAACCAACAGATCACCCCAGCCCTGCAGATAGATAGGTTATAGAGATGAGCGAACAGTGTTCTATCGAACACATGTTCGATCGGATATCAGGGTGTTCGCCATGTTCGAATCGAATCGAACACCACGTGGTAAAGTGCGCCAAAATTCGATTCCCCTCCCACCTTCCCTGGCGCCTTTTTTGCACCAATAACAGCGCAGGGGAGGTGGGACAGGAACTACGACACTGGGGGCATTGAAAAAAATTGGAAAAAGTCATTGGCTGCCGAAATCAGGTGACCTCCATTTTAGACGAATAGTGGATTTCAAATCCGGGTCATATGAGAATGTGAACTTTGTGACTATGAGACAGGGATAGCTGTACAGGCAGGGATAGCTAGGGATAACCTTTATTTAGGGGGGAATGTTATTAAAAATAACTTTTTGGGGCTCTATCGGGTGTGTAATTGTGATTTTTGTGAGATAAACTTTTTCCCATAGGGATGCATTGGCCAGCGCTGATTGGCCGAATTCCGTACTCTGGCCAATCAGTGCTGGCCAATGCATTCTATTAGCTTGATGAAGCAGAGTGTGCACAAGGGTTCAAGCGCACCCTCGGCTCTGATGTAGCAGAGCCGAGGCTGCACAAGGGTTCAAGCGCACCCTCGGCTCTGATGTAGGAGAGCCGAGGGTGCACTTGAACCCTTGTGCACCCTCAGCTCTGCTACATCAGAGCCGAGGGTGCGCTTGAACCCTTGTGCACACTCTGCTTCATCAAGCTAATAGAATGCATTGGCCAGCGCTGATTGGCCAATGTATTCTATTAGCCTGATGAAGTAGAGCTGAATGTGTGTGCTAAGCACACACATTCAGCTCTACTTCATCGGGCTAATAGAATGCATTGGCCAGCGCTGATTGGCCAGAGTACGGAACTCGACCAATCAGCGCTGGCTCTGCTGGAGGAGGCGGAGTCTAAGATCGCTCCACACCAGTCTCCATTCAGGTCCGACCTTAGACTCCGCCTCCTCCAGCAGAGCCAGCGCTGATTGGCCGAATTCCGTACTCTGGCCAATCAGCACTGGCTAATGCATTGTATTGGCTTGATGAAGCAGTGCTGAATGTGTGTGCTTAGCACACACATTCAGCTCTACTTCATCGGGCTAATAGAATGCATTGGCCAATCAGCGCTGGCCAATGCATTCTATTAGCGTGAACTGAGTTTGCACAGGGGTTCTAGTGCACCCTCAGCTCTGCTACATCAGATTGCTACATCTGATGTAGCAGTGCCGAGTGTGCATCAGATGTGTAGTTGAGCAAAACTGACTCAGCACTGCTAAGTCTGCATTCGCATAGGAATGCATTGGCCAGCCTTCGGCCAATCAGCGCTGGCTCTGCCGGAGGAGGCGGAGTCTAAGGTCGGACCTGAATGGAGACTGGTGTGGAGCGATCTTAGACTCCGCCTCCTCCAGCAGAGCCAGCGCTGATTGGTCGAGTTCCGTACTCTGGCCAATCAGCACTGGCCAATGCATTTCTATGGGGAAAAGTTAGCTTGCGAAAATCGCAAACTGACAGGGATTTCCATGAAATAAAGTGACTTTTATGCCCCCAGACATGCTTCCCCTGCTGTCCCAGTGTCATTCCAGGGTGTTGGTATCATTTCCTGGGGTGTCATAGTGGACTTGGTGACCCTCCAGACACGAATTTGGGTTTCCCCCTTAACGAGTTTATGTTCCCCATAGACTATAATGGGGTTCGAAACCCATTCGAACACTCGAACAGTGAGCGGCTGTTCGAATCGAATTTCGAACCTCGAACATTTTAGTGTTCGCTCATCTCTAATAGGTTACTGTCACCAGACCCCAGCATATCACCCCAGCCCTGCAGATAGATAGGTTAGAGTCACCAGAACCAGCATATCACCCCAGCCCTGCAGATAGATAGGTTACTGTCACCAGACCCAGCATATCACCCCAGCCCTGCAGATAGATAGGTTACTGTCACCAGAACCAGCATATCCCCCCAGACCTGCAGATAGATAGGTTACTGTCACCAGAACCAGCCCTGCAATGATATATTAAATTTGTATTAGAAATTGAAGCCCAATATCTCTGTTAAATTTGAGGTAAAGTACATTTGGAGTCGTGTACAGATGTATTTTATAACTGACACTGATGATGAGCAGTGAAAATGTAAAAAGCTTGGAAATTAGTTTTGTTTCTGTAACAAAATCTTATTGGTTTATGTCGTAATGTGCAGGATGTCAAACTCTGCCTTTTGATCCTGTAAGTAATAACACATATCGATTGGGTGCCAGGAAAGACTTGGGATTGGGTGCCAAGATTTGGGTGCTTTTTGGCTGACTCTGATAATACAACCCCTTTTAATAATTGCAGAATAGTTTTTCAATAGGAATTCTGACAATTGGCTTTGCCTTATTCCATGCGGAAGCGATAAAGCGTAGTCTAGACACACTGGCACTATGACCCAAGGTAAGGGGAATAAAATATCTCGGTGGTGATAGAACATTATCTTTCTTTATTAAGGATTAAGTTAGTCTGCTAATCCAGGTAATGGTGGTCAATGATAAGAACTCAACCCCCATGCGAAGTACTTGTAAGGTACAAGGTAACAGGTGGTTAAAACGGGAATTGTTCCTTCAATATGCAAATCAATAGGACCATCCCATCCGTGGAAACTGGAGGCCACCAGAATGGCTCATCTGTGGGGGTTCAAGTGTTGGACCCGCACAGATCACATATTGATTTGGGTATGAGAACCCATCAGTAGGAAAAATCCAAATCCTTCACCTCCAGAGCTAGCATCTGGCAGTCTTCTGTTGTCTTCTGACCTCCAGAATGGTTTTGCAGCCCCAGGGGAACACTGAGACATGTGAGAGAAAAAAGAGCCAAAAAGTGGAGAAAGAAGCATTTTTCTTTAACATTACAAATATGTTATATTCACTTGTAATATTGATTTATGGAAAGAAGGTAAAATTAGGGAGCAAATATATTTTGGCTTTACACCACCATAGATTGATATAAAGGACTGAATTCACCACTATGGGGCATAATACTGTGTGCAGGGGCCACTATGGGGAATAATAGTGTATGCAGGGGCCACTATGGGGCATAATACTGTGTGCAGGAATGTGGTTTGCGCAGGGAGATGGGGTCAGTTGGGGTCAGGGGGAGGGGCCTCATGTCAAATCTTCACTTTGCGGCCCAGACATTTTTAGTTACGCCACTGCTATTATGCCATCCAGTCCCATCATCTTCTAGCCATATGCCATCAGGAACCCCAATACAAACTCTACAATGGGGTCCTCACTAACCATGTGTTGCCTATAATACTTGTGATTTTTTTAATTGTAGAGAGGTCTTTGGGCCCGCACAGGCTGTAGGGCCCGGTTGCAATTGCTACCTCTGTGCCCTCTATAACTATACCCTGGACATTAACATTGTTTCAGGAGGAATTACCAATGGTCTATGAGTCTAAGATTATAACTACAGGCGGATCCAGTTCTGGATAGTGGAAGTCCACAAATTTTCCATTTTTCTTTCGGTATAATTCCTCCTATCTCCTATCTTGAGAGCTGTTACTTTTATTCCTACTCCGACAATCCTCTCTCCAATGCATTAAGTAGACTGATGATTTCCTTGCCGGTTCCTCTCCGCTTTGTAGACTTTGCTTCATAGTTCTCCATTTAGCGCATCAAATGTCACAGATGGAAGAACTGCAATGTTACCTAGAGAGGGAGATGCAGAATGGCGCCATTGTGTTTGCTTTGGCCGTGCAGCTGCTATTATAGTAGTAAGAAAGCTTCCAATTCTATAAACACATTGTCAAAAATTATACTATGTATTTGTCTGAAAGTGTTTTCTACCAATGTCACAAATAAAAAAAACACCCGCACGCTGCAAACACGGAAATGTCACTGACTATTGACCCGAATATTGTGAACACTGAACGGCAAAACATACCGTTCCCATGTTACAAATGGAAGAATGAATCGCCGGGGACTCAGAACACCGAAATTACATGAATTATTTGTCAGCGCCGCCCGTCTAATTGATAGAGAAATCTAGAATACGGGAATAGTATATTATTTGTTGGCTGATGTTTTTGTGTTGCAGATTGAAGAACAATTAAAATGTTACAATCACAGAGCGCTAAAATTCTACCAACTATTCATCCATGTTCTCCGATGGAGTCACAGCTGGGTTTTTTTATGTTTTTTTTTTTTTTTACTGTACTATGTTAGGCCTTGTTCACATCTACGCATACCTCCCAACTTTTGAAGAACCGAAAGAGGGACAAAATGTGCGGCGCGCGTAGCAAATTTAGCCCCACCCACTTTTGTGTTGACTCCGCCCACTCATTAATTTTTCATGTGCCCGCACACAGTATAATCCTCCTACAGTCACCCATAAATTATATGTCCCCCCTCCATCTCTCCCCTAGTTTCATATACACCCTTCATCTTCCCCCAGTTTTATGTCCCCTCCATCTCTGCCCCAGATTCATGTCCTCCATCTCTGTCCCCAGATTCATATCCCCCATCTCTGCCTCCAGATTCTTGTCCCCCATCTCTGCCCCCAGTTTCATATCCCTCCATCTCTGTCCCCAGATTCATGTCCCCCCATCTCTGCCTCCAGTTTCTTGCCCCCCCCATCTCTGCCCCCTGATTCATGTCCGCTTCATCTCTGCCCCCAGATTCATGTCCCCCCTCCATCTCTGCCCCCAGATTCATGTCCCCTTCATCTCTGCCCCCAGATTCATGTCCCCCCTCCATCTCTGCCCCCAGATTCATGTCCCCTTCATCTCTGCCCCCAGATTCATGTCCCCCCTCCATTTCTGCCCCCAGATTCATGTTCCCTTCATCTCTGCCCCAGATTCATGTCCCCTCCATCTCTGCCACCAGTTTCACATACACCCTCCATCTCTGCCCCCAGATTCATGTCCTCTCCATCTCTGCCCCCAGATTCATGTCTCCACATCTCTGCCCCCAGATTCATGTCCCCTCCATCTCTGCCCCCAGATTCATGTCCCTCCATCTCTGCCCCCAGATTCATGTCCCCACATCTCTGCCCCCAGATTCATGTCCTCTCCATCTCTGCCCCCAGATTCATGTCTCCACATCTCTGCCCCCAGATTCATGTCCCTCCATCTCTGCGCCCAGATTCATGTCCCCCCATCTCTGCCCCCAGTGTCATGCCGTCCTCTCCTTCATCTGCCCCCAGTTTCACGTTCCACCTAAGTGTACACATTCCACTTACCTTCTCCTTCGCTCCCTTGCCGCTCTCTGCGCACCTCTCTCTCTCTCGCTGACACAGTTGTAGACACGATGTGACGTCATCACATCGCGTCTACAAGCCAGTATCCGGGGGCAGGGGCGAAGCGAGGAGCTGACCTGTGACAGCTCCTTGCTTTAGCCGCGTATGTGTTCAACTCAGATCTGCGTCCCTCCAACCGGGACCGCGGGACACGTCACCGGAATCGTGAATGTCCAGCGGAAATCGGGACAGTTGGGAGGTATGTCTACGTCGGTAATCCATTCGAGGGAGTCTACTGAACGCATTGGCAAGCGGTATGCAGTGAAAGCACATGGACCCCATAGACTATAATAGGGTCCGAGTGCTTTCCGCACAAGTCACGTGGACAGGAAAGTAGATCGTGAACTACTTTTCTGTCCGCATGTGCTTTCACTGTACACCGCTTGCCAATGCGTTCCGTAGTCCATTCAGGGGGATCCCCATGCTGACTTCCCTGAATGGTTTACCGATGCAGATGTGAACGAGGCCTTCGTTTAAGATTTCATGCTACACTGGGGTGTCCAGGATCTTGTTGATTGCTATCGCTCTACTCCAGCAATTCCCAACTCCTACCATGGGTCACATCCTTACAGTATATAAGATGCATTCAGAAATAGAAGAATAGTTTATTTTTGTGCATGAAGAAAATAGATGATTGGTGTGACCTTTGCTCTTTGGAGGAGAAGTCATGGATATGAGCCCCACTGATACAGTCATGGCCTAAAAAAATTTCCGAAAATGAAGTATTTTTCCCAGAAAATATTGAAATTACATATTTAGTTATACATAAGTTTAGTTTCTTTATGTTTATTGGAATAATGTGGCAAGTAACAGGTGTGGGCAATATAGAAATCACACCTGAAACCAGATATAAAGGAGAGAAGTTGACTCAATTTTTGCATTGTTTGTCTGTGTGTGTTACACTAATCCTGGAGAGGGCTTGAGAACCCAATTTGTGAAAAAATATTAACACTCAAGGCCATGACCATATAGTCCTGATCATCCAATCTGTCTGAGATGACATGAAGAGACAGATTGGATTGGAGCAAGCCTACATCCACAGAAGATCTGGGCTTAGTTTTCCAAGGTGACAGGAACAACCTCCCTGTCCAGTTCTGCCAAAAACTGTCTGTACCTAATAAATCATTGGATTTTGAAACTGAGGTCGAAGGTGGCAACTTTTTTCTGACTTCCACTCCACTCAAGATTGGCCCAGACTACCAAGACTCTGACTCCACAGCCTTCAATGTAATAGCATATATAATTAGAGATGAGTGAATTGAAGCTGACGAAGTGGAATTCGGCCCAAATTTCAGGAAATATTTGATTCACATCGAATCTGGATTTCTTCACTCTTCGTGGTAACGAATTGCACAGCTCAGGTTGGGGGTTTTAACTCCTTGGGTGCCCCCAAACATAACTGCGGCATCCAAGGGATTCCACCATGCTATATGTCCTTCCCTGACATTATGAGCGGCACGTTCCATGTTCCCAATCATAGGCCTGGGGAGCAGAGCCTCAGTCGCCGCTGGAAGAGCTCCGGAGTGGATGCTGAGCCCAGGACAGGTGAGTATCAGCATTTTTTTTTTTATTTTCAATCACTAAACTCCGAAAACTTCATGGGGTGGTTGATCGGGACCCAAATCTATAATAAATCCCCTGAGAAGCTGCGGTCATATTGATGCCCTATTGCTCTCCTGATCTTTGCCCCGGGTAAAGAACTTTCGGTCCCAGTACCGTAGCTCTTTACAGTCAGAAGGGCGTTCCTGACAGTCTGTCAGGAACGTCTTCCTTCAAAGCAGCGCCTATCGCGCTATACAGTGTGAGCGGGGAGGAACTTTTCTATTGCCTAAACCTACTGCCCACTAACACGTTATTCCTTGGCCATAGCACGTGTAGACTGTGAGAACGCACACTACGCCTCACCTTTACGTTTCCTTGCCCTTACGCCCTCTCCCCTCGCAGCTTTCTACCCTAGCCTACCTAGCCAGCCACGTGACGCGACCTTAGTAGGTCAATTAATCTGTATTATTTTAGATTTTCAGCAGGTCCTTAAAGCAGCTGACGGGCTCCTTAATTTGTTTACCCTTTCTCAACCACCTGGCCGCCTCGCCTCTCGCCGCTGCCATCCCATCTTGCCTCCGTTTCGAAGAACCTATATCCCACTCCGAGTCCTGTTTACTTTTCGAAAGCAGAAGTAACGGCGGACATTCATTAGACTGCGACATTGTATTTGCTTTCAAAAACTTTTTTTTAAAAAAATCACAATGTGCAGTTTTTTCTTCGGCATGAACGCGATGGCGGTGCGCTGCCAACTTATTAAACGGCCTGTTTGTCTAAGGAAACGTTGTGTTGAATGAACGATATTCTATCGCGCAGTGTTCCAGCGATACGCCGAACATTCCACCTCCTAAATGATCATTTGTTGAACAAATTCATGTCTTTATTAGTGAAAATACCGAGAAAACAGAGAGCCCTGTGTTCCCAGATATTTGCTAATGCATGGTTAATTATCACATCCAGCTTACTATAATTCATTTTACGGGGGACCTCCTGCAGCCCACATAGAGGAGGTTTATGAACCAAAATAACCTCACTATAGAGAGGAGAACTGACTTTTCTTCCCCCCCCCCCCCCCCCCCTCCGCGAGTCCCTACTGGTCAGACAGTTGCTGCTTCTCACTCTACATGACTAATTTGAACAAGGTTTTATTTTTATATTTGTCAGCAGCGAGACTGTAGCGCGGTTGTTAAGCCTCTCGCAGGTCTAATTAGCGTAGCAATGCCGGCATTCATAATGAAAGTTGTGTCCCGGCGCGGAGAAGTCAGCATTGGTCCTGCAGTAGCTTCCTGGCAGACAACTCCTGGCAGGTATAAGGTAACTTGTGGCTGCAATATTAAGTGACTCGAAAATTCATAGGCTCCACTGTGGCTTATGCGTCTACATGACAACCAGTTTACATGTCTCCCCCCGTCCAGTTCCAGCAAATGGGCCCGTTTGAATGTTTATTAGGTGATTATGGTGGAATTAAACGAAGGGGGCTGGTCGCCAATCGGTAAGACAACTTGAGGTGGATCCGAGTGGTTTTACTGTCCGGGTAAACGACGTGATCGGGGAATATTATTCTCATTCACGTAACTACCGCCATAGCAGCAGAGGCAGTTGCCACAGGGCCCGGGACATTAGGGGCCCGGGGACAGCCGCTACCGCTGCTATCATTGTCTTTTCGGACCCCCGAGTATAATGATTGGAGGACCGGGAGAGGTAAGAAACATAAAAAACACTGTTACTTACCTCTCCACGATCCGGGCAGGCCTCAGGCCTAGTCGTCTGATGTCTCATGACCCCGGCCTGCGTCCCGGGTCATGTGACGTCTGACGTAATTAAAGATCGACTACTTTGGAGGCCGACAGTGTAGAAGACGGGAGATAGGTGAGTAACAGAGTTTTTTTAAAATGTTTTTCTCCCCCCTGGGTCTCTGATCATTATACTCTGGGGTCACTATGGGACATAATACTGTGTGCAGGGGCTACTATGGGACATAATACTGTGTGCAGGGGCCACTATGGGACATAATACTGTGTGCAGGGGCCACTATGGGACATAATACTGTGTGCAGGGGCCACTATGGGACATAATACTGTGTGCAGGGGCCACTATGGGACATAATACTGTGTGCAGGGGCTACTATGGGACATAATACTGTGTGCAGGGGCTACTATGGGACATAATACTGTGTGCAGGGGCCACTATGGGACATAATACTGTGTGCAGGGGGCCACTATGGGACATAATACTGTGTGCAGGGGCCACTATGGGACATAATACTGTGTGCAGGGGCCACTATCGGACATAATACTGTGTGCAGGGGCCACTATGGGACATAATACTGTGTGCAGGGGCCACTATGGGACATAATACTGTGTGCAGGGGCCACTATGGGACATAATACTGTGTGCAGGGGCCACTATGGGACATAATACTGTGTGCAGGGGCCACTATGGGACATAATACTGTGTGCAGGGGCCACTATGGGACATAATACTGTGTGCAGGGGCCACTATGGGACATAATACTGTGTGCAGGGGCCACTATGGGACATAGTACTGTGTGCAGGGGCCACTATGGGGGATAATACTGTGTGCAGGGGTCACTATGGGACATAATACTGTGTGCAGGGGTCACTATGGGGCATAATACTGTGTGCAGGGGCCACTATGGACGATAATACTGTGTGCAGGGGTCACTATGGGACATAATACTGTGTGCAGGGGCCACTATGGGACATAATACTGTGTGCAGGGGCCACTATGGGGGATAATACTGTGTGTAGGGGCCACTATGGGGGATAATACTGTGTGCAGGGGCCACTATGGGGGATAATACTGTGTGCAGGAGTCACTATGGGACATAATACTGTGTGCAGGGGCCACTATGGAGGATAATACTGTGTGCAGGGGCCACTATGGGGGATAATACTGTGTGCAGGGGTCACTATGGGGCATAATACTGTGTGCAGGGGCCACTATGGGGGATAATACTGTGTGCAGGGGCCACTATGGGGGATAATACTGTGTGCAGGGGCCACTATGGGACATAATACTGTGTGTAGGGGCCACTATGGGGCATAATACTGTGTGTAAGGGCCACTATGGGACATAATACTGTGTGCAGGGGCCACTATGGGACATAATACTGTGTGCAGGGGACACTATGGACATAATACTGTGTGCAGGGGCCACTATGGGACATAATACTGTGTGCAGGGGCCACTATGGGACATAATACTGTGTGCAGGGGCCACTATGGGACATAATACTGTGTGCAGGGGCCACTATGGGACATAATACTGTGTGCAGGGGCCACTATGGGACATAATACTGTGTGCAGGGGCCACTATGGGACATAATACTGTGTGCAGGGGCCACTATGGGACATAATACTGTGTGCAGGGGCCACTATGGGACATAGTACTGTGTGCAGGGGCCACTATGGGGGATAATACTGTGTGCAGGGGTCACTATGGGACATAATACTGTGTGCAGGGGTCACTATGGGGCATAATACTGTGTGCAGGGGCCACTATGGACGATAATACTGTGTGCAGGGGTCACTATGGGACATAATACTGTGTGCAGGGGCCACTATGGGACATAATACTGTGTGCAGGGGCCACTATGGGGGATAATACTGTGTGTAGGGGCCACTATGGGGGATAATACTGTGTGCAGGGGCCACTATGGGGGATAATACTGTGTGCAGGAGTCACTATGGGACATAATACTGTGTGCAGGGGCCACTATGGAGGATAATACTGTGTGCAGGGGCCACTATGGGGGATAATACTGTGTGCAGGGGTCACTATGGGGCATAATACTGTGTGCAGGGGCCACTATGGGGGATAATACTGTGTGCAGGGGCCACTATGGGGGATAATACTGTGTGCAGGGGCCACTATGGGACATAATACTGTGTGTAGGGGCCACTATGGGGCATAATACTGTGTGTAAGGGCCACTATGGGACATAATACTGTGTGCAGGGGCCACTATGGGACATAATACTGTGTGCAGGGGACACTATGGACATAATACTGTGTGCAGGGGCCACTATGGGACATAATACTGTGTGCAGGGGCCACTATGGGACATAATACTGTGTGCAGGGGCCACTATGGGACATAATACTGTGTGCAGGGGCCACTATGGGACATAATACTGTGTGCAGGGGCCACTATGGGACATAATACTGTGTGCAGGGGCCACTATGGGACATAATACTGTGTGCAGGGGCCACTATGGGACATAGTACTGTGTGCAGGGGCCACTATGGGGGATAATACTGTGTGCAGGGGTCACTATGGGACATAATACTGTGTGCAGGGGTCACTATGGGGCATAATACTGTGTGCAGGGGCCACTATGGACGATAATACTGTGTGCAGGGGTCACTATGGGACATAATACTGTGTGCAGGGGCCACTATGGGACATAATACTGTGTGCAGGGGCCACTATGGGGGATAATACTGTGTGTAGGGGCCACTATGGGGGATAATACTGTGTGCAGGGGCCACTATGGGGGATAATACTGTGTGCAGGAGTCACTATGGGACATAATACTGTGTGCAGGGGCCACTATGGAGGATAATACTGTGTGCAGGGGCCACTATGGGGGATAATACTGTGTGCAGGGGTCACTATGGGGCATAATACTGTGTGCAGGGGCCACTATGGGGGATAATACTGTGTGCAGGGGCCACTATGGGGGATAATACTGTGTGCAGGGGCCACTATGGGGGATAATACTGTGTGCAGGGGCCACTATGGGGGATAATACTGTGTGCAGGGGCCACTATGGGGGATAATACTGTGTGCAGGAGCCACTATGGGTATAATACTGTGTGCAGGGGCCACTATGGGACATAATACTGTGTGCAGGGGCCACTATGGGGGATAATACTGTGTGCAGGGGCCACTATGGGGGATAATACTGTGTGCAGGGGCCACTATGGGGGATAATACTGTGTGCAGGGGACACTATGGGACATAATACTGTGTGCAGGGGCCACTATGGGACATAATACTGTGTGCAGGGGCCACTATGGGGGACAATAGAGCGCGCAGGAATGCGTAGGAGGGGTGCGGTCGAGGTCTTTGGCGTCGGTCGGGGGAAGGGTCCATGTCAAAAGTTCGCCACGGGGCCCCGACATTCTTAGTTACGCCTCTGTCCTGGAGGGACGTGTTATAGCTTTGTTAACCTTTGTTCACATCTGCGTTCGGTATTCCATTCCTCATGGGGACCCCCCGAGTGGAATAACGAACGCAATTGCCAGTGAAAGCACACGGACCCCATAGACTATAATGGGGTCCGTGCGCTGCCATGCAGACAGCAAAGTTGATTGTGAACTATGTTCCTGTCCGCATGATCCCTGCGGAGATCTGGCGGCAAGCACACGGACCCCATTATAGTCTATTCGGTCCGTGTGCTTTCACTGGCACATCGCTTGCAATTGCGTTCGGTATTCTGTTCGAGGGGTCCTCATGCGGGCACCCCCGGACAGAATATGAACGCTGATGTGAACGAGGCCTTGGAGTCTTGGAGTAAGATCTAAGAGGAAAAAAAAATGTTTTCAAAAAGTTAGGATTAGAGATGAGCGAATAGTATCCAAAACTACAGTTTCGAATACCTCGCTTCATAGGAATGAATGGAAGCGACCGGCGCGCGGCCAGCGCCGGCTGCTGGCGCTTAACCCCTTGCTGTTCGCCTGTTCCCATTCATTCCTATGGGAGCGAGGTATTTGAAACTATGTTTTGAATACTATTCGAATCAACTCCAGTTAGGATCCATTTGCACGGAATTTTCGCGAGCGGATTCAGACGATTCCTGGGTTCCAGGGGTTGTTCACGACCCAGCAAATTGGGATGATGATAAGTGATCCACAAGATAAGTCACGAGTATTAGGGTAAATTCACACAGGATTTTTTGGTCAGGATTTTGAGGCCATATCCACCTCAAAATCCTGACCAAAAAGACAGCTCCCATTGAAATCAATGGGAGCCGGTCAGTTCTTTTTTCCGGGAGCAGTTTGCTCCGGCTCCTGGAAAAAGAAGCAACTCCCTCTCTACTAGGCCCATTCATTTGGGCTTAATCCGGAGCGGATTGCACGACTAACCCCGTGTGAACCCGGCCTTAGATTGGTTGGGATCCGACACCTGGACCCAGAGCCATTCAGGTGTACAGAGCTCCATACGTTGCATACAGCTTCTCGTCCATACACCGCAGCAATTGTGGCTTAAACTGCAGTTTTGACCCCCGTTCACTTGAATTGGAGTAGAGCTATTTTTGGCCGTATACCTCATATATGGCTTCAGTTGGGTTCTGGTGTTGGACCTGACCAATCTGATGCTGATTCTTTGGGATCCTTTAAACCCCAGATTTATATGCCATCATCAGGATCCAAATAACTGGCAAATGTTATAAATGATCAGATGATGATTTACCCAGAATCCCTAGCGGAGCAGGAATGACTTGTCTCCGTACTGCCTATGTAGGCACACACTCTCCCTAATGTGTACAATAATCCCCTGACCCTGGTCTATAGTCTCTCACTCTGCCAAATCACTATCCCTGCGCTATGCTGATGAGGCCCAATAGGCCGAAACAGCGCAGTCCATAGCTGGGAATCTGTTCCTTTTGGAATAGAAATACTAATTTGGCAATTAAATCCGCATCATGATTAAATAGACTTTTTAACTGAGTCATGCATAATGTTAAGGAGGCTGCCCTCTAGAGGGCGGCGTACAGAGTGCACTGTTCTCCTAATTACATCCTGGAGAATAGATTTGCATATTTTTTACCCAGAGAGGGTAAAGGCATTTTTCAGCCTGGGAAGAAGGACCTGAACCCTGTAGTACACGGCCCTGGAGCCCTGGTAAGGTGCGTTGTTTTTTTTCTTTCCTGCTCTTTGTTTATTACATTTTGGGCTCTCAACAGACCCCATAGTGATTCCTACTAGGTGAACCCCCAAAATTTGAAGTTTGGTGGAGCCTTAAATTTTTGGAAAATTTGTTACAGACTTTGTTAGCCCAATTGTACTGCTCAGTAGCTGGAGTTTTAGGGAGAAACCAAACCCAGAACCCTATTGCCGCGCACTAGTGGTCCCACCAAATAGGCCAACCTTACTTTTATGAATATGGACAAGTCAACAGGGCCATGAGATATAACTTAGGGTAAGTGAGATATAAGCTGTAGTGTCTGATACAGAACGTCCAGCCTACACATCCGCATGGTCCCTTTGTAGGACTTTGCTTTGTTAGTCACTAATGGATTTAATAACTACCTGGATGAATCCAATATTCCTTCAGGTCAATGTGCAGGAAATGTCTTTGTATTATCTAAAAGTCAGGCTTTAGATCTTAATGTTGCGATGTAAAATGGATAATCAAAATGTACCGTATAAGTAATGCTACGTTGTTTCCCGGTGAGACATAGGGAGCGACACCCACAATAGAGGGACTTTATGAAAGTAAAATAGGACGAATATAAGTGACAGTGACTGTATTAAGAAGTAGGCGTAATTACATAGGGAGTCTCTTGAGGTCATAGTATATAGAACGTGTAGGAATACAGAAGAGCAGAACTTCTCGGAAACTTTAGGCAAGAATTATTCTAATTCAAAAGGGAAATCTACAGAAGAGCTGACGTATGGCGTCCAATAATCATAAAACCGTGCAGATTTAAAGAGGATCTTTCAACACCAACTCCAACTCTCTCCACACAGTTGGAATTTTTTCTTTAGCCCCCACCTTTCCTGAGCAATCAGTGTTGTTATTTTCAGCACCCGATAAGCTAACGGGGCTCTCTACTGTCAAATGGGTGGTTCAAGACTATATTGTTCAGCCCAGGACTGTCTACCCAATGATATAGAACCAAATTAACACATTGCGTGCTGAATCCAACAGCAATGGTTATTCATGGGGGCTAGAGAAAAATTTTGAGCTGTGCCAGAGTTGGTGCAGCGAAACCTACTGATGGGTGCAAAGAGTTTGAGTTGGTCCCACGATAGACACTCATCGCCTATTCATGAGCTAAAGGTTTGATCATAGGGGGTCCCACCGATCATTGCTCTGCTTTCTATTTCAACCCTATAGACTTTGAAAGGAGCAACAGCGTGTTAAAGAGACAACTGCTCCATCAAAGCAGCGAAGCGGGAACCCATGTTCTTGTGATTGGTGGGGGTTGCAAAGGTGAGACCCCTGTGATCTGATTATCTGGTATCAGCATAGTTTTGATCCCACAACAATTCCTTTAACAGGTAAAGTCAAGAACTGTGAGCAGATACTTTATACTACTACAGATACTACAACTAAAGAAGTCCTAGCCACAGGATAGGTCACCAGTATCCATGACCCATATTGGTTTTCGCCACATCCCAGCCTTGGAAGCTACTGCAACGATTCACCAGAATCCCATGGATCCCATTCGATTTTTGTTGTGGTTTTGTAAGCCAAAGCCACAAATGTCTACAAAACAAATGGGAGATATACAGTATAAGAAGTTCTTATATTTCTCCCTTCTGCTCAATACCCTCTTGGGTTTTTCTCAAAAAACCGCAGCAAAATCTGCAATAAAAAAAGCTATGTTTTCGCAACGTGGGGCCTCAGTCTTAATCGGTATTTTGAAAGACTGTGGTTAACATTCGCTTCTCTGTTCCGTAATGCATTAATGATTCTTGGTATCCGGTATACTTCCAAGAACAGGGGAAGAGGGTTTCACTTTAATTAGCTATATCTCTGGTTGTATACCACCTAGAACAATGGTTGTGATTTCATATAATAGATGAGATTTGTAGCTTTGATATATCACCAAGATGACTTGTGCTAAAACCAGAGATATCATCAGTTGAACACAGTGGAGAGTTCATACTGCATATAAACACTGTGTCTTCAAATGGACATCTATTCACTTTAGTCATGGCCAGAAATGCAGTCTTGGTGGCATATGAGAGAATCTCAGCTTTTATATGACACCAGAACCAGAGATAAAACTGGCAGAAGTTGTTACCGCACGTGACCACTGAGGCCAATGAGCGGTCACATGTGGCGAAGACTTTTTTTAACGTTATGCATTTGATCTAGTTCTCCAACTCACAAAGCCTAACTTATCTATGGCATGCTCATTGAGAATCCCTCCTACAGTCTCCCAGCGTTCACGGGTAGTTGGGAAAGGGAACTGGAAATCTCGTTCTCACTAGATGTGTGGTCTTCAGCTTTCTGGGCGTCTGGCAAGGTTCTTTATATTTTGCAAGACAGGAAATAAACTATAAGATCCTCACCCGATGGTACAGTCACCTCTGTCCTTCATGAGATCTACCCTCCCCTTCGGACTGATGTTGGAGATCTAACGTCGACCGGGGCACGATGGCTCACGTCTGGTTGGGATGCGCACTCCTACACCCCTTTTGGTCAGGTCTCCATCATATTATTCGGGCCAGCATTGCTTTAGAAGATGACTTTGCTCCTCTACTCCTTTCTATAATAATAATATAATAATACATTTTATTTATATAGCGCCAACATATTCCGCAGCGCTGTACAATTTGTAGGGTTCAAATACAGACAGAAAGATACATTACAAAGAAAGTCATTTCACACAATGGGACTGAGGGCCCTGCTCGCAAGAGCTTACAATCTATGAGGTAGAGGGGGTGACACAAGAGGTAGCAGGGGCGGCATTGCTTATGCAGGGGTCAGACACTTTTGTAATAGAGGTGACTGTCATTACACAAACATAAGACTTTATGAGCCGTCACTAGTCGTGTCCTGTAACATGTGGATGGAGCTTGGACCTATGGAGTTAGCATGAGATGACATCATATCATGTGGGGAAATGTGGGAGCGGAGACAGAGGAGGGTTAAGGGTTTACATTAGACATTGTGATAGGCCTGTCTGAAAAGATGTGTCTTTAGTTTGCGTTTGAAACTGTAGAAATTGGGAGTTGATCTGATTGTCCGGGGTAGAGCATTCCAGAGAAGTGGTGCAGCTCGGGAAAAGTCTTGTATACGAGTGTGGGAGGTTCTGAGAATAGAGGATGTAAGTGTTAGGTCATTGAGTGAGTGGAGTACACGGGTTGGGCGGTAGACAGAGATGAGGGAGGCAATGTATGGAGGTGCGGCATTATGGAGAGCCTTGTGGAGGAGGGGGATAACTTTATATTGTGTTCTATAATGAATAGGCAGCCAATGTAGTGACTGGCACAGACCGCAGGCATCGCTGTAGCGTCTCGCCTGATAGATGAGCCTGGCCGCTGCATTCAGAATAGATTGTAGAGGGGAGAGTTTAGTGAGGGGAAGACCGATTAGTAAGGAGTTACAGTAGTCAAGGCGAGAATGAATCAGAGAGGCAATAAGTGTCTTTAGTGTGTCTCTGGTGAGGAAAGGGCGTATTCTGGAGATGTTTTTGAGGTGGAGGTGACATGAATGTGTGAGTGATTCAACATGAGGGGTTAAGGAAAGGTCTGCGTCAAATATGACCCTGAGGCAGCGGGCCTGCTGCCTAGGAGTTATAGTAAGGCCTGAGACTGCAATGGATATATCAGGGACAGATCTATTAGATGGTGGAAACAGTAGTAGTTCAGTCTTGGAGAGATTTAGTTTCAGATAGAGAGAGGACATGATATTTGAGACAGCAGAGAGACAGTCACTGGTGTTCTGTATGAGTGCAGGGGTGATGTCACGGGAAGATGTGTATAATTGGGTGTCATCAGCATAAAGATGGTACCTGAAGCCAAATCTGGCGATGGTTTGTCCAATGGGGGCTGTGTAGAGAGAAAAGAGCAGGGGGCCTAGGACCGAGCCCTGAGGAACCCCAACAGCAGGGGAAAGAGGGGAGGAAACAGAGCCCGCAAATGATACACTGAAAGTGCGGTCTGAGAGACAAGAGGAGAACTAGGAGAGCGCAGTGTCATTGAGGCCAACTGAGCGGAGCATAGTGAGGAGGAGTTGATGGTCAACAGTGTCAAAAGCTGCAGAGAGGTCCAGAAGAATAAGAAGAGAGAAGTCACCATTGGATTTAGCCATTAGGAGATCATTGGAGACTTTTGTGAGAGCCGTTTCAGTAGAGTGCAGAGCGCGGAAACCAGATTCCCATGTAAATTTCAGAAGTATACCCATACACTATTGGGCTTCCTGTTGGTAGTGGCGAGATCCTTTATCCCTAGACTATAGAAATCCCCAATGGCCCATCTCTGCTGTCTTGGGTTCAGAAGGTTTTGCATGAAAAATGTGCTTGCAGAATTGAAACAAGACTATCGGGCCCATCAGCAAACGTGGCTCCCGTGGAATCACTTCTGCTATTCTGCTGACTTCCAGTCTGCCTTCCCTTCTGTGTCCTCCTGATTCTCCCTACCTTCCCCCTAACTCTTTTGACTCGATATATATTTACTTCTGTTTTTGTTACTGTATTATACATTCCGCCCTTTTACCGACCTGCTGTTTCTTGTTCCCCCCGCCCCTCCTTCCGTTCTGTTGCCGTTCTGTTGCCGCACCGTTCTGTTGCCGCACCCCCCTATGTGTCCTTAATTGTCAATACCTGGTTAGACTTATTTTTTGTGATTTATCAAAGTTTCATTCCAAATCTTAATTTTGAATGATAAGGACCATATAAATAGATATCTTCTTTCCATAGACCTTCTTAACACTATCATTACCGCGCCAAGTCCCTGCATCAAATCACTTGAAATGTAATTTTTTTTTTCCATATTAAATGTAGTAAGAAATTTGGAAACATTTTTGTGGTAAAAGATCGAAAGTAAAAAACAGAATTTTATGAAGAACATTAGCGCTGGTACATTAGGTGTAACAAGGCAGCAGTGTGGTCAATAGAGCCGCATATAATAAACTTTGAAGGGCCCTTTCACACCTCATTAACATTTATGTTACACATACTGTAGATACGCCTTGCTTAAGAATTACGTTCCTACTGAGCCCTGTATCTCACCGATCCTGGTTATTAGAATATTCAGCTCCTCATGTAGGGATAATACATTAATAAATAGGGATCAAAGACAGATTAGTTCAGGAAAAGCTTTACATGTGAATCTGATCCCAGAGATTTTATCATAGAAAACACAGAGAATTATATGACTTCGGAATACTTTATTTACCAGGGGATTACAATCAATGCAAGAAAAAGAAGGCAAATAAATGTACTCATACCCTGACAGTGGGGGGGAACACATATACGCCACACATCTGATGTGTGAAAATTAGAGCTGGGCAATTCAGTTTGTAACGAGACGGTACGATACTTTTTTTTTTTTTACAAAACTAAACAAATTGATTATTCATTTCAAACTAATATAGCCACCACATTATTCTATAGGGTGTTTTCAGACCCCAGAGTATAATAGGTGGAGGCCCAGGAGAGATGGAAAAAAAACAAAAAAAACACTCATACTCACGTTCCATTACCTCTTCTGGGCCTCGCTGCAACATGCAGCATTCTCTTGGTGACATCCGTCCCTCTTCTGTTAGGCCATCAGCCTGGGGGTCACCGTTGAGGTCTGTGATTGAGCCTTAAGGAGCACTAAAAGTGTTCTACACTATGTTTTATAGATAGGTTCCTAGGAGCCCTGACAGTGTTATACACTATGTTTTATAGATAGGTTCCTAGGAGCCCTGACAGTGTCATACACTATGTTTTATAGATAGGTTCCTAGGAGCCCTGACAGTGTCATACACTATGTTTTATAGATAAGTTCCTAGGAGCCCTGACAGTATAGATAGGTTCCTAGGAGTCCTGACAGTGTTCTACACTATGTTTTATAGATAGGTTCCTAGGAGCCCTGACAGTGTTCTACACTATGTTTTATAGATAGGTTCCTAGGAGCCCTGACAGTGTTCTACACTATGTTTTATAGATAGGTTCCTAGGAGTCCTGACAGTGTCATACACTATGTTTTATAGATAGGTTCCTAGGAGCCCTGACAGTGTCATACACTATGTATTATAGATAGGTTCCTAGGAGCCCTGACAGTATTCTACACTATGTATTATAGATAGGTTCCTAGGAGCCCTGACAGTGTTCTACACTATAAAAATAATCAAAGAAACCAAGTCATCAAGCACAAAAGCAATCTTGAGAGGTTCACCCATCTCTTGGGTTACATCTTTGGTGAAAGGCAACATGTTTCCCATTCTGCACCTCACTCTCCACTGTCCATGGATGAGCTTACAGATCACAGTCCCACATATGTATTATAACTCAGGCCAGTTTTCTGGTGTGAGCTATGTAGGACATCTACCCCCGTTCCTGCACCAGAGCCTCTTGATAAATCAGACATCACTTTTGGGCACTTTATTTAGCCTGGCCTACAAAACACACAATTTAGTGCTCATATAATTTATTTTTTTTTGCCACAGAATTGCCATTTGAAATCCAGAATCACAAGAATATGTTTAGTGTGCACAGAAATTATGTTGTGAAGACAGAAATCCCTTCTGTGCACACAAAATCTATTTATTTTTCACAGAATTCCCAAAAATCACCTGAGATATTGTCTGTACACAAAGCATGTTGTGTCAGATTTTATTTTTTTTTGCAGTATAAAATGTCATATTGTTGCACAAAATACAATTTTGTGTCACCAAAATTGATTGCCACCTACAATTTATGTTGTCACAATTTACGTTATCATTACAGAATCACAAAATAAATGTGCGCACAAAATTACACTTTGTAGCAAATGGCAGTAGCAAGTAGCATGCTACTTATTGACAATGTGAACAGTGTTACTTTGTGACACAGAATGTTATTTTGTTTCATAGACTGCTCAACTTTATCTTGCAAAGCAAATTCTGTTTGCTAAAATAAAATTCTATGCCACAAAATAAACTTTTGTGAACAGATTCAGTAGAGACAAATGTGCTTTCTGTGCACACAGTTGCTTTAGTAAGAACGAGTGTGAGTATTTTTGTGAATAAAGTCTATTACACCACATCACACCTACTTATAGTAAATGGGGTTTCCATGGCTGCGATCTTACATCTTACGCATAGGCTGAATTCCTCACTTCTGGGCAGGATCAACCAAGTACTGGGGGCTACTAGAAGAAGATGCATTTCGGCACCCCTAATCTCGTGGCAGGGGTGCCGAGGGGAACATGTAGCATGGCAGAGTCCCTTGGATGCTGTGATCATGTTTGACTGCAGCATCCAAGGGGATAAAACCAATGATTCTAGCTGTGCTCTGATAGGGGGTTATGGTTATGGACAGGGGTGAAGCTAGCTTTTTTGCCGCCTGAGGCGGACGACAGAAAGCCCCCCACTGGAGGGGCGGAGCGTTGGGGAGGAGCGGAGCAAAGGGGGCAGGGCGGAGTGGACGTGGCGGCGTTAGCAGGCAGAGAGCAGGCAGGGAGAGGACCTGCTCTCTGCCTGAGCGTGAGGGGAGGCCGGTGGAGCAGCACTGCATCCACAGGGCCTCCCCCATCCACCGCTCGCTTCCCGTGCTGGGCTGCTGAGACGGTGACACTAAGCCAGTTCAGGACAGCTTGCAAATGCTGCCCCCCCCCCCCCCCCCCCGAGGCCCTGGCATAGCGCCGCCTGAAGCGGTTTCTTCAGGTCACCTCATGGGAGGTGCGGTGCTGGTTATGGAGCAGGGTATTAGCTGTAAGTTACAGCTAACACCCGCTCCCGATGCTTTTGGTGGTCACAAAGGGGTTAAAGAACTGTGACATCACAGGGCTAGCTGGCTGCTGATTGACTGCAAGCATGGCATTGTGCGTGATCCCATGTTCCCAGAGTTCCTTGCCCCATGTCCTAAAAGGTAGCCATTTTAGGAAAAAATGCCATTTGTCACCACGAAATGTGAGGAAATCTGGATTCGATGCAAATCCAATATTTCCTGAAATTCGGATCGAATTCCACTTCGTCAGCTTCGATTCGTTCATCTCTACTTGCCAGTTTGCCTTCAAAGTGTCTATTTCTCCTACATCACGTCCATATGTCTGCCAAGAGCCGACCGCTACCTATGGCCCCAAACTCATAGACCAATAAAACTATGTACAACGTATTGTGTATTCAGGTTATATCACTTTACAGTCTGCATAAAATAAAAAATATTCTGCAAAAATAAATGAGATCATCTGGGATTTAAAAAAAATAAATGTAGCATTTGAGCTTCCCTGCACCCCTGCATAGACCTCCCTCCCTCCAGACTGGATGCCATTTTTTAAGGGGCTGTTTCACGTGATGTAGTGCTGAGTTGTTACAAGCAGTGACGAGACCGCCGCGGTGCACGGACATAAAGGGCACCGACTTCTACAAAATATACAAAACACAATGCAAAGCGCTACAACAACAGAAATGTGATAAGAATAAGGAAGCGTCTGCTACCTCCAAGAGACAAGAAAATCTCAAGGACTCCAAGGAGATGAACCACTCACAGACTCCCCAGTTTTTGAAGAAATGCATTCACTTTGGTCAGATGGGTTATGACTAGAGATGAGCGAACATTAAAATGTTCGAGGTTCGAAATCCGATTCGAACAGCCGCTCACTGTTCGAGTGTTCGAACGGGTTTCAAACCCCATTATAGTCTATGGGGAACATATACTCGTTAAGGGGGAAACCCAAATCCGTGTCTGGAGGGTCACCAAGTCCACTATGACACCCCAGGAAATGATACCAACACCCTGGAATGACACTGGGACAGCAGGGGAAGCATGTCTGGGGGCATAAAAGTCACTTTATTTCATGGAAATCCCTGTCAGCTTGCGATTTTCGCAAGCTAACTTTTCCCCATAGGAATGCATTGGACAGCGCTGATTGGCCAGAGTACGGAATTCGACCAATCAGCGCTGGCTCTGCTGGAGGAGGCGGAGTCTAAGATCGCTCCACACCAGTCTCCATTCAGGTCCGACCTTAGACTCCGCCTCCTCCGGCAGAGCCAGCGCTGATTGGCCGAAGGCTGGCCAATGCATTCCTATGGGAATGCAGAGACTTAGCAGTGCTGAGCCAGTTCTGCTCAACTACACCGTGTGCCAGTCAGCCCATCAGATGTAGCAGAGCCGAGGGTGCACTAGAACTCTTATGCACACTCGGCTCTGCTACATCAGATGAGCTGACCGGCACACGGTGTAGTTGAGCAGAACTGGCCGGATTTGACCCGGATTTGAAATCCACTATTCGTCTAAAATGGAGGTCACCTGATTTCGGCAGCCAATGACTTTTTCCGTTTTTTTTCGATGCCTACGGTGTCTTAGTTCCTGTCCCTGTCCTGTTATTGGTGCAAAAAAAGCGCCAGGGAAGGTGGGAGGGGAATCAATTTTTTTTGGAGTTTGCCACGTGATGTTCGATTCGAATCGAACACATCGAACAGCCTGATATCCGATCGAACATGTGTTCGATAGAACACTGTTCGCTCATCTCTAGTTATGACGTCTCGGCTGACTTTTGAGACATTACTTATTTTTAGACATCGTCTGTCGATAAAGAAACAACCAAAAGACACAAAAAACTCTTTCTACAGTAATGGGATTCACCATAATGTGGCTTCCCTCCAGTGGCGTAACAAAAGTCTTGTGGGTCCCGGGTACAAACTTTTGTTCGGGGGCCCCCTCCCTCCAGCTAAATTTTGACAGTGATGGTTACCGATGCTGCAGCGATATCTCAGATACTTGAAACAGATACAGCTGTCATACTCACATCTGTAGTTATCGAGAATATGATGAGTGGGCAGCGCACGGCATATAAAAGCAATACTGAGAGTTGCGTGCTGCGGGAAACAGCTGATCTGCTTTTATAAGTGCCGTGATGCCTTTCCTATTTACATTTACAGCATCGGTTTTATAATCACCAAACAATGTTATTACAGCCTGTAATAATAGTCCATGGCTGCTATAAAACAGATGGCGTGTGATGTGAATAGTGAAAGGCCCCTACACAGTATTATATGTTCCAGATTGCCCCCCACACAGTATTTTACGCTCCACAGTAGCTCCCACATAGTATTATATGCTCCCCAGTGACTCCCACATAGTATTATACGCTCCACAGTGGCCCCCACACAGTATTATATGCCCTGTAGTGGCCCACACACAGTATTATATGCCTTGTAGTGGCCCCCATGCAGTATTATATGCTCAGCAGTGGCCACCATACAGTACTATATTCTACATAATGAGCCCCCACACAGTATTATACGCTACACAGTGGCTCCCACACAGTAGTATATGTTCCAGAGTGGTTCTCACACAGTATTATATGTTCCAGAGTGGTTCTCGCACAGTATTATATGCCCAACAGCGGCCCCCACACAGTACTATATGCTCCACAGTGAGCCCCCACACAGTATTATATGCTCCAGAGTGGCTCCCACACAGTATTATATGCCCAACAGTGGCTCCCACATAGGATTATATGCTTCCAACAGCCCCCTTCCACTCTACTGCTATTTTTATACTCTGGGGTCAGAACCCAGAGTATTATAATCGGAGGTACAGGGACGGTGAATAAAAATAACAAACTTTGATACTCACCTTGCCTCACCTTTCCTGAACATCCTGGCTCAGTCAGACTGTCTTCAGCATCTTCGACCATCTTCAAAGGTCCCGCTGAGGCCTGAAGTCCTCAGCAGTCACATGGGGGTGCACTGACGTCATTACGCCGCTTTGTCCCATGTGACTGCTGGGGCCTAATCACAGGCCTCAGTCATGTGACAGAAGACCTCTGGAGAGGACTTTGAGCCCAAGACAGGTAAGTATAAGTATTTATTATTTTAAGTCACCTCCCCTGGTCTAGCACCTATTAAAAAGGGGTCCGGCAATGAATCCTTAATTGTTTGGTTTTATTAAAAACTGAACAATTTGGAATATTTGGATCAAATCTGGTTCGTTTCGAACCAATTAGCCCAATGCTATTTATGGACATCTGTAATAAAGACCCTTATATGTTTAATGTGAAGCCCCTGGATGTGCAATATCCTATAATGTGAATTTATGGTAACGGCAGACTCTAGGAGCCCCGGTAGCCAAAGTCATCAGGGAACCCACAAAACGGCTTCTTTATTGGTCTATATATCACAATCTAAGCAGGTTCTTAGGACTTATTGATGCATTGGGCTCGCTATCACAGACCTCCTAGTAAAATCCGGAAATATCATCTAACGTATAGCAAAATGCATTTTCTCCATTTTTTCCCGGGGTTGTACAAGCAGGGACACGATGGGCGATGCCGCCATAAAATACAGAGTTTAATAATCTCCTCTCACTTTATGGACATGGAAAGAGACGTTACATTCCCCGCTCGCTCGAAGAGGACAGATGGTCGTAGGGAATATGGCTAAATAATTAATATGTCATAAATAAGCTGGATGGTAATCGGAGAACCTACTGAGCCGAGTGCGGTGTCAACACCACGTAGCGTTTGCTTGGCAGACTGGTGTAATTGCTTGTCTCAGTCTCCTGTATGTTTTTCGCTACGGAACGAGGCGAGATGACTTGAAACGCGTTGTGAGGCTTACTAGAAGCGGAGATTAATGCGTGTGGTTAAAACCACCCTTCATATCTGTAAATGAAACATTATTTATAGAAATCAATTAGCCCTCTGTTTCCATTATTTTATCAGGAATCGCCGCTCAATCCCTTGGCACGCGGCATGACCAATGACTAATGGCCCGTTTCCAAAATATGCATTCTTTAAAGGACGTATGGATATTTAATATGCAGATGGTAAAACGTACGGCTACGACATTCCTGGTTCTCGCATCATCCATAATTGTCAAATGTGGGCAGCGAGTAAAGTAACATCCCTTGTTATAGGTTATCTCATAATTTCACATAATACCGCCACGTTGTTATATAGAGTTGTGATGTTATAGTGGCCCAGTCACTGCTGTTGCAGGATCTTAAAGGGGTTGAACAATTGTAACAACCTATCGAGAACCCGGTTAGAGGTGAAGAATTAAAAAGAAAAGTAAACTCACCTGTTCTTGACGTTCCATTGTCCACCCCCGGTATTCATTCAATCTTATGCAGCTACCGCGTTGCTGGAAGCCCTGAGCTTTATGTGCCCGTTGAGACCGATGAGTGGTGCAGGCGTCTCTTATATAGGTCACTGCTTCCCTGCCCGTAACTGCTGAGGTCAATGATTGGTCTCGGTGGTCATCTGAAGCTTAGCATCGATGCACCAGTAACGGACTATGGTGCACCAGGGAGAGGTAAGTATGCATTATTCTTTTATTACACACCTCCACCAGTATTGACATAGATCGAATTCCTGGACAACCCCTTTAAGGAGTCTATGTGAGATCTAAGGGTGCATTCACACGATGTAACGTGCAGCATGATCTGGCACATATACGGCGTGTCAGAGTTTGTGCGCTGTAAAAGCTCCCATTCATTTCAATGGGAGTTAGGATCGTATACGCCGTGTTATTTTGCGGCCATGATTTTGCGGCCGCAAAATAACGCGGAGTATACAATCCTAACTCCCATTGAAATGAATGGGAGCTTTTATGGCGCGCAAACTCTGATACGCCGTATACGTGCCAGATCATGCTGCACGTTACATCGTGTGAATGCACCCTAATATTAGAATCATCACTATTAGAGATGAGCGAGTAGTACTCGATTGAGTAGGTATTCGATCGAATACTACGGTATTCAAAATACTCATACTCGATCGAGTACTACTCGCTGTTCGAATGGAAAAGTTCGATGCAGAACCAGCATTGATTGGCCGAATGCTATACAGTCAGACAATCAACGCTGGTTCTTCTCCTACCTTTAGAAGTCTTCTCCATGCAGCTTCCCCGCAGCATCTTCTGGCTCTGAATTCACTCTGCCAGGCATCGGGCCTGGGCAGAGCCGACTGTGCATGTCTGCTTGTAGTATGGCCATGCTCAGTCGGCTCTGCCCAGGCCCGATGCCTGGCAGAGTGAATTCAGAGCCAGAAGATGCCACGGGGACGCTGCAAGGAGAAGACTTCTCGGAGGATCCAGCCCGACCCTCACTCGTGGACTTGGTAAGTATAATTTGATTGAACGTTGCCTACCCCTGAAACGAGCATTTTCCCCCCATAGACTATAATAGGGTTCGATATTCAATTCGAGTAGTCGAATATTGAGGGGCTACTCGAAATGAATATCGAACCTCGGATATTTTACTGTTCGCTCATATCTACCAAAAAATTTCAAACAAGAAAAATCCAGGCAGCATTCCAATATATTAAAAAAAGTGAGGATGCTTTTATTAAGAAGGGTTAATAGTAGAGATGGACAAATTGGTTCCTACCAATCTAGGTTTGAAAGATGTAATTGAAGATGAGTATGTTTTTTTTTAATACTCCATAGTATAATAATGTCAACTTTCACTTTGATATAACTTCGGCTGTGTTTGCCTAAGGGCCCCTTCAGCGTATCCTCCGTCTGATTTTGAACGTGTAGACATTCCGAATCAGCAGCGTTTAAGAGCAGGTCCCATTGCTTTCTATGGGAGCCGGCATACGCACGCTGCCCATAGAAATGAATGGGAAAAAGCAGCCCATTCATTTCTATGGGGAGCGCACGTATGCCGGCTCCCATAGAAAGCAATGGGACCTGCTCTTAAACGCTGCTGATTCAGAACGTCTACACGTTCAAAATCAGACAGTGTATCCTCCGTCTGAAGAGGCCATTAGAGAGAAAGAAATTAGATAGATAGGTTCCTAGGAGCCCTGACAGTGTTATACACTATGTTTTATAGATAGGTTCCTAGGAACCCTGACAATGTTCTACACTATGTTTTATAGATAGGTTCCTAGGAGCCCTGACAGTGTTCTACACTATGTTTTATAGATAGGTTCCTAGGAGCCCTGACAGTGTTATACACTATGTTTTATAGATAGGTTCCTAGGAGCCCTGACAGTGTTATACACTATGTTTTATAGATAGGTTCCTAGGAGCCCTGACAGTGTTCTACACTATGTTTTATAGATAGGTTCCTAGGAGCCCTGACAGTGTCATACACTATGTCTTATAGATAGGTTCCTAGGAGCCCTGACAGTGTTCTACACTATGTTTTATAAAGAAGTCCCTAGCTAATGTAAACTGCCCATACTAGACTAGATTCCCTTCAGACTGTACCAATTGTTAGTACACATTTATATATACCTATCCTGTTGTAATATTCATTACAACAGGATAGGTACATTCATAGATACATTCATTATTAATATTTTTTGCTGTATTTCACTTTATTTCTTGAAGGAACAATAAAAAGGGAATGGAATAAAAAAAAAAAAAAAAAACAAGTCCCGCATCGACCCGCTTAATCTCCCTTATTGCTGGCGATTGACTCTATCATTGTTTTAGCTATTTTCGAATTTTTAGATTTTTCTGATATCAATAGACAAAATTTACATTGCCAAAATAAATTTACATTAATTTCAATATCAAACGAAGGAAAAATAACTTTAATGCCCTTGTAATATTACAATGCAAAAGCCTCCAGGCTAGAAACGCGTGGAAAGTGAGTATAAGTGTTTATTATGTTTCTCGACCCCCCTCCCCTCTTATTATGCTCCAGGGCTAAAGAGACCCCAGACTATAATACGAGCACTTTGGATAATGCTGGACAAGCTCAGCCTGAAATGATACAAGTGGATGAACCCACAAAAAAAGATTCTGTGAGGGTCTCCTATTGCTACTCCTGTCAATTCTCATCTGGAATCATCACATACGAGGAATATCGTGCAAACCATATATATACTGTATATATACACTCACCGGCCACTTTATTAGGTACACCATGCTAGTAACAGGTTGGAGCCCCTTTTGCCTTCAGAACTGCCTCAATTCTTCGTGGCATAGATACAACAAGGTGCTGGAAGCATTCCTCAGAGATTTTGGTCCATATTGACATGATGGCATCACACAGTTGCCGCAGATTTGTCGGCTGCACATCCATGATGCGAATCTCCCGTTCCACCACATCCCAAAGATGCTCTATTGGATTGAGATCTGGTGACTGTGGAGGCCATTGGAGTACAGTGAACTCATTGTCATGTTCAAGAAACCAGTCTGAGATGATTCCAGCTTTATGACATGGCATTGCATTATCCTGCTGAAAGTAGCCATCAGATGTTGGGTACATTGTGGTCATAAAGGGATGGACATGGTCAGCAACAATACTCAGGTAGGCTTTGGCGTCGCAACGATGCTCAATTGGTACCAAGGGGCCCAAAGAGTGCCAAGAAAATATTCCCCACACCATGACACCACCCCCACCAGCCTGAACCGTTGATACAAGGCAGGATGGATCCATGCTTTCATGTTGTTGACGCCAAATTCTGACCCTACCATCCGAATGTCACAGCAGAAACCGAGACTCATCAGACCAGGCAACGTTTTTCCAATCTTCAATTGTCCAATTTCGATGAGCTTGTGCAAATTGTAGCCTCAGTTTCCTGTTCTTAGCTGAAAGGAGTGGCACCCGGTGTGGTCTTCTGCTGCTGTAGCCCATCTGCCTCAAAGTTGGACGTACTGTGCGGCGTTCAGAGATGCTCTTCTGGCTACCTTGGTTGTAACGGGTGGCTATTTGAGTCACTGTTGCCTTTCTATCAGCTCGAACCAGTCTGGCCATTCTCCTCTGACCTCTGGCATCAACAACGCATTTCCGCCCACAGAACTGCCGCTCACTGGATGTTTTTTCTTTTTCGGACCATTCTCTGTAAACCCTAGAGATGGTTGTGCGTGAAAATCCCAGTAGATCAGCAGTTTCTGAAATACTCTGACCAGCCCTTCTGGCACCAACAACCATGCCACGTTCAAAGGCACTCAAATCACCTTTCTTCCCCCTACTGATGCTCGGTTTGAACTGCAGGAGATTGTCTTGACCATGTCTACATGCCTAAATGCACTGAGTTGCCGCCATGTGATTGGCTGATTAGAAATTAAGTGTTAACGAGCAGTTGGACAGGTGTACCTAATAAAGTGGCCGGTGAGTGTATATATATATATATATATATATATATATATATATATATATATATATATATATTCCAGCCAATATATCACTATCTGAGCATTTGCTTTGGCTTCATCCATGTAAGTGACAACATGATACGAAATGTTCCTTTAACAAGGGAAAGTTTAGTCCTCATTCTGTGTATAAAGGAAGATTCGTGGAGACTAACGTTTGCACCCAAAAATAAACAATTAAAGCGAGTCTATGGTGAGATTCTCCTCAGTCTAAACTTTTCCAAACAATCCTACTATACATAGCAGCGAGGATAATTAACTAATTGCTGACATGTAGACAGTACGATAAATACGTGCACTGTGCACCGGCATATTGACTTACTGTGCGCCAATGCCAAACATTTTGTGTCTCCTGGCTGGGATTCAAGTACATACAAAGATCTAAATATGGGAAACTGATTGTGCCTACGACATCCAACGTGTTACTGTAAATGCGGCATAGAGAAGATGCCATATATGTGGCTATAGTCAAAATCGTGGGGTTGTTTTCTAAAACCTGAGAATGTAATAAGTTCTACATGGATGCATACAATTAAATGGATTTTCCGGGAAATTTCCATAAATAGGCATGCTTGTTTCTGCAAATCTCCATGAATACAGGTGATTGGAAACACTTTGTAATATTGTAATTTTATCAGAGAAAAATGCATCTTCTGCTTTATCCAGGCTCCAATCCCACTGAAGGTTACTTGACCCAATTCCATAGAAGTCTATGGAGAAGGGTAGGGGAGTGAGCAGGTTGTACAGGTGATAGAAGTTAAATAGAAACCTTTTATCATAATCAAAGCACTTTACTCATAATAGTACAAGTCAGTACTCCTCTATATATGTCCTGCATGGTACTGGCCTGTTTCTAAGCGAGAGAGAGTTTTGGAGCAGATTCTTCTCTACTGACTGTGAGCAGTGTATAGAAGTTAGATTCCATCACCAACTCAGGCACAACTACAAATACAAAACATAGCATGCAGAGGGGAAATTGCTATAGATTACAGAATTCAAGTGTTAGGATTGGGTCCCGCAGGTTGCTATCATAGCGCACAGCGCCACCTGCGGGTCAGTCTAATCATCTAGCTTTCACCTTACTGAGCATGCTCAGATGTATTGGAGCTGCTCACAAGCTAAGTGCCTTTGACCCCCCTACTGAGCATGAGCGGTGAGGTCATGGCCACCGCCCCTAGTGGGCAGGGACTTCCCTTTAAATATTGTGAGCTGATGCCGGCCGGGTGCTCACACTTTGACTAAAATCTCCACTAAGTCCATGGAGTGAATGACAGTAGTCAGGCAAGTTTCAGACTAGGCCTTTGTGTGGGGTTCCTCTTCTTCTCCTGGGTGCTGTTAGGTAGGGCCTGTAAACCCTGAACTGTTAGAGCTACACCAGGGCTAGGAGCGGTAGGCGCCATTCCAGCTTGTAGATCTGCAGCAGGTATGGTCTCTGAGATAGCCCATGTGTACTGTCTGACTTCATGTATGACTCCTAGCTGTGTGCGGGAGCATGGGTGTTTGATGGCTCCAAGCTGTGTGCAGGACCATGCAAACTCCCCTGGGGACTCCAAACTGTGTGCAGGAGAATGTTCTAAACTTCCATGGTGGCCCCTAGCTGTCGCAGGGGTAAGTGTGTGTGTTTGCTGGCCTGGGGTGAGTGTTAACTCTTGGCAGCCGTGTGTGTTTCACTTGTACTGGTGCACCTGACCAGTGAGCTAAACTGGCAGGGTTTTAATTGCACCTTGTTCACATGGAGTGTTGCACAGTACCCACTGTTCACATTGAGTTCAGGCTGCAGTGTCTTTGCAGCTGTTCACATTAAGTACCACGCTGCATTTTTTTCCAGTAGTTCCCATTGAGTTCAGACATACAGCCGCCCACCATTGGGCCTGTGGACCTCGCTGCAGTGTCTTTCCGCTAAGAGGTTCTGTTGTTCAAAAAAAAAAAAAATATATATATATATATATATATATATATATATACACTCACCGACCACTTTATTAGGTACACCTGTCCAACTGCTCGTTAACACTTAATTTCTAATCAGCCAATCACATGGCGGCAACTTAGTGCATTTAGGCATGTAGACATGGTCAAGACAATCTCCTGCAGTTCAAACCGAGCATCAGTATGGGGAAGAAAGGTGATTTGAGTGCCTTTGAACGTGGCATGGTTGTTGGTGCCAGAAGGGCTGGTCTGAGTATTTCAGAAACTGCTGATCTACTGGGATTTTCACGCACAACCATCTCTAGGGTTTACAGAGAATGGTCCGAAAAAGAAAAAACATCCAGTGAGCGGCAGTTCTGTGGGCGGAAATGCGTTGTTGATGCCAGAGGTCAGAGGAGAATGGCCAGACTGGTTCGAGCTGATAGAAAGGCAACAGTGACTCAAATAGCCACCCGTTACAACCAAGGTAGCCAGAAGAGCATCTCTGAACGCCGCACAGTACGTCCAACTTTGAGGCAGATGGGCTACAGCAGCAGAAGACCACACCGGGTGCCACTCCTTTCAGCTAAGAACAGGAAACTGAGGCTACAATTTGCACAAGCTCATCGAAATTGGACAATTGAAGATTGGAAAAACGTTGCCTGGTCTGATGAGTCTCGGTTTCTGCTGTGACATTCGGATGGTAGGGTCAGAATTTGGCGTCAACAACATGAAAGCATGGATCCATCCTGCCTTGTATCAACGGTTCAGGCTGGTGGTGGTGGTGTCATGGTGTGGGGAATATTTTCTTGGCACTCTTTGGGCCCCTTGGTACCAATTGAGCATCGTTGCGACGCCAAAGCCTACCTGAGTATTGTTGCTGACCATGTCCATCCCTTTATGACCACAATGTACCCAACATCTGATGGCTACTTTCAGCAGGATAATGCAATGCCATGTCATAAAGCTGGAATCATCTCAGACTGGTTTCTTGAACATGACAATGAGTTCACTGTACTCCAATGGCCTCCACAGTCACCAGATCTCAATCCAATAGAGCATCTTTGGGATGTGGTGGAACGGGAGATTCGCATCATGGATGTGCAGCCGACAAATCTGCGGCAACTGTGTGATGCCATCATGTCAATATGGACCAAAATCTCTGAGGAATGCTTCCAGCACCTTGTTGTATCTATGCCACGAAGAATTGAGGTAGTTCTGAAGGCAAAAGGGGCTCCAACCTGTTACTAGCATGGTGTACCTAGTAAAGTGGCCGGTGAGTGTATATATATATACATATATATACATATATATATATATATACAGAACCGTAACATCTAGGAATAGTGTACACGCAAATAGCAGCTTATGCTGCAAAGTCAAATGAAAAGACAGGTACAATATTTCTAACTGCCCTCGACCCTTAATTCTTTGACATGTGCCCTCAACCCTCAGTTTTTTTTTACATGTGCCTTCGACTATCCCTTTTTTGACATGTGCCCTTGACCTTAATTTGTTTTACATATGCCCTCAACCCTCACTTTTTTTTACATTTGCCCTCGACTTTCACTTTTCAACATTTGTGGCCATACAGATGTGTGCACTCTTACCACTGAACAAACTGCAATTCTCATGACAACCACTTGGTAGACACATACAGCATAAACAACTCCAGACAGAGTTACAGAAAATTGTGAATTTTTTTATTTATTTATTTATTTATTTATTTATTTTAAAGCTGGTCATCTTGTGCCAGTCATCTCACGATAGATCATGCCAAGAAGATAGGTAAGGAAGGAAACATCTGTAGCTAAGCAATCTATCGTACTTGTCCGTACAGTCACATCATGTACTCATAGCAGGTATTGGTCACTTACATCTTTTGTGTTACCCTTCTATTTCCTCTGAGATGAAGTGTTTGTCCGCCAGCTATATGAAGGTCAGTCTTAGAATAGGCTTCTTGGATCAAGGATCTGTATGTTTTCTTCATGATCCGTATAGTCCACTGTAACATCCTTGCCCGTTCAGAATTTGGCGCCATCCTCCGGCCGCATGATATGGCACAGGGGTGTGTCCAGCTATGATTCCTTGCTCTTCTTTTTTTAATGTAGATTGTGAGCCCCATATAGAGATCACAATGTACATTTTTCTCCTATCAGTATGTCTTTGTAGAATGAGAGGAAATCCACACAAACACAGGGAGAACATACAAACTCCATGGAGATGTTGTTCCAGGTGGGATTTGAACCCAGCGCTTCAAGGCTGCAGAGCAATGCACTGAGCCACTCTTTAGGTTCTTCTTGTACTGTCTGAACACTGTCCTATTCGCTCACCACTGTAATTGATTTGCCATCACACCCATCTCTTACACCTTTGTTTTCCTCTGCTCCTCAAATAGTTAATCCCAGCCTTACTTGTGTAATTGAAAGCCCAAATTCCAATCAAGTCTTTCTTCCTATATATTGTTTTCTCCCACTCACTATTCTCTTGGATTTTGACTCTGTACTGCTCTGTTCAATTGGTTCTGACTTTGGCTAGCTGACCTCCCGTTTGCTGTTGTTTGTCTTGTCTTTATTCTGTGCTATCACCTATACCGAGAAGGGACTGTCGCCCAGTTGTCCTCTGTCTCCTAGGACATTGAGGCAAGTAGATAGAGACGGGGGACAGGTTCAGCTTAGGGCTCACTGTCTTGTCATTCCCTTCCTCAAAGGCTTCACCAGCAGCTACTGGGGAATTACTCTTCAAGCAATTCCCTTACATCCACTTCATCCAAATACTTCAGAGACATCCATATTTTTCACTGTCCATCTTCCCTATCCATCTGGGAGTAAAAGAACATTGTCTGGGCAGAATTGAAGTTTTTAGCTTTATAGGCATATAATGACTTTTCTCGAGAACTCTGAAGCCTGGCTTTCTAGACTCTTTATCCCTCCTTTACTAAGTGCCATAAGTAATCTTAGACTGCTGACTTCTTTGTTGTCAAAAATTGATACAAGTAAGCAAAATCTGTCTGGTATCGTTACTCTCTCTTTTGATATCTTAACATTTCTCTCTGCTTTTAACTTTTCTTTATCTTCGGCGTTCTCAGATACGGATATAGTGTCAGTGACATATCAAAGTTGTCTTACACTTCTTCAATCTTCAGTCTTAGGTTCCGCTTCTCTTATTGTAGAGCATGTTCTGACTACGGGGGGAAAGTTATGGTAATGTTATGTAGCATTCTCCAGTAAGAGAAACTTACCCTCTGATGTAGCAATTTTATGGTAGATTTTCCCATCACATCAAGAAATCAAAGACATTGCTACAGTTATAGTTACAGTATAGAGTCGTAGAGTTGGGGGTCAGAAACGTTCAAAAATATAAAGGAAATTGATCCAGGTTTATGCAAAGAAGATAAAAAACATTTCACAGCTGGATATTGACCCCGATAGGGTATTTTTTTGGGAAGGATTTTGCACACAAAAGATTTTGTATGAACCTCAAGTTCCCTCAAGTCAATCAAGAAATTATTTCAATGAGACCTGTTACATTAAAAAGATACAGTTCAGTCTACAAGCAGCAGGTTATAGAGCAGGAGGAGATTAGTAGGTTGTATATAGTGTCCTATCTGCAGGGTATACAGGAGGAGCAGATTGTATATAGTGTCCTATCTGCAGGATATACAGGGGGAGCAGATTGTATATAGTATCCTATCTGCAGGATATACAGGAGGAGCAGATTGTATATAGTGTCCTATCTGCAGGTTATACAGGAGGAGAAGATTGTATATAGTGTCCTATCTGCAGGGTATACAGGAGGAGCAGATTGTATATAGTGTCCTATCTGCAGGATATACAGGAGCAGCAGATTGTATATAGTGTCCTATCTGCAGGGTATACAGGAGGAGCAGATTGTATATAGTGTCCTATCTGCAGGATATACAGGAGCAGCAGATTGTATATAGTGTCCTATCTGCAGGATATACAGGGGGAGCAGATTGTATATAGTGTCCTATCTGCAGGTTATACAGGAGGAGAAGATTGTATATAGTGTCCTATCTGCAGGTTATACAGGAGGAGAAGATTGTATATAGTGTCCTATCTGCAGGTTATACAGGAGGAGAAGATTGTATATAGTGTCCTATCTGCAGGGTATACAGGAGGAGAAGATTGTATATAGTGTCCTATCTGCAGGGTATACAGGAGGAGCAGATTGTATATAGTGTCCTATCTGCAGGTTATACAGGAGGAGAAGATTGTATATAGTGTCCTATCTGCAGGTTATACAGGAGGAGCAGATTGTATATAGTGTCCTATCTGCAGGTTATATAGGAGGAGTAGATTGTATATAGTGTCCTATCTGCAGGATATACAGGAAGAGCAGATTGTATATAGTGTCCTATCTGCAGCATATACAGGAGGAGCAGATTGTATATAGTGTCCTATCTGCAGGATATACAGGAGGAACAGATTGTATATAGTGTCCTATCTGCAGGGTATACAGGAGGAGCAGATTGTATATAGTGTCCTATCTGCAGGTTGTACAGGAGGAGCAGATTGTGCAACACTCAGGAGGGCCAGGGCTGGTATCACGGGTAATATACCAGATGTGGCCGGATTTCAGGGGGTCCCTGGGTCCCAAATGTGCACAAAATCTCCTTTTTGATGTCCCCGACTACCCACCCCCACGTGATATCTGACAATGACAACAGACAACCAGGTCTCGGGGGTAGTAGTTGCTCTTTTACTAGCAGGACAAGGTAATACAAATGTACATATGGAGTAATTCTTGACATACAATACAGTGATATTTGTAGGTAGTGTCCAGTTAGCAGGTGATGGAGCTTGGAGCAGGAATGCTTTGGATAGTTTAATTAGTAGTTGCTTGGGTAGTTAAACTTGTATATACTTGTAAAGATGGCCTGTATCCAGGGGGTTAGTCCTCAACAAACTGGGTACACGTATGTAGAAGAGCAAATACAATTGTCAGCAGCGGGAAACCCTCAAGTTCTGCCAGACTAGCTATGGGCTTCTTAAATATAGATTTGTCCCAAAGACTTACTTGAATAGAGAGATACGTGTATAGTCCCAGATGTATGGATAAAACAGGTCCGTCAACTTTAGTGCTTGTAGGCTTGGAGCTTCAGAGGAAAACACTCTCTGAGGAGAATCTTGAGTACAGAGGAAAAGACATCTCTGTTTGGAGTGCTCTGAGACTTGGCTGCCATTTTCAGCTTCCCATGTGTTCGATGGCTCCACACAAAAGACCCAGACAAAAGGTCCCCAACCCCCCTAGTGGGAGCTGTAACTCCTCCTCCTCCTCCAGGCCAGTCAAGGGAGCTTGATTGGTCCTGAAGGTCACCTGATCCTAATGGACATACCTTCACATTGGCAACTCAAATTACAATGGCAAGTATAGGCAGGTGTAGTTCACAAAAACATCCACAAGATGGCGCATTAATAGACCCCCTGTGTGCTGGCTCTGGTAGAATAGAAATATATAGAAGGAATGAAGGGGGATGATCTCTTTACCTTATATGCAAATGTCCATACCATCTCGGTCTGCAAGGACTATTAAAGGGAATGGGACGAGCAGTACCGGGACATTACAATTGTGTATAGTGTCCTATCTGCAGGTTATAGAGCAGGAGGAGCAGATTGTAAATTTTGTCGAGAGTTTGGCTATCAAGGTGCCAATTATTTTTGGACATTGAACATAACACTAGAACTTCTGGTTTGGGCCAAACAAGTTCAACCAGAAACAAATCAGGAGAATATTTGATAAGACATATGTGTGAGGTTCCCCAATTTTTAACCCTAAGATGTTTTGTTCCGGTAAATATCTGTCGTCTATGAAATCTAGTGTCATAATCCTCGGACATACTCGCTTGTGGTGGCGGTTTTGTTGTGTTTTGTGGTTTGTACACTATAGAGGTCTATGTTTGCTTGTAATGCGGGTGTAACATGTGACATTTGTATATTCTGTATATTTGAGTGTGTAACTGATCCTATGGACTGGAGGAAACCAAAGTAGAAACCATAAAGCTATTGTGTAAAGATTCCGGATCAGATTGGATTTGTGTTGCTTTGTGCTGCCTGCTATCAATACCACGTCTTCTTAATTAAGTACAGTCAATCCAAATTTACTTAAAATTGAAACATTCTGCGCAAATTTTAAAAGACGCCACAGTGCTTTCCACTTACGTATTTCCAACGATAATTGAACATGTGTTAGGTACATGAGTCTTCATTACGCTACACGTCCAACCTGACATCTTTACATGATCTAATTTACATTTTCGTGATTATGTTACGACGTGCGTGAATTCTCTGCGACGTCTTGTTTTTGGTTTAAGTCAAACTGACAGATGATCTAATACCTCCGATTTCGCGGAGTGTTGTTCTTAATGAGAATAGACACGAGTGACGTTCTTCCACCAATTCTCCCACACATGTTAGTCACTTCCAAAGGCCAATGAGCGTTCTGTGAACCGACTTCGCGAGAGCAGCTCAAATGTCATGTGCTATGTGTCACGTCTATGACTCTGATGATGTGATGCAACGCCTGAGTCACATGAGCAGCTCTGGATTGATATGTTATAGAGCAAATTTTACTCTACGGGAATTAGGAAATCTCAATATCTTCTATTTAACAGAAGTGGCCAGTTTTTTTTTTGGTGTAGATGGGGGGGTCATAAGGCACATCTTTGGTGCGCGGGCACAACCTCCATTCTGCACCTTGCTCGCCACTTTCTGAGAATGTGGGTACAACAGGGTGGGCCAGGAGGGGAACACATCAGCCCAAAATATTTATTATAACTCACGTCACAAAAATCCTGACTGGCACGGATTTCCATTTTGGCACACAGATGGGTGCCCGATTTATTAAGTAGTGAGAGCTACAGATCTCATGGGATTCGTTTCGACTGTTGAGTTGCATTAAAGGGATCCTATCATTGGAATCCCATTTTTTTCTCCCTAACACACAGGAATAGCCTTAAGAGTGGCTATTCTTCTCCTACCTTTAGATGTCTTCTCCGCGCCACCGTTCGGTGGAACTCCCGGTTTTCTTCTGTATGCAAATTAGTTCTTTCACAGCACTGGAGGCGGGCCCCAGCTCTCAAACAGCACTGGGGGCGTCTCCAATGCTGCGAGAGAAATCTCCAGCACTGCTTGGAACGGCCTCTCTCTGCGTCTTCTTCTGTCCTGAGTCTCAAACTTCTAGGCATGCGCAGCCAGCTCTTCCATCGGGTCTTGGGTGCATGCCCGTGGCCATTTTCTTGTGGCCACTTACACAGTAAGCCCTTCCATGGGCCACACTGCCTACACCATTGTATATTAAAAATGCCAAAATTACCAGAGAGCAGGACAGGGGTTAACTCCTTCAATACCGGGCTATTTTCTCTAATTCAGGAACAGACATATTTTGGGGGTTTCCGTATGTGAGGTTTTCAGGGCTCTAATATTTTTTTTTCCTTTGGGTGATTCAAATAATTTTTGCCCCTTTTTTGGTGATAAATTTGGCTTTTTTAAAATGTTTTTTTTATTTATTTTTCCAGGTTTTTTTTTTTACCATCTGAGAAAATGTGAACGAAAAATGAGGGAGGGGATATGTCTTGTTTTATAACATTCCTCGAATTTTTTTTAATAACAGTAATTCTAAAGAAAAAAAAGTACTGTATATACTCGAGAATAAGCCGACCCGAATATAAGCCGAGGCCCCTAATTTTACCACAAAAAACTTGGGAAAACGTATTGACCCAAGTATAAGCCGAGGGGGTAATCACCTCAAAACCCTGACCAAAAAGATGGCTCCCATTGAAATCAATGTGAGCCGCTCAGGAGCTTTTTCCAGGAGTTGTTTCTTCCTGTTCCCGGAAAAAAGAAGCAGAATGTTCATTCTTCAGGTCAAGTCGCCTCGCGATTCGGCCTAAAGAAACTCCCTCCTCTGGATTAGGTCCATTCATTGGGCCTAATCCGGAGTGGAGCACATGGCTGGATGACGCAGTAGTACACCGGCTTTCAGTCGCAGCGACCCGGCTTTTGGATCGGAACCTGAGGCGGAGGCTCACATAGAGTTTTCTGGTGAGGAAAAAATTCACTTCAGGAATTAGGTATGTTTTTTTTTTTTTTTTCCTCCAGCACAGTGTATGGACCTTGAAAAAACCGCTAGCGGTTTTTCCGTGCGGTTTTTGCCAATTCCACGCCCAAATCTTTGCCCAAATCCACGCCAAAATCCGCAACATGGATTTTCTGCCTCCCATTGACTTTGTTGGTTTTTGCAGGTGGAATCTGCCTGAAGGAAGTTTTTATTTCCGCTAGCAGAAAAATTCTGCGAGTGGATCCCATAGAACTCTATGGGGAGGCGTTTTTTCACGTTGATTCTGACACAGATTCAGCATCAAATTCAGTGCCAAAAAACTCTGTGTGAATGGACCCTCAGGCTTCACCAGCCCAACCCTAGATCCTGGGTTCCTGGTACTAATCTTCAGTTCTGGTACTCCTGTGTTGACGAATCTTGGGTTGTTGGATACATCCTGACCGCAGAGAACCCGGAACTTCCACAGCATATAATATAATAAGCACAATATTGGGGCCATAGCTAAAATAGTTTGTGAACCACCAAAAAAAAAAATCTGTATAATGTAGTCATAAAGTTATGTTCACATGGAGATTTGGGGGCGGATTTGGCTCCCAAATCTGGAGCAGATTCCTCCTCGAATCTGCTTCCCATTGTTTTCTAAGGGGGCATTCACACGGAGTAATGCCGGGCGTGTATCACAGCCGTACACGCCGGCGTTACGGCAGACTGCCGAACACTTCCCATTCACTTCAATGGGAGCGCTCGTAAACGCCGCTGTTACAAGCGCTCCCATTGAAGTGAATGGGAAGTGTTCGGCAGTCTGCCGTAACGCCGGTGTGTACGGCTGTGATACACGCTCGGCGTTACTCCGTGTGAATGCCCCCAAAGAGATCGCAGCAGGACGTGGAAAAAAGGAGCTTCCTGCTCAATCTTGCTACTGATTCCACTGCTCAAGACACCACCCTAATTAGGCCCATTCATCTGGATATAATCAGGAGCGGGAGTCGCGACGGATTGCTGATGCACCGCATTGGCATCTTGGCATGGCTAGCCCACGCGAAAATGCCGGGGGCGGAAAATGAAGTTCATCTTCACTTCCCGCCATGTGAACATCCCCTAAATCAGTAGTAGGGAGAAAAATTTAGATGCCCCATGACTATTAGTATCCATTCATGCTGAGTTGTTTGGTGCAGATTTTGATGCTGAATCCATGTCAGAATCCACGTGGAAGAAAAGCCTCCCGTTGGCATAATACTTTTAAGACCCCAGAGTATAATAATCGGAGACCCGGGGAAATAAAAACATAAAAAACTACTGTTTCTTACCGGTCTCCCGGCTCCCACGCTGTCTTCTCCCCTGCCGTCCTTCTTCAATGATGTCGGACGTCACGTGTGATGTCAGAGATGTCAGAAAGGACGTCAGGAAGGAGGCCTGGCAGGATCGTGGAGAGGTAAGTGTTTTTTATGTTTCTTACCTCTCCCGGTCTGCCAATCATTATACTCGGGGGTCCGAAAAGACCCCCGAGTATAATGATAGCAGCGGTAGTGGCTGTCACCGGGCCCCTAATGTCCCGGGCCCTGTGGCAGCTGCCTCTGCTGCTATGGTGGTAGTTACGCCACTGGATACAAGTTTGTGCGGCGAAAAAGTTCCTTCTTGGCGTAGCCGAAGAACGATAGATATTGTTTCAATCACATAAATAACTTTCTAAACCTGAAGAGACTTTTTACATTTTTTGGGATAAAAGACGTTTGCTGCCCAGACCTTAAAGGATAAGATTTGAGGAGACTAAACAACATTTTTTTAGAAAACATAATTTCTGAAGAATCAGGAACTGGCAAGCCAAATAATTTATGGCCGTCTTATCTCCAGCAAATTGAACAGATAAAAGTCAATGGCCTTAAGCCATTAGTCTCGTATCTGTTACTGGCAGATCATCCGTCTTCTCCGATGACAGATGTTGGTATTACACTATGATCTGCTCCGCAGTTGTGCTGTAAATGATCAAATTTGGGAAGAAGGAGTAATTACATCACAAAAAAAGAAATAAAACTTTAAAAATATCTATTGTAGGATGGAATTGTTTATTGTATCGAGACGCCCAACGCCACGAGATATGAAAATGTGCCGTCCAATGGTGAGACTTAGGTTATATTTCCAAGGACAGAATGGCGGTGTTTCATTATGATATTGTAACCTTGTGTGGCTTTATGTCTCCACTTGATTGTATTATAAGGGTAAGTTCACACCTACATTTTGGGTTGGAACCTGAGGCGCAAACTGGCTCAGGTTCCGATGCAAAAGCCGGGTCGCCGCGACTGAAAGCCGGTGCACTGTACTGGCATCTAGCCATGTGCTCCACTCTAGATTAGGCTCCGGAAAAAGCTCCTGAGTGGCTCCCATTGATTTCAATGGGAACCGTCTTTTTGGTCAGGATTTTGAGACGATTACGGCCTCAAAACCCTGACCAAAAAACCCTGTGTGAACTTACCCTTATTAGAGATGAGCGAACAGTAAAATGTTCGAGGTTCGATATTCGTTTCGAGTAGCCCCGCAATATTTGACTACTCAAATCAAATATCGAACCCTATTATAGTCTATGGGGGGAAAATGCTCGTTTCAGGGATAGGCAACGTTCGATCAAATTATACTTACCAAGTCCACGAGTGAGGGTCGGGCTGGATCCTCCGAGAAGTCTTCTCCGTGCAGCGTCCCCGCGGCATCTTCCGGCTCTGAATTCACTCTGCCAGGCATCGGGCCTGGGCAGAGCCGACTGCGCATGTCCACACTACAAGCGGACATGCGCAGTCAGCTCTGCCCAGGCCCGATGCCTGGCAGAGTGAATGAAGAGCCGGAAGACGCCGCGGGGACGCTGCACGGAGAAGACTTCTAAAGGTAGGAGAAGAACCAGTGTTGGTTGACTGACTGTATAGCATTCGGCCAATCAACGCTGGTTCTGCATCAAACTTTTACATTCGAATAGTGAGTGGTACTCGCTCATCTCTAACCGTTATGAGTCCACAGCAGCCAAACCGTGGTATTTACACCATGTGGTGCCTTGGCCTCAAAGCTGATTTTATCCTTTGTAGTGCAAGGGTAAGACCTCATGTTGTGAAGAAAAAGCTTTTCGGCTTCATCATGTGTTATCTCCATTTTTCCAGTGGTCATGATTTATGGGATTTGGTTGTTATCGCTTGGTCCAAAATAGTTTTTGGATTGATGTAATATTAGCCCTTGTTCATGCTTAAGTTGTTCCTATAAAAGGAATAGGAAATTCAAAAGGAACACTCAGGCCTGGTTCACATCTGCGTTGGTAATCCGTTTGGGGAGTCTGCATGGGGACCCCCCAAATGGACTACCGTGCATTTGCGCTGAGCTCTGCTACATCCAGAGATGTAGCAGAGCGGAGTGTGCGCTGAGCTCTGCTACATCTAGAGATGCATCTCTGGTGTAGCAGAGCTTAGCACACACTTAGCCCTGCTACATCTCTGGTTGTAGCAGAGCTCAGCGCACACTCAGTTCTGCTACATCTCTGGATGTATTAGAGCTCAGTGCACACTCAGCTCTGCTACATCTCTGGATGTAGCAGGGCTCAGCGCACACTCAGCACTGCTACATCTCTGGATGTAGCAGAGCTCAGCGCACACTCAGTTCTGCTACATCTCTGGTTGTAGCAGCGCTCAGCGCACACTCAGCTCTGCTACATCTCTGGTTGTAGCAGCGCTCAGCGCACACTCAGCTCTGCTACATCTCTGGATGTAGTGGAGCTCAGCGCACACTCAGCTCTGCTACATCTCTGGTTGTAGCAGCGCTCAGCGCACACTCAGCTCTGCTACATCTCTGGATGTATTAGAGCTCAGTGCACACTCAGCACTGCTACATCTCTGGATGTAGTGGAGCTCAGCGCACACTCAGCTCTGCTACATCTCTGGATGTATTAGAGCTCAGTGCACACTCAGCACTGCTACATCTCTGGATGTAGTGGAGCTCAGCGCACACTCAGTTCTGCTACATCTCTGGTTGTAGCAGCGCTCAGCGCACACTCAGCTCTGCTACATCTCTGGATGTATTAGAGCTCAGTGCACACTCAGCACTGCTACATCTCTGGATGTAGTGGAGCTCAGCGCACACTCAGCTCTGCTACATCTCCGGTGTAGCAGCGCTGTGCGCTCAAGACTTCTGCATCTGAGATCGGACCAGAAAGGAGACAGCTGTGGCCCGATCTTAGACTCCGCCTCCTCCGGAAGAACCAGCTTTGATTGGCTGAATGCTGTAGTCTGTATGGCATTCGGCCAATCGACGCTGGTCAATGTATTCCTATGGGAAAAAGTCTGCTCCCGCATATCGCAAGCTGACAGGGATCCCGACCAGCTAGAGCCCCAAAGAGCTGTGTGAGTGACACCCCCCTAAATAAAGGTAATCCCTAGCTATCCCTGCCTGTACATCTGTCCCTGTCTCACAGTCTCATATGACCCGGATATTAAATCCACCATTCGTATAAATTGGAGGTCACCTGATTTTGGCAGCCTATTACTTTTTCCGATTTATTTTCAATGCCTCCGTTGTCGTAATTCCTGTCCCACCTCCCCTGCGCAGTTATTGGTGCAAAAAAAGCCCGGGGAAGGTGGGAGGGGAATCAAATTTTTAGTGCGTTTGCCTCGTGCTATTCGATTATAATCGAATACCTTGAACAGCCTGATATTCGATCGAATGCCGTCGCTCATCTCTTGTATTTTGTGCTATTAAAAAACTTGAAAAAAGAAAAAATATAATCTGCCCCTTTTTCTGCATTTATCTGGTTATTAAAAAAGAAAAAAAAAATGGTAAAAAAATATAAAAATATATATATGTAATATATAAATCTTTGAAATAATCCAAACAAAAACATTTATAGCCTTCAAGCCCGTAGGTGCCATAAAAAAAACCAAAAACCTAATATGCGTCCGATTATGAATAAGGCAAAATGGCCCAGTCATGAGGTTTAGTAAAGAAAAACGAAATCCCATAATGTCCATATTCCTAAAGTTTTTGGAAAGTTTTTGTTTGATGCCGAACTAGGAAGGTCTCATTGCCGTTGCGCTGACTAGATGTTATTATTTCTCGAGTCTTGACACAATCTCATCAAATTTCCGACATGGCGACCACCAAGAAATTCACCTGAACTCGCTCACCGTATTTGTTTTGATCAAAGGAGGCAAATCATTCTATCCGGTGCCCAAGACGGACCTGCCTAATTGTACCCAGAAGAGCCGCTTGTCTTACTACTTTGATCTTTAAAGGGCAGCCGTGAAAAAAAAAAATCAGTAGTATTCCTGTAAAATTAGAGAAATGGATGTTTTTATATCAATTATTTCTTCCAGTAAGTGGCACAGACGGCTAATGACGGCTCTGGGGAGTCGCTGACTAAGTGGCATCTGCATCATGACTCAACATTTGAGGCTGAAATTGCCAATTCAATGAAGTTTTTACAAGCTGTAAATGACTAATTGGTGGTCAAGTTGTAAGTGAAATGGATTTGATTGTCCTCATTATCATTGCTGCGCGATTCCTCACTGACACAAGCAGAGGTCATCCCACGGCGCTGGAGAGATTAGGTTTTACAGACCTGATAACATGAATGCCTCTATAGAGAGAGCACCCAGTGCTACTGTTATTGGAGAAAAATGAAGGGTGCTGAGTCCCAATAAATCCCCAGTCAATTACAATTAGTCAATTACACAAAAACGGGTAAACAGATTTGGATGGATTTTGCACATTGATAGTTTGTAACCTCGATTAACACACAGGCTACTTCTTATCCCAGTAAATGACATGGCGTCACGACTGTTATGAATTTATGTTCACATACTATATTACAATGCTTTTGCAGCAGCTTATCTCAGGTTCTGATAAAGTCAGGTATGTTATCTCTCTATGTACAAGAAGAAAAAAAGTTACCTGGCGCCCGTATATTAAAAAAAAAAAAAACCCAGAGGGAGGCTGAAGATAAACAGTTGCAGCTCTTACCCGGACACCAACCAGTGAGGTGGTGGAGGTTACTGAACACGAAAATACAAAAATACTGTCACACAGTAGCGCTCTATAGATATCCTGGGTTTTTATTTTGTATTTTCGTGTTCATCTCTCTATGTAAACACACAGATAACCCTCAGTCCATTGTGTACATGCATTTGCATATTATTTGATCTGCTCCAGGCAGCGCTGACACACTGGATGGGAAAAGACCTTTAATTCAAATTGGAAGTTTGCTACTTTTAAACATAAAATCTAATTTGTCGCAAAATTCTAACAATGAGCGCTATGAAGATAGCCAGAAGTCACAGAGCTCTCCTCAAGCTGAGATGACGGGGATCATCAGTGCCAACAACACACTCAATATATGGCATTCCAGCAAGCTGCTGAGATGCCACAACAATCACAGGCACAGTGTGAGGAACGAGTTCAGTGGCAGGCCTACTTGAGAGCTGCCAAAATGCCAGAGCAGGCAAACTATCAATGGCAACAATTTGCTGAATATACAAAACAGAGCATGTACAAAGCAGAGGCTAGTATATATATATATTTGTTTAGATATTTTTATACATTTTTTTTTCCATTTTTGTCAGTCTGAAAAAAATGTAATTCTCGAACAACAAATGTAAGTTTGATGCATAAAAGCCTCTTGTCTTACACTGACTATCAAAGAATCCGTTTCTGTGTTTGTGCTAAAAGCAAACGTTGCGATAAATGACTCCAAAGCTCCAGAGCTCTGACGGTAAACAAGGTTGTCAGAGCCGCAGATGAATATTCTGATTTCATTGAAGAGGCTCGTCCATAAATTTTTGAGATGGTTTTTGAGTAAATAACAATGTATTATATCTTTTATGGCCTATTTATGTATTTTTACAAGTTAATCAATTCAGTTTTTTTCCGCAAAATCACTTTCACGTACTTAATCTTTTTTTTTTTTCTTCCATTATCTGTTTCTCATGAATTTTTCTTTTTTATGCTTTTTTTTTTTTCCAATGGCTTGCTTATATTAAAAATTAGCTTTTGTCTATAACAAAAATGTCAACCCGATAGTCGTTTGGCAGCTCGCCATAAAGTGATTGAGTCTTGGAGTGATTGCCTAAAATATGTGACTATTCTTAGATAGAGATATAGCAAAGTATAACTTGATGCTGCCTTAAGTACGTACATAGCCAGGCTGTAGCTAAGTCTCATTGAAATGAATGAGGCACCTGACTTCCTAATTACATCATGGAAGACAGATTTGCATATTCTTCCCATGGTCCCTTGCAAAGTGGAGTGCTAAAGGCTTAATAAGTCTCCACACACCTATATGGTGGTCTCTCCCCAAGGAGTGACGATATCCCCCTAACCCTGTCTAAGCCTCTCACCTCTACCAGGTTAATCTTCTCTATACCGGGCTGACGAGATGCAATAACATCGAAACGGCCGTCCTCGGTTGAGAGACTATACCTGGTAATAATCCCAGCATCATTGCAAAACAAAGGACTCTTGGAAGGTCGAGCATGATGTTAAATGGAGCAGCCTTTATTGGGCCATGTCACTGAGATTCTGTCTTCCTAATTACATCAGGGAAGACAGGCTTGTACATTTCAGTGAGTGCCCTCTATTGGTTTGCAACACTGAGGCACCTGACTTCCTAATTACATCATGGAAGACAGATTTGCATATTCTTCCCATGGTCTGAAGAGTGTAATAATTTCCCTTCCAGTTCTATCTGAACAAGTTTGAGTTTGAACCAAGAGTCCGCTTCATCCGAACAAAGCAAAGTGTCAAGTTAAACGTTGCTAAGTATATAGGTACTATTCGGTGGCATAACTATAGACTTGTGGGCCCCGCTGTAATCTTTTGTCCGGGGCCCCTACCTCATCCCTACAGTGAACTCTTGATAGTGATGGTTACGGGTGATAAGGAGTTTAATCCACCTTAGTGTGGTTCGGGGAATCTGTGGGTCTCCTTGGCTTATGGGCCACATGGAAGCTGTAATCTCAATACTGGTGCCAGTGCTTATGGGCCCCCTAAGACTCCAGGGCTCGGTGCAACTGCACCTTCTGCACCCCCTCAAGTTAAACCCCTGATACTATTGTTTCAACAAACTTTGCATACAAGAAAAGTTCAGGAGATTGGTAGAACATATGGCTCAGACAACTCATGTCTATAGAAGTTTTTGGAATGGGGAAGGGGAGAAGTGAGCAAGAAGTGAAGGATATAAGAGAAGAAGTATAGGCTTAGAGTTAGGCTTATGCTGGTTTCACATCTGTGTGGCGTCTCTGTTGGAAATTCTGTTGTGGAAATTGCTCGAAATCCTTCTCGTACAACTTTTCTCTCCGCCACTTTCAGATTAAAAATGGTGGACACCTGGAGGACTGTATTATAGTCAATGGCGTCTGCTGGTGTCCATATGTAACCCCTGATCTCCGTTATTTGGGTACCCCAGCAGACCAGAACGATGGAGAGCACAGTGCTAGTCTGAACCTCGCTTCAGCTGCAGCCCTTCTTGGAAAAATCTATGTTCCCATCTTCATTTAACCCTATCTCATCAAGGAAAGCCTATTATTGGACTTCAGCAGTGATCGAGGTCCCTGAAATCAAAAAGGAGGTCAAAAGATACTGGAGACAACTGGAAAAGGTGTCGGGTACCATAAAAGGTGACTGTTTAGTGGGGTTGAGCGATCATGTTCGGAAAAGATCGGATTCCGATCGGCGATCGAGAAAATTTCACGATCGCCATCAGAATTCCGAACACGATCTTTTTAGGTGGGATTGAGATCGGTGATTATTTCCTACAATTCTTTGCTACTGGCCAAGCATTGTGGGAAAAGCTAACAATGTTAGTCTTCACACTGAGTACACGCTCTGCTCATTCTGAGCGGAGTGTATACTCAGTGTGAAGGCTCGCTGCGGTTCCATAGGAATGAATGGAATCAGCCGGCACACACCCTTAACCCCCAGTGTGCCGGCTGCGTCCATTCATTCTAATGGGAGACTAGCTAACATCTCTAGTAGCTACTTACCTGCAGAGATGGCTGGTCCGGTGCCCGGTGTTCTCGTTCTTCTTCGCCACGCTGCCTCCGCCTCCCAGGTTAGTGTTTAAAGAGCTAGGAAGAAGGCGGGGCTTGTGGCTTAGGAGAGTGTGGGTGGGTACAGGGCGGGGAGACGTGACGTCTCCCCTCCCAGTACCCGCCCACACTCTCCTAACCTGGGAGGCAGGGGGCAGCGAGGCGAAGAAGAACGAGAACACCAGGCACCGGACCAGCCATCTCTGCAGGTAAGTGGATACCAGGGGGGACTAAGTAGCCAGGGGATTAAAAAAAAAATCACTACACAGTGTGGATTCTAACAATTAAAGCGTTCAATTGTTAGATTCCATGCTAAAATCAGTTAGATTCAATGTTAAAATCCGATCTCCGATTAGTAAAAAAAAATCCCATTGTCTTGCATTGGGATCGGAATTGGGATCGAGATCGGGTTCGAATGAAAAATGATCGGAAATCGGATTTCAAAATCGATCCTGAAAAGTCAAGATCGGCTCATCCCTACTGTTTAGTAATTTTTCAGCATCTCCAGCCTGTGCTTATTGTACTCTTGGGCCTTAAGAGACCCCAGGGTATAATATTGATTCATGGTTGGCGAACCCCCAAAATTTCTGGTTTGGCCGAACCTGAAACTTTAACTTGAATAAATCAAAAACATATTCTAAAAAAAATCAATAAAATTAAAAACCAGAAGTGAAACTCGTTCTTTCTTGGCCTGTTTGTTCACCCCGTTCCGAGCTGGGATCCATTAGGTCATCACTTCCTCAACTCAAGTTGCGATCTAAAGCTTTTTTCCAGCCCAGTGACAAGCGGTTGATGTATGACTTCTATTAATGTATGATGTTAGACAATATATGTTTGACATTGCTGCTCAGAAATCATTCATCATACATGGTTGTAGCACTTCAGCTGTCTCTTAAAGGAAATCCATGCTAATTCCGGAGCCTACGATAGCTTTGAGCATTATAGCGTGAATGTCTAAACAATAATATTAGCGGTGTTGATACTAAATGTGTTATATATTAATCCTCAGAATATTATTCCTTTAGTTCAAAGTCTTTGAAATTTTATCCCCAGGGATTTAGAGATGTGAATGACGTTGGGCTCAGGCAGTGGGAACGAATTGTGGGTAAAGCTACCATGTTTTTTGGAGCCATTGGAATAGAAAAATTATTACAAGAAAGTAAAGATGAGTAGGGTTGAGTGATCGTGTTCGGAAAAGATTGGATTCCGATCGTGATCGAGAAAATGTCACGGTCGCGATCGGAATTCCGAACACAATCTTTTTAGGTGGGATCGAGATCGGTACTATTTCCCACAATGCTTTGCTTAGTCTTCACACTGAGTATATGCTCCATTCATTCTGAGCAGAGTGTATACTCAGTGTGAAGACTCCGCTGCAGTTCCATAGGAATGAATGGAAGCAGCCGGAACACAGCCTTAACCCCCTGCGCGCCGGCTGCCTCCATTCATTCTAATGGGAGACTAAACTAACATCTCTAGTAGCTGCTTACCTCCAGAGATGGCTGCTCCGGTGTTCTCCTTCTTCTTCGCCTCGCTGCTGCTCCACGCTGCTCTTCTCACCTCGCCGCCCCGTCTCCCAGGTTAGTGTTTAAAGAGCTAGGAAGGTGGGGCTTGTGGTGTCTCCCCCTCCCAGTACCTGCCCACACTCTCCTATCCTGGGAGGAAGGGGGCAGCGAGGCGAGAAGAGCAGCGTGGAGTGGCAGCGAGGCGAAGAAGAACACCGGGCACTGGAGCAGCCATCTCTGCAGGTAAGTGGACACCAGGGGGGACTAAGTAGCCAGAGGATTAATAAAATATCCTCTGGCTACTTAGTGATTCACTACACAGCGTGGATTCTAACAATTAAAGCGTTCAATTGTTAGATCCCATGCTGTATAGTGAATAGGATTGCTTTTAAAATCTGATCTACAGTTAATAAAAAAAAAAAACATTGACTTGCATTGGGATTGGAATTGGGATCGAGATCCGGTTCGAATGAAAAATGATTGGAAATCGGATTTTAAAATCGATCCTGAAAAGTCAAGATCGGCTCAACCCTAAAGATTAGTTTACCAAAATTTGTTCGTTAGAGTTGACGCGACCAAATAAATTGGGCACAAATTGAAAGCGCTCCCGTTGCTCTCAAAAGTTGAGCGTGACATTCTGAGATATCCTAGGACTATCCTAGGATATGCTAGGGATGAGTAAACCAGCTCGTAACAAGTGAGATTCAGTATGAGTTTTCCAAAAATTTCCAATTTGGCCAAACTTGAAATTTTTGGGTTTCGTCACCCACAGATTATTATATTTTTGGGTCTCTAAAGACCTCAGAGTATGATATTTGGAGGTTCTAAGGAAGTGTGGACAAATAATACACAACTTAAACTCACCTTTTCTCACCTCTCTGACTCCGCCATGGCATCTGCCCTTCTTTCCTGGCCAGAGAGGCCCATTAACCTCACCTATCCTTTGGGATTGGGGGAGGGGGGCAGCTTTCTGTCGGCCTCAGGCGGCAAAAAGGCTAGGTTCACCCCTGATTACAACCCCTTTAAGTAGAAAATATTGTGTCTATGTCCATCATGAAGTCTATGAACAGATTGTTACATTTCTGATCTAGTCTTGGCGAGTGTTCCTGGAAAAGCAAAAAGTATTGTAAATCAGACCAGTGATTTCTGTATAAAAAATATGAACGTAAAGAATGCAACCAAGCATATGAAAGTAATAATAGGATAGGTAATGGGAGCTAGAGATCTCTGGGATGGGATTCTGGTCCAGGGAATTCACCCAACTGCCATATCTGAAGTTGGGGAGACATTTTTGGCATCGGCCTCATTGAGTTTTTTACGTTCTTCAGGATTTATTTGATAGGTTTATAGCTTTGACTTGTTGGAGTTGTGTCTATATATAACCTTATGTACTATGTATGTACATTACTATATAAGGCATATGTTAGCAGGTTTATTGCAATGTTAATAACTTTGAGGGAAACAATAGCAAAATAAATCATCTTATGTAGAGGGTTGATTATTTCAGTGCACAAAGATATGTGAAAAAAAAATGAATATCAGCTCTCTAATCTCATAGTAATCCTATCCTATCCTATCCTATCCTATCCTATCCTTCCTTCCTTCCTTCCCAATCCTATCTTTCCTACTACTTATAATATTATAAATGTGAAAGTTTGTATGTTTGTTACTCTTTCACACAAAAACGGCTCAACAGATTGGGATGAAATTTGGCACATAGATAGTTTGTAACCTCGATTAACACATAGGCTTTTATCCTGGTAAATGACATGGCTTCATGACTGTTATGAATTTATGTTCACATAGCTTCATGACTGTTATGAATTTATGTTCACATACTATATTAAACTGCTCTTGCCAGCAGGCCTCTCACAGTCCATTGTGTACAAGCATTTGCATATTATCTGATCTGTGGCAGTGCTGACACACTGGATGGAAAACCCCTTTAATCCAAATTGTCAGTTTACCAATGTTAAACATGCTGGGGAAAAAAAAAATCTAATTTGTCGCAAAATTCTAAAACCACAAGAGCTATGAAGGTAGCCAGAAGTCACAGAGTTCTCCTCAAGTGGAGCTGACGGGGATCATCAATGCCAACATCACACTCAATATATGGCGTTCCAGCAAGCTGTTGAGATGCCAGAACAATCACAGGCACAGTGTGAGGAACGAGTTCAGTGGCAGGCCAACTTGAGAGCTGCCAAAATGCAACACGCAGACGAAGTCAATAGTAGATTCCAGATAGACCCTTGAAGATAAAATGGAATACTTTTCTTATGTCCATGAACATTTAGATCCCTGTCACAATGCTGGAATTTACTCCTCAAGGTGACCACACGATTTCAACAAGATGACAAGCGCACGTCTACAATCTTCTTATGAGGACATTAAGACAAGTTGAGGTCTTAATGTAACAAGTAAAATGACTATTGACCCTAAAAGCGATCGCTATTTCCATGGAAACTTTATTGAGACAATATTGAGCAGAATGTAATGTACAATGCTCATGAGATCAATGTATACTTCTCCTATAGACTCAGATATTTCTCTGCCTTTAATGATCCCACTCCAGCAGACCTGTGAACTAGACGTATATATATCTATAGAATTACTGATGGTGTATACAATGTCTCACGAGTAGAGATGAGCGAACACTAAAATGTTCGAGGTTCGAAATTCGATTCGAACAGCCGCTCACTGTTCGAGTGTTCGAATGGGTTTCGAACCCCATTATAGTCTATGGGGAACATAAACTCGTTAAGGGGGAAACCCAAATTCGTGTCTGGAGGGTCACCAAGTCCACTATGACACCCCAGGAAATGATACCAACACCCTGGAATGACACTGGGACAGCAGGGGAAGCATGTCTGGGGGCATAAAAGTCACTTTATTTCATGGAAATCCCTGTCAGTTTGCGATTTTCGCAAGCTAACTTTTCCCCATAGAAATGCATTGGCCAGTGCTGATTGGCCAGAGTACGGAACTCGACCAATCAGCGCTGGCTCTGCTGGAGGAGGCGGAGTCTAAGATAGCTCCACACCAGTCTCCATTCAGGTCCGACCTTAGACTCCGCCTCCTCCGGCAGAGCCAGCGCTGATTGGCCGAAGGCTGGCCAATGCATTCCTATGCGAATGCAGACTTAGCAGTGCTGAGTCAGTTTTGCTCAACTACACATCTGATGCACACTCGGCACTGCTACATCAGATGTAGCAATCTGATGTAGCAGAGCCGAGGGTGCACTAGAACCCCTGTGCAAACTCAGTTCACGCTAATAGAATGCATTGGCCAGCGCTGATTGGCCAATGCATTCTATTAGCCCGATGAAGTAGAGCTGAATGTGTGTGCTAAGCACACACATTCAGCACTGCTTCATCAAGCCAATACAATGCATTAGCCAGTGCTGATTGGCCAGAGTACGGAATTCGGCCAATCAGCGCTGGCTCTGCCGGAGGAGGCGGAGTCTAAGGTCGGACCTGAATGGAGACTGGTGTGGAGCGATCTTAGACTCCGCCTCCTCCAGCAGAGCCAGCGCTGATTGGTCGAGTTCCGTACTCTGGCCAATCAGCGCTGGCCAATGCATTCTATTAGCCCGATGAAGTAGAGCTGAATGTGTGTGCTTAGCACACACATTCAGCTCTACTTCATCAGGCTAATAGAATACATTGGCCAATCAGCGCTGGCCAATGCATTCTATTAGCTTGATGAAGCAGAGTGTGCACAAGGGTTCAAGCGCACCCTCGGCTCTGATGTAGCAGAGCTGAGGGTGCACAAGGGTTCAAGTGCACCCTCGGCTCTCCTACATCAGAGCCGAGGGTGCGCTTGAACCCTTGTGCAGCCTCGGCTCTGCTACATCAGAGCCGAGGGTGCGCTTGAACCCTTGTGCACACTCTGCTTCATCAAGCTAATAGAATGCATTGGCCAGCACTGATTGGCCAGAGTACGGAATTCGGCCAATCAGCGCTGGCCAATGCATCCCTATGGGAAAAAGTTTATCTCACAAAAATCACAATTACACACCCGATAGAGCCCCAAAAAGTTATTTTTAATAACATTCCCCCCTAAATAAAGGTTATCCCTAGCTATCCCTGCCTGTACAGCTATCCCTGTCTCATAGTCACAAAGTTCACATTCTCATATGACCCGGATTTGAAATCCACTATTCGTCTAAAATGGAGGTCACCTGATTTCGGCAGCCAATGACTTTTTCCAATTTTTTTCAATGCCCCCAGTGTCGTAGTTCCTGTCCCACCTCCCCTGCGCTGTTATTGGTGCAAAAAAGGCGCCAGGGAAGGTGGGAGGGGAATCGAATTTTGGCGCACTTTACCACGTGGTGTTCGATTCGATTCGAACATGGCGAACACCCTGATATCCGATCGAACATGTGTTCGATAGAACACTGTTCGCTCATCTCTACTCACGAGGATTGAGAACTGCCAAGTTCTAAATTGTACACAGCTATTATTTTGTACAACTTATACTCCTACAGTATATATTTAGAATGTATAGTTTAGGATATTATTGTTGCAGAGGAAATTGCTGGCTATTGTGATTCTGTCTCATGACTTTGTCCTCGCTAGCCTTTTACTTTCTCTTACTATTGTATTACTGACCTCAGACCTTTTGCTTCCCATTTGACTGCTCTTTTGGATTACGATTTTGTACTGCTTTGTCTCTCTGGTATTGACCCTTGTTTGCTGACTTCACTTCTGTGTTGCTTTGTCCTATCTTTTTCTGTTACACTTATTTCTAGGAAGGGTTTTGCACCCAGTTGTCATCTGTCACCTAGGACAGTTCAGGCAAGTAGGCAGGGAAGGGGCTGGGTCAAGATTAGGGCTAACGGTCTCTGTCTTTCCCTTCTTCCATTGTTCCAACAGCAGCGCTAGGTAATTGAACAACTAGCAATTCTGTTACATATAATATTTCTGTAAATAATATTTATATTTTAAAATTCTGCTTTCATTTGAGTCAGACACATTGCTGTGCCTTGTATCGAATTCTCTGTGAACTTTCTACCTAAAACTCTGCGGGAAGAACTGTGATGTGTTCCCACTGCGTGGTTTCCCACAGAGCTTTTTTGCTGCGGGATGCCACATGGGGCTTTAACCTAAAGCTCCTGGACACCAATGCAAAATCGGTATATTTGATGTTGCAGAGGTACCCTCTAAGGGTCCAAGGGGATTTCTACCCATGCACCCCTTATAGCTACACCCCTGGTCATAGCTGGTCACTTACTAACATACATACCAGCCCCTACTGCACTAATTCATAGATTTTCAAGGTGCCTTCTTTGGACTCTGCTTCTGCAGCTGACAATCTGACTTTGAATCACATGACTGACCCAGCTCTACTCGATGTACAAGCAGCAGGAGTAGAGCTGGGATGGTTACTTGATCCAGAGCTGGATCGGCAGCAGTAGAGGTAGAGCACAGAGACCTTCAGCCCTCGCAGTGCTCTGCAAATCTATGAACTGGCACAGCAGAGACTGTTATGTATATTAGTAAGTGGACTCATATTGGGCAACTGGTACACTGCTAAAACTTTAATGGTCCACGTCAACCCTCTGGACAATGAATCAGGTTAATATAGTTATTTATATCAAGTTCCTGGTTTACAAGTCATTTTACTTAGTGATAGCTGAATTTATACTGGACTAGGAGGACCCGGCTTCACATCAGTATATTTAATTTTTTGTTTTTGTAGTGGCCCCATAAGAATTGTCCAGTTTTGCACTGGTGTATTTTGTATATCGTTTGTGTGTGTGTCCATAAGTGTTATGTGATCATGTGTATCTAAGTCTGGATATCAGAGAAAACCTGTGATCGGTTGTTATGGATACCTGGAGTAAAGCTGTGTGTATGTGACCTTGTGTAACAGTGTCATCTGCAGCGCCCTGCCCCTATAAAGCTGACCTACAGCAGTGAAAAAAAGTGGCTGGGTTGCTATGGACACCTGGAGTAAAGCTTTGATGTGTGGTACTTTGTGCTGAGCTGTGTATCTAATCCTCTGACATGTGATATTGTGTGCTGAGCTGTGTATCTAATCCTCTGACATGTGATATTGTGTGTTGAGCTGTGTATCTAATCCTCCAACATGTGATACTGTGTGCTGAGCTGTGTATATAATCCTCCAACATGTGATACTGTGTGCTGAGCTGTGTATCTAATCCTCTGACATGTGATACTGTGTGCTGAGCTGTTTATCTAATACTCTGATCTGTGATACTGTGTGCTGAGCTGTGTATTTAATCCTCCAGCGTATGGTACTGTGTGCTGAACCGCGTATCTAATCTTCCAGTATGGGATACTGTGTGCTGAGCTACGTATCTAATCCTCTGATGTGTGTATCTCAGTTTGGATATCTGTGTTGGATTGGGCATGTGGAGTAACCATGTGTATGGAAGTTGGAATATGATTGAAAGACTTGCAGCTTTGTATTGGCTAATGAAGGTCATTGCTTTGGGAATATTGTATCTCAGGAACGGTGCGTCTGAGAGAGTTGATGCCCGGTCTAAAACCTTCCCAGACGCTTGATGTATCTGTGTGCCAAATCTGGTGAAGATCGGTTTAGTCATTTGGTCGTGCATAAAGAACAAACAGACGCTGTAACCCCCCCATTGTGACCATACTATTATTTATGTATTGTCTTCAAACCCGCAACGCTAATGGTGCTGAACTTTAACATGAATAGTTTGTAGCTGCAAAGTGGTACAAAGCCACCGCATTCCCTAGAAATCCGTCGTCGCTGGTGGCGTTCCCGCGCTCATGGTTGGACACGTGCCTTACATGTTTGTTTGTGTATAGGAAAGAGCGCAAGTTTCTTTATGGCTCTAGGAAACCTTCTTCTCCCTTAATATCCAGCTTTGTAAAGTTTGTTTCCATGGCAACCTTTGTGAGACCCAAGGACGAGAATCTTCATTGAATTCTATTTTTTTTTTCCTTTATTTTTTTTTTTCTATTCTATGAATAAAATATACAATTTTCTCACGATGATATCGAGAAAGAAAAAATGTAACGATGAACTTGCAAATTTAATTAGCTCTCATGACAAGTTATGGGAGAAATGTTTCGCCTAGTACGGAATGACTTAATAATATTTGTCTGTATTGTCCAGTTATTATTACGTACCGCGCAAATGAAATGACGAGGATTTCTCTGTTTATTCAGGAGACATTCGTGGAACAAGAACCCGCAAAACTGTAAGTGACTGTTTCTAGATTTGCATATTTGTCTAATTCGTGTGTGCAATTGACTGCTGTGGATGCGTCTGCTGTTATGGTGCTATTAATACAATGAATGCGTTCTTTGCCGTAACGTACGCTGCGAAATGACATTGTTACGGAGATGAAGCGGCGCAATTACAAGTAAAAGTGGCGGGTGATGCTTCCAAAGCTCGTAGATGAAAAGGCTTTTTATTAAGTTGCGTCGTCTCAACATTACAAAGTCGTTAACATCAAATATTAATGAGCTGGTAAGATAAGATATCGCTTCCTGTCCTAAGATTTAAAGGGATCCTATCATTGAGAATTACTTTTTTGTCCTTAACACTTTGGAATAGCCTTAAGAAAGATGTCTTCCCTGCGCCTCCGTTCCGTAGAAATACCGGTTTTCGCCGGTATGAAAATGAGTTATCTCGCAGCACTGGGGGCGGGCCCAGCGCTCAAACAGCACTGGGGGGCATCCCCAATGATGCAAGAGAACTCTCCAGTGCCGCCTCCATCTTCTTCTGGAACGGCCTCTCTTTGTGTCTTCTTCCGGCGCAGGCGAAGACACTTGTAGGCCTTAGGTAGAGCCGTCTGAGCATGCCCACAGGCCACAAGAAAATGGCCGCTTACTTACTGTGTAAGTGGTCGTTTTACTTGTGGCTGCGGGCATGTGCAGTAGGCTCTGCCTGAGGCCTAGAAGTTTCACCACCTGCGCCGGAACAAGACATAGGAAGAGGACTTTCTTGAAGAAGATGGAGGCGGCGCTGGAGAGTTCCCTGGAAGCATTTGGGACACCACCAGTGCTGTTTGAGCACTGGGGCCTGCCCCCAGTGCTGCGAGAGAACTCATTTGCATACCGGCAAAAAACAGTATTTCTTTGGAACGGCGGCGCGGTGAAGATATCTAAAAGTAGGAGACGAATAGCCTTTCTTAAGGCTATTCCAAAGTGTTAGGGACAAAAAAGTAATTCTCAATGATAGGATCCCTTTAAGGTACGAGATAAATTTTCTATCGATAATGCATAATCTACAAGGTATCAAGAACACGATTTGGCAAAGTTTTGGAACCGAACAGCATTACGGCAAATACTTTAGATAATAGTGAATTCTGACAAGATCTGAGCCAAAAACTGGGTTACCCGCTTTACACCTCATTGTTCAAGGTCGTGACGGACATTTTTTTTGCAACACAATGGGGGTGACTTATTATATATTATATATAATATGACAATGTGGGAAAAAAAATTTCGGTTGGAAGGGGAATTGACCACCTCCCCGTGCACATGAAACTGCCGCCACCATAATATAGACGACATTATAGCAATGAATTTCATACCTTTGATATGTATGTCACTCTTGTAAATTTGGACAAAAACAACTTTGAAGTCTTATGCAAATGAGGCAGTTGGTGTACTAGGGGCGGGCCTTAGCACTTATGCCACTTGGACCCCTACCATCTCCTTGCCGGCAGCACCCCGTGCAGTGAGACTTGATTCTCCAACCTACTTGATTGAGCAGTGCTCCCAGGGTAGAAGGCCCACACCCAGTGCATCAACGACCTCAAGGAGGTTTCAAGGAAAATTTGAGAAAAATGAGCATATTTAAAGAGGACCTTTCGTCACCTCTACCACCTCCAACTGTTAGTTTCTGCCCAATTATGTACTCTGCTGTCAGGTGGACAGTCCTAAGCTGGAGCAGAAAGAAAGGGACCGCCTACCTTGACAGCAGAGAGCATCAACAACAATTGCTCAGGAATGGTGTGGGGGGTTGTAGAAACTAAAATGATTACTCAGGAATGGTGTGGGGGGAGAAACTAAAACAGTGTCAGAACAGTGCACTTCATCACATTAAGAGGATACAAAGTACATCACAATTCGCTCGGTACATAGTACAAGTACATACTAATTAGTATGTGATCCGTGGGGGTCAGACACCCGGACCCACACTGCTCCAGCTGCGGCTGCGTACCAGAAGCTGAGAACAGGGAGTTTTCTACTATTTAGGCAATAGGATTGGTGCAACAACTCCAACAATTGTAAAGTGTTAGGTGCGGGAAGTGCAGTGCGGTTCCTATTACTTCATTAGGAGACCCTGCACATGTTCCCAGTCCCGTGCTATAGCTTATGGTGCCCAGATGCTGCCAGGGTCCAGGGTCAGACCACCACAGACTGACCTATCCTGTATGAAAGATCGATATGGGGTTGGCCATCTGGCCACTTGTTTAGAGATTTGTTGTAGCCAATGTCAAAGTAACTGAAATACAAACAGGTCTTATTGTTTCTCGAATGTCGAAAAAGATATTTTGCAACATTTCATTCTCTTTCATTTTTGTGCTGAATCATCTGCCTAGTTAAGTGTTGGCTTTTCCATGGCAGATTCTATAATACAATGTATATCGAGCAGGAGCTAAGTATCCACCTGGTAACCCTCCAACCATTCAATGAGTTCCGGTGCGTTATTGTTTACTTGGCTGCAGCCATAATACAATGTTCTTTACATAAACACTACAGCTTGTAGGTGACTTCCATCTCCTCCACAATTATTACATCGTACAGTTTACCGAACAAACTTCAGCAAAGCAATTCATACACATTAGTTGATCATTTTACTGGTGCCAAAAACAGTATTTTTTTTCAAAATAAAGGAATTTTCCAAACCTAAGGGAAGGGGGTGCTGGGGTGTGGTAAAATACAAGAGGCGGCAATACTCTCCTATACCAGTGCTCTGTTTTATTCTGTTGCTTAGTAGAGGTTGGTGAACCTATAAAGATTTATTTTTTGTATGGGTTCGGCAGCTCGGCTCTCCAGTTTGTTTCAAGATGAGTACGTTTGGTATGAACCACACTTTAAATTGGGTTAAAACACAGTGTAGACTACTTTTAGGACTCCTAGGAACCTATCTATAACACATAGTGTAGAACACTGTCAGGGCTCCTAGGAACCTATCTATAAAACATAGTGTAGAACACTGTCAGGGCTCCTAGGAACCTATCTATAAAACATAGTATATAACACTATCAGGGCTCTTAGGAACCTATCTATAAAACATAGTGTATGACACTGTCAGGGCTCCTAGGAACCTATCTATAAAACATAGTGTAGAACACTGTCAGGGCTCCTAGGAACCTATCTATAAAACATAGTGTAGAACACTGTCAGGGCTCCTAGGAACCTATCTATAAAACATAGTGTAGAACACTGTCAGGGCTCCTAGGAACCTAACTATAAAACATAGTGTAGAATACTGTCAGGGCTCCTAGGAACCTATCTATAATACATAGTGTATAACACTGTCAGGGCTCCTAGGAACCTATCTATAAAACATAGTGTAGAACACTGTCAGGGCTCCTAGGAACCTATCTATAAAACATAGTGTATAACACTGTCAGGACTCCTAGGAACCTATCTATAACACATAGTGTAGAACACTGTCAGGACTCCTAGGAACCTATCTATAAAACATAGTGTATAACACTGTCAGGACTCCTAGGAACCTATCTATAAAACATAGTGTATAACACTGTCAGGACTCCTAGGAACCTATCTATAACACATAGTGTAGAACACTGTCAGGGCTCCTAGGAACCTATCTATAAAACATAGTGTAGAACACTGTCAGGGCTCCTAGGAACCTAACTATAAAACATAGTGTAGAACACTGTCAGGGCTCCTAGGAACCTAACTATAAAACATAGTGTAGAACACTGTCATGGCTCCTAGGAACCTAACTATAAAACATAGTGTATAACACTGTCATGGCTCCTAGGAACCTATCTATAAAACATATAACTACACTCTGGAGTTTACAAGGAGAGCTGAGCCTAGCCAACCTGAAAATGAACACAGGTTGTCTCAGCGCCTGGACCACCGCTCAATGAAAATTCCAACAGGTTCCTTTGACTTTTCAGAATTTTGCAAAAACGATAGGCACCCTTTAACCCAACTAGTAAATTAAAACACACAGGACTCATCTTATAGTACCGCACTAGGAAGGTCACGCATTTCCATGATGATTATTACAACATAATGAACTAATGTTTTGCCTACAGGAGATTTTCTAATGTCTCATCTTCAGGATTCAGCATCACGTCTTACACATTAGGCAAAAGGGCAATTAGTTTCCAGACTTACTTTTAGTCCCAAAAGTCACACTGCAAGTTAGAAAGGAAATCAATTTTAGACACAGCGTTGCCGGCTGTTTTATCGACTTTGATATACATTTTGATTCCTACGACCCTTATGGGGCGCAGGGATGTGCAATGTTATATTGTTACTTATGGGCAGCTAATAATAGTACATAGTTCACGAACTGGATTCCAGGCTAAAACCCTTCAAAATTCTTGTTTTTAAGAAACTTTACTAGCTGGAAACTTACAAAATCTTCTTCTTTTCGCTCTGATACCATATATGCTATAAGAAATATATGGTTACCGTCCAGGCATTGCAATTCTGGCCTTGCCAAAGTTGTTATTTCATGGTATGCTTAGGCTACGTTCGGACAACCCAGGTGCAAAACATCCATTCTTTTCGGCCATTTTGTACCTGGCACTTGTTTCAATAGATCTGTGAAAACTGACAAAAGTAGGACGTGACTTATAATTTGAAGATCATTACAATGGACTGTCAAAATAACGGCCATGTGAATGGATGGATCAGATATTGATGGACTATCCTAACAAAACAGACACCTAGTAGACCCCATTATATTCAATAGGAGCCCTCAGGCTCTGTTCATGTACATTATTTTTAGGATCCATTGCTGTCTGTTTTTTCATTCGGCTGGTCTTCTGATGAATCAGAAGAATGGAAATCAAACCACAGATGTGAAGTTTAAGGGTTATGCCCATCTGAACCTTTCATGGCTAAGATCAGGGCACCTAAGAACCTACCTATAAAACATAGTGTAGATCACTGTCAGGACTCCTAGGAACCTATCTATAAAACAGAGTGTACTCTTTACGCCATCAGGCAAGATGGTGAACTTCCCTAAGACCCGCAGAACCTACTGCAAGAAATGTGGGAGACATCTGTCCCACAAAGTGACCCAGTACAATAGGGTAAGGACTCTCTCTATGCCCAAGGAAAAAGGCGTTACAACCGCAAGCAAAGTGGTTATGGTGTACAGACCAAACCTATTTTCCCGGAAGAAAGCCAAGACCACCAAAAAGATTGTGCTCAGATTGGAGTGTGTTGATTCAAACTGTCATTCCAAGATGATGTTGGCCATAAAGAGATGCAAACAAATTGAGCTTGGTAGAGACAAGAAGAGAAAGGGACAAGTTATCCAGTATAACACTGTCAGGGCTCCTAGGAACCTATCTATAAAACATAGTGTATAACACTGTCAGGGCTCCTAGGAACCTATCTATAAAACTTAGTGTATAACACTGTCAGGACTCCTAGGAATCTATCTATAAAACATAGTGTATGACACTGTCAGGGCCCCTAGGAACCTATCTATAATACATAGTGTATGACACTGTCAGGGCTCCTAGGAACCTAACTATAAAACATAGTGTATAACACTGTCAGGGCTCCTAGGAACCTATCTATAAAACATAGTGTAGAACACTGTCAGGGCTCCTAGGAATCTATCTATAAAACATAGTGTATAACACTGTCAGGACTCCAAGGAACCTATCTATAAAACATAGTGTAGAATACTGTCAGGGCTCCTAGGAACCTATTTATAAAACATAGTGTAGAATACTGTCAGGGCTCCTAGGAATCTATCTAAAAAACATAGTGTAGAACACTGTCAGGACTCCAAGGAACCTATCTATAAAACATAGTGTAGAATACTGTCAGGGCTCCTAGGAACCTATTTATAAAACATAGTGTAGAATATTGTCAGGGCTCCTAGGAATCTATCTAAAAAACATAGTGTAGAACACTGTCAGGACTCCAAGGAACCTATGTATAAAACATAGTGTAGAACACTGTCAGGGCTCCTAGGAACCTATATATAAAACATAGTGTATGACACTGCCAGGGCTCCTAGGAACCTATCTATAAACATAGTGTAGAACACTGTCAGGGCTCCTAGAAACCTTTCTATAAAACATACTGTATGACACTGTCAGGGCTCCTAGGAACCTATCTATAAAACATAGTGTAGAATACTCTTAGGACACAGGAATCTATCTATCCAATTTCTAGCTCTCTAAGTCAAACACTGCTGAAGTGATGTTAAAGTAAAAAGTTACATTATTATACTCTGAGGACTTTTTTTGACCCCAAGTATAATAGGTGAAGGCTCATGTGGAGGTGCAAAAACTAAAAAAAAAGAAGACATACTCACCTTCCATTACCTCCTTGGGCCTCCTCCGGCTCTCTTCTCTGTCATCATCAGCCTAGGGGCCATGGCAGAGACCTGCAATTGTCCCACCAGCTGTCACATGGGCACGCCGAGCATCACAGTCACAGACCTCAGTGCTGAGCCCTGGCCATTGAAGTAATAGAAAAGCACTGGGTGCTTCGAAGAGGCTCATGAGAGGTAATGTAAGGTGAGTAGGAGTGGAGTTTTTTTTCTACCTCTTCTGGGCCTTCACCTATTATATTCTAATGCAGGGGTAGGGAATGTACGGCTCTCCAGCTGTTGCAAAACTACAACTCCCAGCATGCATACTTTCTCTGCTGTTCTTGGAACTCCCATGGAAGTGAATGGAGCATGATGGGAGTTGTAGTTTCACAGCAGCTGGAGAGCCGAAGGTTCCCTATCCCTGGTCTAACGTCTCTTCAATTCATCTGGCGACCACTATAGTTTATCTACTATCAATATCCATTAGTTCGACTTTGTGAATTGTGGGATCGAACCCAACTCAGTATGATCCGATTCACTCATCTCTAGTCCAGTTATTTAATATCTGTCCGCATTCACCCTTGTGTAAAAAAAACTTGACGGAAGCTTTTTGTACATGAAGAACTTTTTCTGCCATCACTAGTGTAAACAAACACGACAGACAGTTTCCATCATCTTTTTTTTACATTAAAGTCAATGTAGATGGATCCTAGGTGGAGGGGGCTCAACCTGGTCCATCACTTGACTATCGTTATTGTCTGTGGTGTGAACATCCCCTATTAGCCCATATTACCCTATTTCCACAGGGACTACAATTTTCACTACAAAAATATTCTCCTACATCCACACAAATCACCCGAAAAATAAAACCGTAAGAAAAATAAAAATTCAGGTCCTAAAGGTCAACATTGCCCGGGTCCCTTAGAAATGGAGGCCTCCTTCCCGTAGAATCCGTTCATCACGACTCCACTCTCAAATACCATAGAGTTAATACTTTATTCCGCACAAATACTTTCCATTCACAAAAATATGTTGATGTACGGGAAAAGTTACCGTCCAACGTCAAAGGGAAGACAGTACATTAGAAGAAGAAAAATATGAAGTGGCCGCTTTGAAAAGAAAATAATGGATTTTCGTTGTATAAAGAATTCAACTAGAAGAGAAGATGGTGGATTATCCGCTTAGTGAGTCCATACAGGAAATACCAGGAGACGCTCAGATCGATTCAATGTATGGATTGTGTAAAACAAAGATGCAGAACTGTCCTCGCCTCGTCCGCTCATCAATTCTGACTTAATGCCGTTGTAATTACAAGAATGCATTTAGAGAGGGAAAGGGATTACACACGCGAGACCGTCCTAGACAGTCGGGGAACTATATATTTTTAAGTGACAGGCGAGAAGGCCACTGTTCCTGCGCGCTCTATAGTGTACACATGGACCTGACAGGTTTAGAGGCAATTCCAGCTGATTAATGGGAATCTAATTCATTGCAGATCCTACAAAGGATATAGATTTAAATTTCCATGTGCGCGTAGTCTCTCTGGTCTTTTCTATAGTGTATGTATTTTTTAGTCATTGGTAGAACATACAGTATAAGGTATATATAGGTAGGCACTAGAGATGAGCGAGTAGTTAAATACTCAATATTCGTTTCGAGTAGCCCCTCAATATTCGACTACTCGAATCGAATATCGAACCCTATTATAGTCTATGGGGGAAAAATGCTCGTTTCAGGGGTAGGCAACGTTCGATCAAACTGAACTTACCAAGTCCACGAGTGAGGGTCGGGCTGGATTCTCTGAGAAGTCTTCTCCGCGCAGCGTCCCCACGTCGTCATCCGGCAATGAATTCACTCTGCCAGGCATCGGGCCTGGACAGAGACGACTACGCATGCCCGCACTACAAGAACATGGCCGCTTACAGTCAAAGCGGCCATTTTCTTGTAGCGCGGGCATGTGCAGTTGGCTCTGCCCAGGCCTGATGCATAGCAGAGTGAATTCAGAGCTGGAAGACGCCGCAGGGACGCAGCGAGGAGAAGACTTCTAAAGGTAGGAGAAGAACCAGCATTGATTGGCCGACTGTATAGCATTCGGCCAATCAACGCTGGTTCTGCATCAAATTTTTCCATTCGAATAGCGAGTGGTACTCGATCGAGTATGAGTATTTCGAATACCGTAGTATTAGATCGAACACCTACTCAATTGAATACTACTCGCTCATCTCTAGTAGGCACCAACTAAGGAGATTCACCCTCACACCCTGATACCTTCTTCAGGTATGATCAAATAATAATTCTCCAAATCTTCATCTTGCCAGATTGATGGAAAGCTTTTTATCGGGGCCAACAACTTATCGCCACTTGTGAGAGCTGAAACATGCTGGTGATGACTTCTACCAAAAAATTTTTCCATCACGTTATACAAGGAGTTTTCAAAAAGTCTCTGCACCTTTTTTTAAACTCAAGCTATTAAGAATTTCCAGAATTTCAAGAATTTTCAAAATTTTCAAAAACAAACTACATTATTTGTCCAGCTTGTCCCACAAGGCACAAGACACCATGAACATAAACAGTTATTAATCCTTCTGTCCTCACCATTTCCAACAAAAAGATAAAAGTGAAATTTTGAAGACCCTTCATAGATGGAGGGAGACACGTTTTTTAAAGAAAGGTGCACACAGAAACACAAACATCTATGTGTAATTGGTGTGAGAGGGTGACTGGTAAAGTGCTGGAGTCCCAAAGATGGAGCCCCAGATTCCTGACTTATGTGTGGTCCAGTGCGGGTCTTGAGTAGGCCTCAACCCAGGTGTGGGTCCATAAAAGGTTGCAGAGTCTGCACTTCAGAGCAGATCCTGGGAGGGAGAGGAGGCTCATGGGTCTGTCCTTACACGATGAGAGTCTGGTGAGACTGTATTGCACTATTGTTGTTTACTTATGTGGTTTGTAGTAAGCCTCATGTACCATAGTTCCTTATGGTTTAGTTAGTGCTCAGACGAGCAGGTTTTTTTAAAAAAATTTTTTTTCCTGAAGTTAAGGCTGTATTTTATTTTGTTCACATTATGCCTGAAGTCAAAGTTTATTTATTTTGCTGTTTTCTAACTAAACCTGTTTGCTACAGATTTTGTGTCCCTGTCTGACTGGTTGGGTCTGCGCCATCGCTGCTACCGAGTTGCCTTCCCCACATTAGCTATATAAAACCCACCACAATGTACACGTTACCAAAACATCTCTGACCTGTCAAGGCATTGACTCTACTAAATTTCTAAAGCCTATGCAAAGGTGAGTCTGAGCAGATAAATTCAATATGTACATCCGCCACATTTTCAGTATGGGACGGTCAAGCCACATATACTCCTGAAGAAGGTCACTGCAATTAGTGGTTGCTGCTTGTATGAAGGGGGGCACCTGAACTGTACATTAGATAACTAGTATTTCTGAAAGTAATCTCCAAGGACCCGAAGTTTCATGACTAGGGTAGGGTTGAGCTGATCTTGATATTACAGGATCGATTTTAAAATCCGATTTCCGATCATTTTCCATCGTATCCCGATTGTGAAATTTACTCGATTGCCGATCGGAAACAATCTTTTCCGATCCCGATCGCTCAACCCTAGACTTGGGTTGAAGTACCAGCCTAAAAAGAGACTTAAAAAAGTTTCATGATTTTTTAATGGGTCGAATATGAACTTACAGGTTATTAACTGCAGTACCTAGAGCTGGCATTACACAGTTTCCTCTCTTTCTGGAGGAGAGCTAAATTGTATCCCCTTGGTTAGCAATACTATAACAATGTACATTATGTTCCGCTGTAATTGCAGCACATAAAATTGCTCTGGTGCATTGTATTTACGTGTCACCATATGGAGCCTTCAAAGTTATATCTTATACAAAATCAAACAATGCGCATAAATTAACAAAAATTAGAAGAGCTACTTTTTTTAATTAGTCAATTATTAGGCGACCACTTCCATTAGACGGGTCTTACTCTGCCGCGCATCTAAACAGGGACAGGACATTTGTTGCACAATGTTTATTAATTAGGGGCCTATTAAATTGTTCTGGGAGTCTCAATAACAACCACTTTCCGGGAGACCTGATGAGCGTCGACCATTTTCATCAAAGCCTTTACCTTTTTGCTAAAATTCTTTCTATTTTTTTTTTCCGGAGGATCAGTAAACTTTGATTGCACCGCGTCTATTCAGACAATATGATTGCAAGGCTCACTTATTTTTTGCATCGGATTTGATTTGAGCTCAGTTAGGAGAAAAATTCTTTAAAGTTGTGTTGTATTGTCCAGTCTAAGAAGTTGTATTATATTATATTTTAACTTTTTTTTATTGCATGCAAATGTTCACTAACTTTATTAGCATAATTCACTAGTTGAAGCAAATATAAGAAATTTTTCATATAACTCTTTGTATCCTTTATGAATTTTGCTTATTCCTCATCCTCATTCTTAAACTGACTTTCACTCTGAAATCTCTGCTCAATCCATGTTCTTATAACAGGACTAAAGCTGACAGTGGTGTCAGATTACAACTCACAATAGAAATCTATGGGGAAGGGAGTGAGATGATTGAGCAGTGCAGAGAAACACAAGCACAGATAAAATCCTCTGAATAGGAAGTTGCTATCTCACCTCAAGTGCTTTAGTCATATCATTGCTGGTCAGTACGTCTCTACAGTCAGCGCCACACCTCCCATGAGGCGACCACTTCAGGCGGCGCTATGCCAGGGCCCCGGGGAGGGCGGCATTTTTGCTTACCTAAGCCAGTCCAGGACAAGCTGTCCTGGACTGGCTTAGCGTCACCGTCACCGAGCGGTGGATTGGGGAGGCCCTGTGGATGCAGCGCTGCTGCAGCGGCCGCCCCTCACACTCAGGCAGAGAGCAGGTCCTCTCCCTGCCTGCTCTCTGCCTTCTAATGCCACTCCGCCACGCCCCCTTCGCTCCGCCCCACACCTTCCGCTCCGACCCCTCCTCCCAGGGGGGGGGGCTTTCTGTCGTCCGCCTTGGGCGGCGAAAAAGGTAGGTTCACCCCTGTCTACAGTGACCTCTATGACCCCGTTGATGATTCTGAGCATGAGAGGGAGTGTTAAGGAGCAGATTCTTCTCTTCTTTCTGTGTGTAATATATGGAAGACATCATAGCAGATGGTCTCTGTCCACCAGCTCAGGGAGAACTGAAGAATAAAATTAGAGATATGTTTTTGCTGAAAGTTTAGGTGTGCTTTATGCCATGCTTTCCACACGTATAATTCACTTATACTATAAACTAATGTATTACTTTTTTTCACTCTTTAAGATATTTTCTTAAAGGGGTATTCCCACCTGTCTTGTTCAGCAACCTGCATGCTGTGTGCTCTGTTCACTTCCTGGTTTTCTCAAAAACAAAAGGGAATATGGACACCGAGCAGACCATAGTGTAGTATTTTTATAAGCGTTTAGAAAATTAAACAGAGGAATGACGCTCACCTTGTAGGGTTGTGAGCCCAAGTCACAACTCTGAAATCACAATACAAGGTGACCGAAGGGTTAATCTTCAGATTGAGGCAGCATGTTCCTAGCACCGCATGGGTGTATGATCGTATACACAAAGGACCAAAACAAACCGGATCCCAGATGAATCCGGCAAAAAGGAACTGCGCTCTTCTTATTCGGAAAGTACAAATTTATTGGCATCAAACTCACACACAACGCGTTTCAGGCGTATAACCACGCCCTTCTTCATGTGCAATAGTTTCTACAATCAAATCGTCAATAAAATATAATGCAACATCACAAACAAACAAGAAAAGTATACCCAGCATCTATAATGCATATTTGCGCCACAAAACACATTTAAACGTTCAAAAAGTCATAGACTCATGATATACACACGATAGTATTAGGAGGTAACAATCTCTTTCTTTTAAGTGGATGTCATTAAAATAGACTGGCCATCAAAAAAATTCTTTTGTGTACCAACCAATCCCTTTAAGTTGTTCATACAACGTTTGCCTGACATAATGCTCCCCAATACACATACAAGGGGGCTATAGAGATTCCAAATACATATGAGTAAATGTGACCCATATTCCAGTACTGGACTGTGCCCAATTCAGTCCAGTACAACCATAACACAACACCCCTGTAGTACCAACACTGGAGAAACTTTTAAGATTAAACATCACTTATCATGTGACTCCAAATTCGTCATCTACGTCTTGCAGTGCCCTTGTGGCCTGCAATACGTGGGACGTACCATCCGAACACTTAGAGAAAGGTTAAACAAGCACCGCTCCAATGTTCTGAATAAATTTGAAAAACACAGTGTGTCCAGACATGCAGCCCGTTATCATAACGGTGATTTTAGGGAGTTTACGGTGTTCCCGGTAGACCATATACCAGAGACATACCACAATAGATTTCAGCTTCTCCGACGCCGTGAAATGTTCTGGATTTACTGTCTCAATTCGCTGGTCCCCACAGGATTAAACGAGGCTTTGGAGGATATAACGGGCTAAGTTTTTCCACAATTATTTTGGGGTCCCAGGGCAAGCACCTCATCCAGTTTTTACATTCTTTACATTTATACAGTAGCTATTTATATTTTTATGATCACCAATGTTCCACTGTATACATGGGCATCATTCTACTTAACCAAATTTATGTGTATATTTTAATAGTTATTTTGAGCTGATGATTTTATGCTTATTTATGGAATCCTTTTCCTTTATCCTCGAAAACATTGTTTTTATAAGTAGGTATTAGTCATACCACTTTTTATTACCTTACAACCAACATTGCCCCTTCCCTGGGGGGCTATATGGGATTGGTATTGATGCAATCAATGATCTTGTTACAAAAAGTTTTTTTGCTTTGTTTTTAACCTTTACTCTGTTATTTTATCCATCATTGTATTTGCGGTAATTTTACCTCATTATGCCAACATATTTGAATGTTTTAATTTTGCTAATCATGTGAGGGGATAGAACCCCTGTCCCTATGTGAGTGGGGTTTCCAATCGCTTGAATATATCAGCTGCTCCGTAGGCGCTTCAAACAGACGCTGACAGTCCGCAGCGTCTGACACAGTTCGGAGCTTCTCGGACTGGTGTACTATTCTGCGCATGCGCGGGCCGGTCGAGCGGACGCATGCGCGTTCTGTATCTCGAGACGCGCTGCCAGAGATCGATACGGGCACACGTGCACCTCAGAGCGCGTGCGCCCGCGCGGGAAGCAGCAGCTTCCTCTATCCACTCCCACCAATGATTTAAATCACCGTGCCTTCCGCTGGGCTGCGAACCCTTTCTCCCAGCGATGAAGGTAAGACACTCTCATAAAGATTTTTTTTTTTTATATATCCCAGGGGTGTTGTGTTATGGTTGTACTGGACTGAATTGGGCACAGTCCAGTACTGGAATATTGGTCACATTTACTCATATGTATTTGGAATCTCTATAGCCCCCTTGTATGTGTATTGGGGAGCATTATGTCAGGCAAACGTTGTATGAACAACTTAAAGGGATTGGTTGGTACACAAAAGAATTTTTTTGATGGCCAGTCTATTTTAATGACATCCACTTAAAAGAAAGAGATTGTTACCTCCTAATACTATCGTGTGTATATCATGAGTCTATGACTTTTTGAACGTTTAAATGTGTTTTGTGGCGCAAATATGCATTATAGATGCTGGGTATACTTTTCTTGTTTGTTTGTGATGTTGCATTATATTTTATTTACGATTTGATTGTAGAAACTATTGCACCTGAAGAAGGGCGTGGTTATACGCCTGAAACGCGTTGTGTGTGAGTTTGATGCCAATAAATTTGTACTTTCCGAATAAGAAGAGCGCAGTTCCTTTTTGCCGGATTCATCTGGGATCCGGTTTGTTTTGGTCCTTTGTGTACACTTCCTGGTTTTGTCAGTGAATTGCTATCTCTCTTCATAGCAGTCCATGTTTGCAGTCAGTAATGAGGGATTGGTTGTACATAAATTAGCACAGTATCACTGGGAAGATGCACAATATGAAGCTGATGAAGCAGAACTGGATTTGAGTCAGTTTGCAAATAAACTCTAGGGCTGTGTTTACATACAGAAGTAAGGAATCCCTATTTCAGCCCTTATCAGCCAAATTCAATTAAACTGACTGATAACTGGAAGAGCAGGAGATAAAAGGCTCAGAAATAACCCGAGCACTCACCTCCCCCCTCCCCTATCTGAGAGCAGAGGGCTAAGGCACTTGTGTGGTGCAGAGAGATAAACAGCTCAGAAATACAAGCTGGCTCTGTGCACTCAGCCCCTCCCCCTCCATGAGAGCAGGGAGCTAAGGCACTTGTGTGGTGCAGAGACAGAAACAGCTCAGAAATACAAGCTGGCTCCGTGCACTCAGCCCCTCCTCCTCTATGAGAGCAGGGAACTAAGGCACTTGTGTGGTGCAGAGACAGAAACAACTCAGAAATACAAGCTGGCTCCGTGCACTCAGCCCCTCCCCCTCCATGAGAGCAGGGAGCTACGTCACTTGTGGACTGAGCAGATAAGCTCAGCACCAGGCCCGTGGTTATAGAAACGCAGTGTAAACAATGAACTGAATAAATTGAGATAGCAGCCAAACAAAGCAGCTTTGATAAAGCAATGCATTTAGGAAAAGTCTTAAGTCCACATAAACTAGCAGTATAGATAGGATGCTTGAGATGGGACAACCCCTTTAAATCATTTGCTTTTTTTGTCCTATAAACTTGTATTTTCTATAATCTCTCATTTCCAGTATCTTAATCTCCAACTCAGTTAAATACAATTCAGTTCAATTTGCCAAGGCCGCAGCATTTCCAGCACTCTCCACCGAAGAAGAACTACATTAGTAGCAAAGATGAGGGTAAGAAATGCAATCAAAAGTCAAGGAGGCACCAAATGAAGTGGAAGCGTAGGGAAGCTAACAAGAGTCCCCTTTGTTCTCAAGGAAAAAGCCAGCACCATAATGCTCCATTGTTGTTGAGAACTAGCATCTGCCCGCGACTTCGTCTGCAAGTTGGTGTTGGTGCTGAGCCACTTATATTTAGCCAATTGATGTTGTGGATGATCCACCTGCCCCTGTGTCTTGGCTCTGCTACATCGCAGCATAGTCAGTTGTATGTACATCTCTGCATATGGAGAGCGTACTGAGCTGTGCTACAGCACTGTCTAAGCTCTGCTACATCTGGCCATTAGGATTATAGGGGTGTTCTTATGTCAGTGTGTGAGCAACTTCTGTGTTACAAAGGGCTGAACGGATGTTGCAGAAATGTGCCAGTTCTCCCCCTCCCCCATCAGAGGCAGAACAACACATTCCCTGTAGTACTCACTGAAACTCTACACCCAATATACTCCTCTTGCCCACACACATCCTGCGTGTTCTGTAATCTCTTGATCTTCCATGAGACTCCATTTTCATCAGCTTTCACATTGTCCAGCTTCATTCTATATAGCTCTGCCCACAAAATAGCATGTAGGTCTGCCCACTGCCTAGTATGATCCTATCCTAGAATGGCTCAAGGACCTGTGATGATGTCATTACAGGTCCTTTAGTGTTGTGTGAACCTACATTCCTTCACTGCGGTTGTGTAGTGATGTCATTTACCGGGATAAAAAGTAGCCTATGTTTTAATTGGGGTTCCTATCTATGTATGTGGCAAATTTCATGCAAATCCGTTCAGCCGTTTTTGTGTGATTGAGGAACAAACATCCAAAACACACAATTTCACAAAAATATTTTTACAGAAATAAGTAAATAAATGAAATAAATTTTAAAAATAGAATAGAATAGAAATAGAATATTATAAAAAAAAAAAAAAACAGTATTAAATTAGGACTCATAAAACACCTTACCCATATAAATATAGCGGCCTTCCATTTTTGTAAAGTTTAACCTGGCACTTATGGAGTCAAATAATCAGCTACAGACTCTAACTTGACTGTTTCAATGGCTTTTGTTATCACACTGCAGCAAGTTATCAAATTCAAGTTGAACTTTGCCACATCTGTACCTTCTTCAACAGGGGTAGCTGATGTAGTTCGAGTGACAGTACCCCTAAAGACAGCCATGTTTGGTACTGCGGTTGGCCGATCTCTGAAGATTTATTGCGTCCGGTGTTGGGACCAAGTGATCCTCCGATTTGGTCTTGGGTCTGAAGAGATGATGAAAAGTCCTCTATAAATATGCAAGGACATGCAAAAATTTCCACTTCCGCCTTGTTTTCTGCATTTAGAGTATGTTTGTCTCCAGGCTGACAACCTCTTTGTTGTAGCTTGCGGTTCCCCGCTGCTATTAGAATAGACTTCCATCACCAGGGAACCAAACGTAGGTTATAAAGAGATAGGAATTAAAGTGCAGCCATTCTCATATTGACAAATTACTGTTTGTTAGACTGTTCTGCTAATCAATGTTCTGTTCCATAAAAAAAACACTTCATGGAGGAGAAAGATAGCAGCAAATTCAATGTCACATGCTAACTGATTTGATACATGGATTTACATATGGGTAACTGGGTTCTCCAAGCTAGCAAGAAAACCCACTGGTGGCTGGGGCGGGTGTAAGATGCAGCAAGTTTCTGTATATTCCCCTATACCTCAGGCTCCTTTCTTGGCAGCATGTCCCTGTTTCCTCAACTGCCCAGGTTGGCCGGAAGTCATTAGATTCCCGTATCTGCTGCAACTAGGGTTGAGCCGATCTTGAAATTTCAGGATCGTTTTTAAAATCCGATTTCCGATCATTCTCCATTCGAACCTGATCCCAATTCCGATCTTAATGCAAGTCAATGGGATTTTTTAAATAACCGGAGATCGGATTTAAAAAACGATCCTATTCACTACACAGCATGTAGTCCAAAAATTGATTACATTTTTGGACCCCAAGTTGTGTAGTGATTAACCCCCCCCTTCCTCCAGTGTTCACTTACCTGCAGCTCCCAGTTCTTCTTCGTCCGGTCTGGTCTTCTGTCCTTCACATCTTCAGAGTGCCGTGCCCCCCCCCCCCGCCTCCCTAGACTAGTATTGTAGAGATGCAGGGAGTAGGCGGGGCTTGGTGCGGCTGGAGAGTGTGGGATCACTCACGTCTCCCCTCCGAGTACCCGCCCACACTCTCCTAAGCCCCGCCTTCTCTATAATGCTATCTAGGGAGGAAGGGGCGGGGCGCTCTGAAGCCACATGAAGGACAGAGGACCAGATCAGCAGAGGACAGCGGCAGCAGCAGCACTTCTGAGAAGGTAAGTTGAGCAAAGTTCACGAGTAGATAGATATTACTGTACATTGACTTGTCTAGTAGAACTGGGTGCTAAGCTTTTCCCACAATGATTGGCCAGTAGCCAAGCATTGTGGGAAATAAGCCCTGATCTCGATCCCACCCAAAAAGATCGGGATCGGAATTCCAATCGCGATCATGAAATTTTCTCGATCGCTGATCGGAATCCGATCTTTTCCGATTCCGATCGCTGAACCCTAGCTGCAACCAATCACTGGGCTCATGTTACTGTTGATCTATCACCAGTTGTATAAATTTGTCACTGGACACGGGAGGTCTCGTCCCTTTAGTGGATGAAATGGGGCATGCACCAGCTGAACAGGGTGCCAAGGGTAGGTGAGTATAACTTTTCTTCAATTTAGGCTACCCTCGGCTACCGATGGGTCCAGTTATTCTACAAACCCCTATTCCGACTCCAATTTCTAATGAAAACAGTGCAGCATAGTATTGTTTTGAAAAGCTGCTTATCTTATGAGGTTGAGCCGATCTTGAAATTTCAGGATCGATTTTAAAGTCCAATTTCCGATCATTTTCCAGCCAATCCCGATCGTGAAATTTGCTCGATCGCTGATCGGCATCCAATCTTTCCCGATTCCGATCGCTCAACCCTAGTAAATGCTTCTCTATGGGAAAAGTTACTTTTAGGGTTGAGCCATCTTAGAATTTCAAAATCCGATTTCCGATCATTTTCCAGCCGAACCCGATCGTGACATTTGCTCGATTGGGATCCGATCTCGATCACTCAACTCTACAAAACATAGTAAACACTAATACTCACCTCTCCTCGCTCCCCTGATGTCTGTAGTCCAGACTCTGGGCGCTATGTAAGTGACGTCATCGCATCGCGGAGCAGAGATGAGATGCATGAAGTTTTGCGCAGATTTGTGCAGACTGGATGTTCCTCTTTAGTGCTCGGCTTCTAAACTCCCCAAACATCTCGGTTATGGATACTTTGTGCGCTCAGCCGAGGATATTCGGTCGACAAAGCAATCTGTCCCAATTCTGTCCCATCCACCAAATGACCATCTGCTTAATAATACATTATCTCCAGGAGACGTCTCGATAAGATTTATTATTGTCCAGAACGCTCACAAGGATATAACTCAGAAATGGTTTATTGGTCTCTTAAACCTCTCCGATCCTCTCCTCAACCTCCTCAGATCCCGAGAATAATGCTCAGACGTTCGTCCTCCAGACTGGCTCCTAAACTTGTCAGCACAGAATTTGTTACTGTTCGCATTCATGTGTTATAGAATTTGGGCCCCTGATGGATAGACAAGCTTAGGGGAAGCTCCGTGTTGTAGATTTATGTTTATTATGACGGATTGTCTTCACATTCTATGGTAATTACAATCACTTTCTCTTTCGCTGATCTTTATCCGTTCTGTAGTGCATTGTGAATTAACAAATAAATAAGTACAGATGTGCCCCCCTCCCCCGCACCTATTCATAAATTTTGTATTTCAATTTCTCACACTATTAGCTTAATATATTTTGCAACATGCTATACCCTTAAGAGCTGCAATTCACAACACAACCACTAGGTGACCTCATAGACACATATTGCAGAGTGAAGCGAAATCATGTTTTTTTCCATAGCTGGTCATCTTGTGATATTCATCTTGAGATAAGCTGAGCCAAGATGGAAGGTACAGACGTGACTCCACATGTCCGGATACAGATATAGCAAAGTGTATCTTGACCTTCTGTATTGCATTCATCAGAAGCTGAGCTGCAGCACAGTATATGGAACGTTCTGCTTCGGGATACTCTGTATAGGTACCAGATTCGACCCAAACAGCTGATCCATAAAAGGGTGGGGGGTTGTCCTCCTACAAATAAAAAAATAATTCTATAACTTCCTCAATTTTATAACTAGGTCAGAGAGGAATGGCTGCTCTTACTTATGTGACAATAGCTTTGATATTGTAGCTCCTTTGCTTTTCGGTTATTCAATCAGTAATTGCTATGAAGCTTTCTATTCTGCTTCTTAAAGAGAATCTTTCTTGTCCTCAGCAATGTGCAGAATTCAGCGCACTGTCGGCTTTCCCTGCACTTGCCCCTGTGCTGGAGATATCAGTGCTTTTAATTTCGGCACCAATATCTCCCCACTGTCAGAAGGGCGGGGCTTACAGATCAGCATCATCACTGGATGGTAAAGAACACTCTCTCCCCCTCCAGACTGTACTGTAACATAGCATTGTACTGTCAGAGAGAGTGTTCTTTACCATCCAGTGACGACACTGAGCTATAAGGTCCGCTGTTCTGACAGTGGGGAGATATTGGTGCAGAAATTAACAGCACTGATATCTCCATCACCCGGGCACATCCCGGGAAAAGCATCAGGGCACTGAATTCAGAGCACTATTGCCTTTCTAGCGGTATATAAAACTGCACGTTGATGAGGACATGAAAGGTTCTATTTAAAGATGTTCGATAATAACTAAGATGTTTATTAGAACAAATATGTAAAGATTGCTATGTATGGTATGGTGTATCACCTCTAGTATAAATGTTTTTATTAAATCTGCTATTAAAATAATGTGTGATTCTTACAAGGAAAAGTATTATTATTATTGTCTCTCTGATTCATTCTCGCCTTGACTACTGTAACTCCTTACTAATCAGACTTCCCCTCACTAAACTCTCCCCTCTACAATCTATTCTGAATGCAGCGGCCAGGCTCATCTATCAGGCTAGACACTACAGCGATGCCTCTGGTCTGTGCCAGTCGCTACATTGGCTGCCTATTCATTATAGAATAAAATATAAAGTTATCCCCCTCCTCCACAAGGCTCTCCATAATGCCGCACCTCCATACATTTCCTCCCTCATCTCTGTCTACCGCCCAACCCGTGCTCTCCGCTCACTCAATGACCTAACACTTACATCCTCTATTATCAGAACCTCCCACGCTCGTATACAAGACTTCTCCCGAGCTGCACCACTTCTCTGGAATGCTCTACCCCGGACAATCTGATTAACTCCCAATTTCTACAGCTTCAAGCGCAAACTAAAGACACATCTTATCAGACTGGCTGATCACATGTCCTAATGTAAACCCTTCCATGCCGTAGTTAGAATCCCTAAAATGTAATCCTCCCGTGACGTCTCCCCTCCCAGTACCCGCCCACACTCTCCTAAGCCACAAGCCCCGCCTTCTTCCTAGCTCTTTAAACACTAACCTGGGAGGCAGGGGCAGCGAGGCAAAGAAGAACGAGAACACCGGGCGCCGGACCAGCCATCTCTGTAGGTAAGTAGCTACTAGAGATGATAGCTAGTCTCCCATTAGAATGAATAGACGCAGCAGGCGCGCAGGGGGTTAAGGCTGTGTGCTGACTGCTTCCATTCATTCCTATGGAAGCGCAGCGGAGCCTTCACACTGAGTATACGCTCCGCTCATTCTGAACGTAATCTCGTTAAGAATGAGCAGCGTTAAAACAGATCCCATTGATTTCTATGGATGCCTGCATATGTGCACTCCCCATTGAAATCAATGGGAGGCTTTTTAACCTATTGCTTTCCGTATGCCGGCACCCATAGCAATCAATGGGATCTGTTTTAACGCCACTCATTCTGAATGAGATTACGAGATTACGTTCAGAATGAGCGGAGCGTATACTCAGTGTGAAGGCTAACTTAGTTAGCTTTTCCTACAATGCTTGGCCAGTAGCAAAGCATTGTGGGAAATAATCACGATCCCACCTAAAAAGATCATGTTCGGAATTCCAATCACGATCGTGAAATTTTCTCGATCGCCGATCGGAATCCGATCTTTTCCGAAAACGATCGCTCAACCCTAGTATCAATCCATGGCGCCGTCTACTCTGATAATCTGCTATATACTGAATAGTCTCTTGACATGGGGCATGACGGAGATCTAGTGGGGGGTGACGTCTACCGTGAACAGTTTTTTTTTTTCCCTTACAGAACCATATTAGCAGAATTTGCGAGTTACCGCTCCGCCATCATTAAAATACCAGGTTATATTGTTATATGGCCCTGTAAACTTTACTTTTACTATGTGATATTTTCCTTTCCCTGTAGACAGACAAATTAACTTTCCAGCATGCAAACTTCTGTAACCTTTCGCGGCGGTATATTTTATGTGCACTGCCTGGAGCACGCTCTTACGCTTCCAGGAGAAAAGCAGTAACATTAAGTAATTAGCCTGACCGTCTCCTTCGCTCTTCTCCTCCTTCTCCTCCTCCATAAATTCGCTGCTCTCTCCCTGCATTGCTGATCTTATATAACATGAGGATAATACTTATCTGCAGTTTTGTTTTAATCATTTAGAAGGAATTTTTCTCTTAGGTTTCCAAGGACACCGCGGCGTTGGTGACTGATACTTGATGGTCGTAATTTTTAGCGTTAGAGATCACTTAGTTTAGATCCAGATGTTTCCATCCTGACCTTGCATAACATTTTGTTAAGGGTTTCTCATGTAACAAATTCAATATTGCTACAAGATAGAAAAAACTTTTATGGGCTGCAAGTCACAGTGCAACCACTAGAGGGCCACACCTAGGTAAATGCAAGATAGATGTCTTGTGACAGAGTATCATGCTTTTTTCTAAAAGCTGGTCATCTTGTGCAAAAATATCTCAGGCTATATTGAGCCAAGAGGGCAATTTATGGGTTAAACATGCTTCTCTTTGGACAGTGTGTCCAAATGGCTAAAATGCTACAGGTTCTGGGGTACGATGGTCACATCTCAGGTACTCTGAAATTTACATCTATACCACCTGGTAGACGTCAAGACATTAAGCCATTATTCACACTAGTAAATTTGTGGCACAGCAGAAAAATTGCAAATGTATGGCTGTGTGCTGAAAAAATTGCTATTTTTGACATGTCTTTTGTGAATCAGTCCCATATTTATCAATGTATTTACATCAAACAACTGTTATAAATACATTGATAAATATCCTCCATACAGATCACTCAGCTTTACCAAGTAATTAAATTTGCTGCCTGCAGTCACCACTAGGGGGAGCTCAGTGCATAGGAGTCAATGCAACTAACGTTGAACTATACAAATCTACCTTACACTGTGTTTCCACCTAGTGGCAGCTGGAGGAAAATGCAACAAATCAGTGTGGGGAAGAGGAAGAAAAACATCTGTGCTGGGCCCCCTGCTCCCACATAGGACTGTCCACATAGTAGCTGTGCCATTGCTATAGATCTATTTGCATGTCTTATATTTAGCCCAGGTCTATGAAGATCCATAAAAAAATGAATGCCTTATGAATGCAAAACGGCCATGAAATTGGTTCTGTGATTATCTCCTTAGTCGCTCTTTGTATTTGACAGGTTTTAGTAATGGTTTCCAAAATACAAAAGTGAAGGTTTTTGTGTTAGATTTGCAACTAAAATACCTATAAAATACATATCCTGGTCATTGGTGTAACTGTAGTGGGGGCAGAGATTGCAGTTTCATCTGGGCCTTGAAGCTTGATGAGGCCTAATGGGTCTTGGACCCATAGGAAGAGACTAAAGAAGAACAAATTGGTTTGGATTGAGCCAGAGTTGACCCATAGTTTTGGCATTCGTTACCCATGAAACGCTATTATACTCTAGGGGTCTTCTCAGGGGGAGGCGAGACAACATATAGTAATAGATAGTTAAGCTCACCTTGCTTCAACCTTGGGCATCTTCTTCCATCTTCTGGATGACGTCACACACCCCTGAGGTCATTGCTGAGTAGAGATAGGCAATTCTGTATTGGACCAGATTTGATCCAAGTATTCCAAATTGTCCAATTTTTAAACAAACTGAACAATTTGGGATTCATACTCGCCTTCTCTTACCTCTTTCGGGCTTCTTTGGAGTGACATGGAATGCCAAGGGTCATGACTAGAGATGAGCGAGTAGTACTCGATCGAGTAGGTATTTGATCGAATACTATGGTATTCGAAATACTCGTACTCGATCGAGTACCACTCGCTATTCGAATGTAAAAGTTCTATGCAGAACCAGCATTGATTGGCCGAATGCTATACAGTCAGCCAATCAACACTGGTTCTTCTCCTACCTTTAGAAGTCTTCTCCGCAGCGTCTTCATTCACTCTGCCAGGCATCGGGCCTGGGCAGAGCCGACTGCACATGTCTGCTTGTAGTGTGGGCATGCGCAGTCGGCTCTGCCCAGGCCCGATGCCTGGCAGAGTGAATGAAGAGCCAGAAGACGCCGCGGGGACGCTGCAAGGAGAAGACTGCTCGGAGGATCCAGCCCGACCCTCACTCGTGGACTTGGTAAGTATAATTTGATCGAACATTGCCTACCCCTGAAACGAGCATTATTGAGGGGCTACTCGAAACGAATATCTAACCTCGAACATTTTACTGTTCGCTCATCTCTAGTCGTGACGTGATGATGGTCGGTGTGCCCTTGTCACCACTGAGGCCCAATTACAGGTCTTAGATGTGATCCTGAGCACCTGACCTCACCGAGGAAGCAGAGACAGAGGATGCCAAGAAAGGGGTGAAGGATGAGTATAAATGGGTGTTTTGGGGGTTTTTTTACACCTCCCCTGGCCCTACATACTTTGTGGTTTGGAAATAATTTCCCAAACAAGTTTAGATTGAGACAAACCATTGCCTTGTCCAAACACAGGAGGAAAGAAATCTTCAGAGGCTCGCCAATCTCTACGGCTGAGGCCCAATCACTATTTTCTTCGTGCGTCCCATGTGGTCTTTGAGGCCTGTGACCCAAGGGTGCGTGACGCAACCAGATGCTGGAACGGGACGCCAGGGAACCACTAACTGCCACCGGATGCCATGAGCATGCCTAGAATGTAATAATAGGAATTCTGGTTCCAGATGAGCAAGCTCGGGCCGAACGTCACGAATATTCTGCCATCTGTAGAGGACACCGGCACTATAAACAATGTGTGACCCTTAGAGGGGTTTGTTAGAGATTTTGCATTAGGTCTAAGAAGCTTTACATTACGCCTCCAGTCCTAACTTCCTCCAAAATTAGAAAAGAGAAAATGATCTCCATAAGAACATTGCGGATTTTGTGTTCATTTTTGAACTTTTTTTTGTTTTACTATGGCAACAAATGTATCGCCGTTTCATCTGTCGTCTATCAAAGTTTCCATTCTCCGACTTTGTACGTGACGTTCCCCCCATATGATCCTGATTAGCACCATAGAACGACGTTTTCACGGCAAATAAAAGAATACTACATCATCTTAATAAAACCATTATGCAGGACAAGAAGTTTAGGGCTTTGCTGGATGTTGTTTGAAAGGCGTCCTATTATTCCCCTCCCTGGACGTACACACATAGACTGCAGACTGGGATTCTAGACTTCAAAAACAACAAAGTCAGGGGCCACGTAATCAATCTGCTGCGAATGGTGCCAGCCCGAAATTATCTTACCAAACAGTCTACAGAAACTATGGAAAATAATGTGGACTGTAAATAGACACGACTGTACGTGCTCCGATGTCATCGGGATATTGTTTGGACTAATCTGCAAAAATAGACGCTATCCCACTGCGCGGAGCTAGATACCAATGTACTTCACTATTTAAGTGTGTTTTGGCCAAGAAAAATTTTATATCATCTGAAATAGGGAACATAATGTGTATAAAATGTAAGATATATTACACAGAGAAAATATAGAATGAGGGTATACACTACTTAAAGGGAATGTCCACTCTCACACCAATATTTAGAGACCAATGTTACAAGGTTGTAGAATTTTACTTTCTGTATCAATTCCTCATGATTTTGTAGATCTCTGCTTATTGTCATTCATTCTGCTTACTGCCAGTGGATACAACTCAGTCCATAGTCATGTGATATACAGTTCCTGGTCATGCGATGAATACACAGGTGCACAGTCACAGCACAGTAACCATACATCTACCTGGTAATGACCTTTGCACCTATGTGTCCATCACATAACCATGGACCATATATCACATGACCATGGACTGATTTTTATCCAGTGGGACTAAGGGCTCGTTCACATCTGCGCCCCGTGTCCGTTCTGCAGGTTTCCGTTTCCTGCATAAAACAGAGCAGGAGACGGAAACCTGCAGGAGTCTTTCTCACCTATTCATTTGAATGGGTGAGAAAGATGTCCGGCCGTGAGCGGAGGTGAGCGTTTTATGCTCTCTGCCGCAAAACCGGGGTTTTTAATCCGGACACAGAGTCAGACATGCAGTACTCTGTGTCCGGATTTTAAAAAACGGTTTCGCGGCGGAGAGCATAAAACGCTCACCGCCGCTCACGGCCGTACCCAGTCTGTGCTTTCCGTCTTCTTGCATGTAGAAGACAGAAAGCACAGAACGGAGAGTAGAATGCAGGTGTGAACCTAGCATCAGCAGAATGAATTACATCAAGCAGAGATCTAGAAAATGTGTGGGATCAATACAGAAAGTATAATATTCTTCCCACAATGGCCCCCACACAATATAATATTCTCCCCCACAGTGACCCCACACAGTATAATATGCTTCACGGTCGCTCCACACAGTATAATATGTTCCACAAAGGCCACCTCTCCAGTATAATGCTCCACAGTTGCTCCATACAATATAATATGCTCCCCAGAGCCCCTCAAGTATAATGCTTTACAGATGTTCCACTCAATATAATATTCTCATCAGAGCCCCCCCCCCCCCCATTAAGGCTCCATGGTAGTTCTACACAATATAATATACTTCCCAGAAGCCCCACACACTATAATGCCCCACAGTGCCTCCACACAATATAATATGCTCCCCAGAGGGCCCCCACCAGTATAATGCTCCACTTGATATAATATACTCCCCAGTAGTTCCAATAGTATAATACGCATCAGAACCCCCCAACCCCAACCCCAGTATAATGCTCCACAGTCAACCCACAATACAATTTGGTTCCATAGTCCACCCCAGTATAATGCTCCACATAGTAAAATAAGCTCCCAAGCATCTCAAGCTGCTTCAGACAAACCCCTTGAAATGTGTCTTGATCTATTTGTATTTTTTGCGCCTTGCACCCTACATCCTTCTGAGGAAGGTCAGATGACCGAAACGTCAAATCTCAATTGATCTAGCCTACCTTATTGTCCAATATCTATATTTTGCTTTGTGTCAATGGCGTTGATTGTATTGTAAAATAAATCACCTATACTTTTCACCTTAAATTGGTGTGTGCAGCAAAATTTATTTGCAATTGGTTTACATGGGTCGAAGGATCCTATTTTGTTAGCACCACATATTACCAGAGTGTGCGGTACCATTGAATTTTCTTACTTGATCTATTTGTAGGGCTGGGGTGATTTACAGACTTTGGGTGAGCATATTCTATCTATCTGCAGGGCTGGGGTGATATGCTGGTTCTGGTGACACTAACCTATCTATCTGCAGGGCTGGGGTGATATACTGGCTCTGGTGACACTAACCTATCTATCTGCAGGGCTGGGGTGATATGCTGGTTCTGGTGACACTAACCTATCTATCTGCAGGGCTGGGGTGATATGCTGGTTCTGGTGACAGTAACCTATCTATCTGCAGTGCTGGGGGGGATATACTGGTTCTGGTGACAGTAACCTATCTATCTGCAGGGCTGGGGTGATATGCTGGTTCTGGTGACACTAACCTATCTATCTGCAGGGCTGGGGTGATATGCTGGTTCTGGTGACAGTAACCTATCTATCTGCAGTGCTGGGGGGATATACTGGTTCTGGTGACACTAACCTATCTATCTGCAGGGCTGGGGTGATATGCTGGTTCTGGTGACACTAACCTATCTATCTGCAGGGCTGGGGTGATATGCTGGTTCTGGTGACAGTAACCTATCTATCTGCAGTGCTGGGGGGATATACTGGTTCTGGTGACAGTAACCTATCTATCTGCAGGGCTGGGGTGATATGCTGGTTCTGGTGACAGTAACCTATCTATCTGCAGGGCTGGGGTGATATGCTGGTTCTGGTGACACTAACCTATCTATCTGCAGGACTGGGGTGATATGCTGGCTCTGGTGACACTAACCTATCTATCTGCAGGACTGGGGTGATATGCTGATTCTGGTGACAGACTACCTTTAATAGTTAGACAGTAACATATAGTGTAACTGCCTACAGGTGACACTAGGGATAATGTTCTTCCTTCTGGAGGAGAGCTATCGTACTTTGGCAAGTAGACAGTTATTAGGTAACAGAACCTGAAATAGCTTCTTAAAGGCTACCAAATGACCTTAAAAGGCAAACTTGAAAGCAAAACAATCCCTACTGATGACGGGCCAATCTCCAGTGATGGACCAGACGTCACTTGAGCCGGGGCTTGCATCACGACACATAAGGACGCAAGTCCGGCCAACGTGACTTGTGGGGCGTCATCCAAGTAGGCCTGAAGCCTGCCAGAGTCAGGAGAGGTAAGTAACAGTATTTTTGTATGTTCTCATACCCTCCCTGGCACGATTATTATACTTGGGGGTTTGAAAAGACCTCTTGAGTATAATAGTAGTGCTTGTGGGGTTCGCGGGCCTACGGCCTTTCATACCGATCCTGGCTCCTGCTCACAGCCACCTTCGCAGAAGGGGAAGTACCAAAGGTACTGTGGCAACTGCTACCGCTGCTACCCCGGAAGTTACGTCCCTGGTCCCATGCTCCACTGTATCATTGTGGCCGGTTGAGTGACTGGTAGCAAGGAGAAACTTGGTTGGTCAAATGCTGGTTCCAATCAAATGTTACTGGGTTGAAACCAGCCTGGACCTCCTGGATTTATCACATGCGCAATCCAGAGGATGAAAGAGTCCATGAAGAATCCCTTTAAGTATGCAAGGATTAGGCAAGGATCCTTTGTTTTAATTTTTTGGTTACAATTTATTTCACTGGTGGAGACAACTTTTTCGCTCGGAGGCAACAGGACGGGTCATTTTCTGATCTACCAATCTGAGCCTCGTTGTGTTTGTTTAGTTACAGACATAATAAATGTAAGACGAAACCTCGAACAGGGTGGATGTTAAGTAAGTAAAAAAAAAAAGAATGTTTTACAGTCCGTTCATGTCATAACTGATTGTTCTTTAGCTAAAACAGTTTACACTAGTCTGCCGGGACGTAGGGTCCGCAAAAAGAAAAAGCAAATTTCTCATTAAGTTGCCACCGTTTATATTAGAAGGCCCATCAAATTATACAGACTGGGAGATTATTAATGGAGCCAGTGTGGAGCATTATGAGGCCACCAAAGGGTGGTCTGCACAGCAGGGTGGTCTCAGCAGTCAAGGCCTTGATTGTATACATGAATGTTTAAACATATACCGACAGACCGTTAACACCTATAATCTTGTAAATATTTGCCATTCTCAAGACGATGTATAAAAGTGCGTAAGCGCGGCCTTTGTAAGCATCCTTCTCAACTCCATTAGGAGCCAATCGAGACGCTATAGCCCCATCAAAAGAAGATATGTTATAGGCTATGTATGATCCCACCACTAAACTGGTGTCTCCTCTGGAATTCAAAATTGCTCTGAGAGCTCCGTCGTCAGCGCCGCGGGAATACGTTATAGATCTCCTGTCTCGGAGAGAAAGAGGGAGACAGATTGATATTTGCTCCTCAGTTCCACCTCTTGGCGCTCTCCACTGGTCCAGTTGTGACTCATGTTTCTTCTAAGGGAACAGATCGAGTTCTTTTCGGTGTAGCTTCTAAACTAATTTTCAGGGCACCTACACTTTTTGAAATTTTTTGATGTCATGGTGTTGTATTGGAAGTAGTGGGGGGCAAACCTCGCAAGAAATTTGAGCGGTTCGCCAAATTCATTTCAAACTTGATCGGTCAGATCGGTGCATGTAGGGTTTCTGTAGGCCTTGTAACTAAAGGGCTTGAACGGTGTAAAAAAACAAACACAAACTATTTACTCACCTTTCCTGGACTCTTATTCAGCTTTCTAGTCCTCTTCCATCTTCTTTGGAACCCAGGTTACCAGTAGGGCCTGTGATTGGTCTTGAACCAAGTTGGATAGCTACGGAACATGACCAGAAAGTCGAAGGAAAGGTGAGTCTTTTTTTTTTTTTTTTTTTTCGCACACCTTTGTTTCCCCCTTGGGTACTGAAAAATAGCAGTCGTCCTCCAAGGAAATAGGAAACAGATTTGGATCAAACTGGATTTAACCCAAATTTTCCAAAAGTTTTTTGCTCAACCCAAACTCAAAACTTTTTGGGGTTCATCCAGGGAAGGTGTAGAAACATAATAACCAGTTCTACTTTCTACTTACCTTGTTTCACCTATCCTTGACACCCTTGTAGCATCCTCTTTGCATCCTCTTCCAGACATTGGCCGACACCAAACGCCCTTTGGTCATCGCTTCGGCCTGTCATTGGGCTTCAGCATTAACCCTGGGGTGCACTGATAAATTGATGCTTTGACCCAACATTACTGGCCTTATCATTGAGGTCGTGATGTCAGCCAGAGGCTATATAAGATCAGAAAGGGACAAGAAGGGACCGCCAGACACCATGAGGTTGTCCAGGAGAGGTTAGTATAACTGTTTATTTTTACTCACCTCCCCTGGACCTCCAGTTATTTATACTCGGGGCCCTAAAGACATCAAGAACAAACTGGGCCCAAAACAAACTGGAGGACCAAACCACAAATATTTGTGAAAACAAATCCTGGGAGGTTCACACAACTCTAGATATGAACCTCAAAAAAATTGGGATTTGGTGGAACAGGAAATTTTTAGAAACTCCTTAACGAACCCTAATCATTACAAGGGATTTGCCCATCACCAATCATTAGTCTTAATTAGTGGCGCTTCGGGGCATTTTCCAACATCACAACTTAAAGCGGTTTCCAGATTTCCAAACAAATTTTCAACTGAGCTAAACGAACCTGAAACGAATCCTGAGAGAACGGGTGTAACTTGAGGGTTGCAGTCGCACCAGGGCCCAGGAGCCTTAGGCGGCCCATAAGCACTGGCCTCATTATTGAGATTACAGCTTCCATCTGGACCATAAACCAAGGAGACCCACAGATTACGCCGACCATACTTAGGTGGATTAACCTCCTTAGCTCCCGTACCCATCACAATCTAGAATTTACTGGTGGGATGAGGTAGGGGGCCCCGACCAAAGATTGTACCGGGGCCCACAAGACTTTAGTTACGTGACTGCCTGAGAGGTTTGTCCATCTCTAATGATAAGATCTGTAGATTATCTGTTTTGTTGTCTCGTACTTTTTGCCCATGTTTTTACATGGACTCTGTGGCAGAGGCTTCTAATGGATCTTTTAGCATCCTGTAGCCTAAGAGGTCCATTAGCGTGATGCAGATAAAACCTGTTTCTTATATTTCATAAGTGTTCAGCTACAGAACCCCGAACACTCCGGAGATATCGTGTTATTATTGCAATCGCACTCTGTAGGTTCCAGCAGTCAAGAAAATTTAGATTTCATCAGGCCGTATTCTGAGAATTCGCAGAACAACCGCGGGGATCTTCTCTGAAGGCCACATCTTATTAGTAGACGGACCCTGCTGCTAAAGAGAGAAATCTTACAATAAATATATATTACTAACTTTAATGTATATTCTTGTAGGTTCAGCCAATGTTAGGCCTGGTCACCTGCAGCCAACGAGAGGTGCACAGTTACCTGGTGTGATGATCAAACCATGTATTGTATATTAAAATAATGTATTATATAACATATAACATCATATCTATTTATTTATTTATTTATTTATTTATTTATTTATTTATTTATCTTACTGTGATGTCACAGTACAGAGATAATACACACAGTGATGTCACAGTACAGGATAATACACAGTGATGTCACAGTACAGGGATAATACACACAGTGATGTCACAGTACAGGGATAATACACACAGTGATGTCACAGTACAGGGATAATACACACAGTGATGTCACAGTACTGGGGTAATACACACAGTGATGTCACAGTACAGGGATAATACACACAGTGATGTCACAGTACAGGGATAATACACACAGTGATGTCACAGTACAGGATAATACACACAGTGATGTCACAGTACAGGGATAATACACACAGTGATGTCACAGTACAGAGATAATACACATAGTGATGTCACAGTACAGAGATAATACACACAGTGATGTCACAGTACAGGATAATACACACAGTGATGTCACAGTACAGGGATAATACACACAGTGATGTCACAGTACAGAGATAATACACACAGTGATGTCACAGTACAGGGATAATACACACAGTGATGTCACAGTACAGAGATAATACACACAGTGATGTCACAGTACAGGATAATACACACAGTGATGTCACAGTACAGGATAATACACACAGTGATGTCACAGTACAGGGATAATACACACAGTGATGTCACAGTACAGGGATAATACACACAGTGATGTCACAGTACTGGGATAATACACACAGTGATGTCACAGTACAGGGATAATACACAATAAATATCATAGCAGAGGTTTTGCAACCAATTTAGGCTCACTTTACTGCCCAGTGTGTACTGATTCCTTTCTATCATATCCAGGAGTAACTTCTTTAGGATTACACCGGATGTTCGCGCCTTCGCTCCCCACTCGCGCAGTCATGACCCTCTGTCCCTCATTACTGACCTGTTATCATTTTTCTATACCTGAAGATATTAATCATCATTATGTTCTTTTATAAAACATTTATCTCTCTTATTAAACCCGCTGCCTTAGTAATATGGGAACAATTTTATCAGACGCCTTCTAAGACTTCTGAGGGTTCTGGATGTTGTGAATGACAATGACTCACACATTGTGATTTGTCGCTTGGGCTGGCGTCGGAAGTCATTGTCACTCTCTCGCCGAGTTCTTCCATTGACGGGAGAACATTTTGTGCCTTTCTTTCTGAATGATATAGAACAAACATGTTAATAAGTGAAGACGTCTCCTGAAACCAAGGTATTCGCAAATTCAAGATGACATCTTTTGCGGCGCGTCGGGAGCTAAAAAAAAAAAGTGTTTCATTACAGCGTTGTTGCTTTGATGGCGACTTTATTCTATTATTTTCTCTTATTATCTTGAGACTGACTTTTTTTCAGAGTAACATTTTTGTGTTATGTAGTGTTTAGTGACAGCGTTCCGTCTACTTCTAGGTAATACACCCCTAAATGCGGTTTACGATAAGTTTAGAACTTCATCGGACGGGTTATTAGTTGTCACCTACGCAAGATCTCTTGTGTACTATTTTGATGCCGTAGTTAAACGTGACTGCAGCATCTACAGTGCAGAGGCACCATGGGTGCTGCATCTTTAACCAATTGCCGCCCTCCGGAACGTTGATCGGTTACCATGCCATTAAGGGGTTAATATTCAATACAATTTATATCCAGTGCTTGTTGCTCATTACAAACGGTTGTTTCAATGGAATAGGAATATGTCCTTCCGTGCAATTCCTCTAGGCTTGACGTATTCATGTGTAAGTCCAGATGACCAGCTTTAAAAAAAATATATGATTTTTAGATACTTTGTCATGAGATGTCTGTTATGTCTTTTCTATGTGTAGCCACCTAGTGGTTGAATTGGAATTGTGGATTGCAGGCTGTCTAGGGTTTTCATATTTTATTGGATCTCTTTCATGATGAATTGGAGTCAAGGGTTGAACCTACCTTTTTCGCCGCCTGAGGCAGATGACAGAAAGCCTCCCCCCCCCCGAGGAGGGGGCGGAGCGGAGCGGAGGGGGTGGGGTGGAGGGAACGGGGCGGAGCGAAGGGGGTATGGCAGAGCAGCGTTAGCAGGCAGAGAGCAGGCAGGGAGAGGACCTGCTCTCTGCCTGAGCGTGAGGGGAGGCCGCTGGAGCAGCGCTGCTCTAGCAGCCTCCCCAATCCACCGCTCGGTGACGCTAAGCCAGCCCAGGACAGCTTGTCCTGGACTGACTTAGGTAAGCAAAAATGCCACCCTCCCCGGGGCCCTGGCATAGCGCCACCTGAAGCGGTCGCTTCAGGTCACCTCATGGGAGGTGCGGCGCTGATTGGAGTCCTTAATTTTCAGTTCTCCTTGAAATGGTATACAGAGACTAACTGCTATGATGTCTGCCATAGACAACACATAGTAAGAGGAGGAGATCCTGCTCATCAAATGCTCTCTCAGAAGCATCAGTAGGGCCATATAGGACATTATAGAGTAATATTCATCTATAATAATGGGAGATACAAACTTTGTAACTTCTACAAAAACTATTTAGCTCCAGCAGTCTTTGTCTGTGCATGTGCCTCTCCTCTCTCACTCAGCATCTGCTCACTTCTCCACCTTAAACTCTCCATAGACTTCTATGTAAAACTGTATTATGACACCTCTGTGAGCTGTACTCCATTGCAAATTCAGCAAAGACTTCAGCGTGAATCAGAAGCATAACCTGAAATACTGATATCATACTGATGTTGTCTTGTGTTGTAGAGACGTCTTTGGACCCCCTTAGGCTCCAGGGCCTGGTAAGGATTGCTACCTCTACATTCCCTATGGCTAGGCCCCTGAAGTGAATCAGTTCAGAAGGGAGAGAAGAGCTGAAAAGATTGGATAGGTGGAGAAAGAAACATTTTTCTCCAATGAGTTATATAGACATATAGATATGACAAAAGTTTCTATTATGTACCTGCACAAGTGATTTAGGAAGAGTTTGTTGAATACTTAATGACCATTTAAAGGGGTATTCCAGGTCTTTTATATTGATGACCTATCATTAGATTAGGCCGTAGATATCAGATCAATAGGGATATGATCTTCTGTGCCCAGCTGACTGTAGGGATTTTTTCATTTTATACCAGTCAAACAGGTCAGAGCATAAGAAGGATCATGTGACCCCCCCTCCCCCCATCACTAAGATGAGGCTACCATGTTTTCCCGAACATTAGACCACTTAGTGGACATACCAGGATACTGTATGGTGGAGAATCATCCTTGATACATCCCTTAAAATGGTGCAGTGTCAGTTTACAATGAAGTCTATGGAGTGGGGAGGTGATGGAGACAGATAGAAATATGAGACTGTCTATAGCAGTTATTTCTATCACCAGAATAGATAGTAATAGTAATTCCTGATAACCTGGTTGTATTGCGAAAGAAAACAGTCTCTCTAGTTTGCAATTATTTCTCTCCTCTCCCCTCCCCTCTCTATAGACTTCTATTGTAGAAGAAATGGCTGCTAGGGTTGAGCAATTGGCATCGGAAAAGATTGGATCCCGATCGGCGATCGAGTAAATTTCACTATCGCGATCGAGTTCTAATCCCGCCTAAAAAAAAGATCGGGAACGGAATTCTGATCTTGATCGCTCAACCCTTACCTGCAACTTAACTGTAACTTACCTGCACAGAACCGATGCCACTCCCCGGAGCTTCAGGTAGTTGTTCTCTGTCCGCTTCTCTCTCATTCACATACCGGCAGAGTGCCGTGCACACCCCCGCCTCCCTAGGCTAGTGTTACTGATGCTGGGAGTAGGCGAGGCTTGTTGTGGCTTAGAAGAGTGTGGGCGGGGAGACGTGAGTGATTCACTAGGGAGACAGAGCGCATATGGCGCTCTGCTGGTGTCTGAATGAGAGAGGAGAGAAATGGACAGAGAACAACGACCCGGAGCTCCAGGAAGCGGTGTACACACCAGGAGGGGAGGGGGCAGCGATTCTGTGCAGGTAACCGGACAGCAGGGGGGACTAAGTAATCGTAATTTTTTAATCACTACACAGCGTGGAGTCCAAAAATTCAAGCCTTTAATTTTTGGACTCCATGCTGTGTAATGAATACGATTGTTTTTAAAATACGATTTTTGATCATTAAAAAATCCCATTGACTTGCATTAGGATCGGAATTGGGATCGGGTTTGGATGGAAAATGATCAGAAATCGGATTTTAAAAACGATCCTGAAATCTCAAAATCGGCTCAACCCTAAGTTTCTTATCTTCCCCTGCACTATGGATCCGAGAAAAAGTAAAAACATTTCAACCCATTTATGACATTGGACCCAGGGCAATCGGATGATACTCGGGTGAGCCATTATTTTTGAATTCTGAAATAATGATTTGCATTGTTATGACCACACGGCCCATTCCATCATGTGCAGGACATAACGCTTGGTATACTCAGCTGCTTTACATACTTTATGTGTTTTTAATTATTCAGATGTGACAACATTGTTGTTTTTGTAGCCTATGAAATATTGAGCCTTGTAATGTAAATTCTCGCTGAAATATTCATTTCTTTGCCTTCATATGTTCCTTGGCCTCCATTGGCGGCGTGTTTATGCCCCACTTATTAGTAAACCGGCCTCTCATATTTCTCAATTATTTCCGATGTGATTAGAGAATAAATATATACGGCGATAACCGCATTACCCGAGAAACGCTAATGAGATTGACGAGTCGCTCATCGCTCCTGCTCTTACGTTCCCTTCTTAATTGGTTTACATAACACATTTAATTATATAAAGTGTTTTCTAATACACTATGGACATGTATGAATAGCAATGGTAATGAAAGGCAGCGATGCTATCAGAGATTTTATTCTTGGAAAAAACTGAAGATTTTGTAGAAAATTTTGGCAAATTTTGAACCGAAAACCAGAATTTTATACTAACGTAAGAGAAATATAAAGCAAAGACTTCTTCTTGATGGATCCAGTTGGAAACACTGCATCGAAAACTGTACGCCAAAATGCTGGGTGTGGTGTGAAATCATCCTTAGGGGGCATTCACACGAAGTAACGCCGGGCGTGTATCACAGCCGTACACACGCCGGCGTTACGGCAGACTGCCGAACACTTCCCATTCACTTCAATGGGAGCGCTCGTAACAGCGGCATTTGCGAGCGCTCCCATTGAAGTGAATGGGAAGTATTCGGCAGTCTGACGTAACGCCGGCGTGTACGGCTGTAATACACGCCCGGCGTTACTCCGTGTGAATGCCCCCTTAGGCTCAGGCCCCACGTTAAGCAAAAGCAGCAGGTTTTGTTGCCAATTTTGCTGCAATTTTTTGAGCCAAAGTCTAGAGTAGATTTAACAGAAAGGAAACATCTAAGAACTTCCTTTGTATGTCCCGTTCCTTTTATAGACACTCCTGATTTTGGCTAAAAAAAAAAAACGCAGAAAAACCTCTTATATTGCGTTTCGGCAACGTGAGGTCTTAGGGGTAGGATTTAGTCCAAACTGGAGAGCTAGTATTATAATAAGAAGAGAATGAGGAAAGGTTTAGGAGAAAAGCAAATAATGGAAATCACTTTACTCACCTCTTGGTGGTTCCGTTGCAGCATCTGGTCCTGCCTTTGCCTCTTCCGGACTGCTGGTGATGTCACTGGCACCGGGTAACCATTGAGGCATGTGATTGGCCCTCATTTGGGGACATTGACATGATGACACTTTGACGAACGTGAATGCAACATTGGAACTCCAATAAGGTTAGGACTAGAGATGAGCGAATACTATTCGAAACTCTAGTTTCGAATACCTCGCTCCCATAGGAATGAATGGGAACGGCCAAAGTGCAAGGGGTTAAGCGCCGGCCCCCAGCCAACTGCAGTTTCGAATACTATCCGCTCATCTCTAGTTAGGACAGGTGAGTGTTGGTGCTCGTTTATTTGCCACACCTTCCCCGGGACTCCACGTAATATACTCTTGGATCTGAAGAAATTTTTGGAAGTCACAACAAACCCAACTTATTAGGAAGTGGTTTAGTCTTCTTTACATATTATCGATTCTACCAATTGTTCTCTCTTATGGGGGGCATTTTAGGTTCAATCAGTTTTATTGACATACAACAGAGTATAAAGGGAACAGACGGTAAAACAGACCAAGCAAAACCATACAAATAGAAAAAGAAAGAATGAACCAATACTAAAGCATCGTGGTGATGAGGAATCACAGGAGATGGTAGAGTAGGAGCCACTATGGACTTATAGAAGGGGACCCAAACCACTGATGTGACAAGGTATGGACCAAGTCTTGTCCCGCACCAAGGGAACAAGACTACTTGTGGCTGTAGCTGAGCATATCCAAGTGCCTAAGAGATTAGGATTGTGGACCAACCGCAAGGAGGGGTCAACAAGGGAAGGAGGAAGAAAACCGAGAAGAAGAAAAAAGTAAGAAAGGAAGGAATAGGAGGAACAGAAATAGGAAGAGTGTGAAAGAGAGGAGAGAAGAAGAGAAAGGAGAAGAAAAAGAAAAAACGGGGTAGGGGGTAAGAAGGCAGTGGGAAGAGGGCATCTTCGAGACCTCAAAATGGGGTCCACTCAGAGTCAGTGAAGTAACAGTACGTGGGGGTGATACTCCAGCAATCTAGGAGATCACATTTTGAAACTTGGCAGACTCCTGCAATACAATCCAAACCTGCCAAGGAGCAGATGGCCTCGTGGGGTCCAAGAAGTCCTCCGAACATAACATTTCCATTTTATGGAATGGGATGGATTTTAAGTCTATAGCCTGTTTTTGCCAGATGAAAGCCACCGCCATAAATTCTGGAACAAAAACTGCATCACTTGGTGATTTTGTTGGGATTTTTCCTCTGGAGTCCCGAGCGGTCCTGCACGAAGTCAACTTTTACTGCAAACACTCCCATAAAATAACATATTGTAGGATTTCTCTTCTATAGTCTGGCATCTGATCAAGGAAACTAAAATGATATGTGTGATCTAGATTCCCCTTTAAGGAACATTTGCATCCCCCGGCCATCTTAGAGCTATGCTTCGGCCTGTTTGACGTAACGATATATATATATATATATATATATATATATATATATATATATATATATATGGGTAACTCTTTCCTTGTGTTGTAAGGTGCAGCATTCATGAGCTGAGAATGGCCGGACTCCTTACAGTAAAGCCTTTCAGCATGCAACGTTCCTGGACGTCAGCGAGCTTTGTGCGGTGTGTAAGAGAATACACCGCTGACTATGTAACATAATGTCCCCGCTCCATTGTATTCTGCACTTCTGTTGTCATGGTATATGCATTGTTGTGTAGGAATGGCTGCTTTTATGTAATTCACTCATCTCTGGCATTAATGTTCGGGTTATGGCTCAGGAGGTCAGTCCGGGCATTTCTGTTCCATGAGTTTCACTTCAGCTAAAAAGAAAGCTGGAATTTGTGCCAAACATGATACCAATGCAATATGCCAATGTCGCTGCTCAGTGGCCTAACTAGGAATGGCGAGGCTCTGTGACCCCCCTCCCCCCTGGACTGATTTCTCAATCCCCGAAGATCCCGACCGACTGATTCTCCCCACATTCCTGCTTGCACTATTATGCCCCATAGTTGCCCCTGCACACAGTATTATGCCCCACAGTTGCCCCTATACACAGTATTATGCCCCATAGTAGCCCCTGCACACAGTGTTATCCTCCATAGTGGCCCTTGCACACAGTATTATGTCCCATAGTTGCCCCAACACACAGTATTATGCCCCATAGTGGACCCTGCACACAGTATTATGTCCCATAGTGGCCCCTGCACACAGTGTTATGCTCCATAGTGGCCCTTGCACACAGTATTATGCCCCATAGTGGCCCCTGCACACAGTATTATACCCCACAGTGGCCCCTGCACACAGTATTATATCCCATAGTGGCCCATGCACACAGTATTATGCCCCATAGTGACCCCTGCACACAGTATTATGCCCCATAGTGGCCCCTTCACACAGTATTATGCCCCATAGTGGCCCCTTCACACAGTATTATGCCCCATAGTGGACCCTGCACACAGTATTATGTCCCATAGTGGCCCCTGCACACAGTGTTATGCTCCATAGTGGCCCTTGCACACAGTATTATGCCCCATAGTGGCCCCTGCACACAGTATTATGCCCCATAGTGGCCCTTGCGCACAGTATTATTCCCCATAGTTGCCCCTGCACACAGTGTTATGCCCCATAGTGGCCCCTGCACGCAGTATTATGCCCCATAGTAGCCCCTGCACACAGTATTATGCCCCATAGTGGACCCTGCACACAGCATTATGCCCATAGTGGCCCCTGCACACAGTATTATGCTCCATAGTGGACCCTGCACACAGTATTATGTCCCATAGTGGCCCCTGCACACAGTATTATCCCCCATAGTGGCCCCTGCACACAGTATTATGTCCCATAGTGGTCCCTGCACACAGTATTATCCCCCATAGTGGCCCCTGCACACACAGTGTTATGCCCCATAGTGGCCCCTGCACACAGTATTATCCCCATAGTGGCCCCTGCACACAGTATTATGCTCCATAGTGACCCCTGCACACAGTATTATGCCCATAGTGGCCCCTGCACACAGTATTATGCTCCATAGTGACCCCTGCACACAGTATTATCCCCATAGTGGCCCCTGCACACAGTATTATGCCCATAGTGGCCCCTGCACACAGTATTATGCTCCATAGTGGCCCCTGCACACAGTATTATGCCCCATAGTGTCCCCTGCACACAGTATTATCCCCCAGAGTGGCCCCTGCACACAGTATTATGCCCCATAGTGGCCCTTGCACACAGTATTATGAACAATCACTATACTGGGGGGGGGGGGGGGCTTTTCAGAGAAAATACCCCAGAGTATATTGATTGGAGACCCAGGGGAGATAAAAACATAATAAACACTGTTACTTACCTCTCCTGGGCTCCGGCACGCTCCTGGCTGATGTCGGCCATCTTCAATGATGGAAGAAACACCTCGAAAGCCCAGCCCATGTGACATCTGGGATGTCACACAAGTAGGCCTGAAGCCTTTCCGGAGCCAGGAGAGGTAAGTAACAATGTTTTTATGTTAACCTCACCTCTCCTAGCCCTCCGATCATTATAGTCTGAGGTCTGAAATGACCTTCGAGTATAATGGTAGTCCTTATGGGATTTACAGGCCCGCAGCTTTACTTACCGATCCCGTCTCCTTCTCACATCCACCTCCGCAGAAGGGGAAGCGCCAATGGCCGTGAGCAGGAGCCCGGATTGGTAAGTAAATAGGGCCGTTACCTGCTGGAGTTAGTCAGTCATTTGTTTCGGGAGCCAATTTACTTAACAGTGTATTTTTGGCATGTGGGAGGGAACCCATATAAGCACAGAGTGAACATACAAATGGCAGGATTCGAACCCAGGGCCCCAGCATTGCTAATCCCTGCGCTCCTCATATTCTATTCCCATTTCCCCTCTTATCGATGTCTTTCCCCACCAGCTCCTCCATCCTTAGATCCTTCCTTATGTAGTCCGCGTCGCTCCTCGTTCTACTTCTTAGTGATTCTATATTCGCTCCGCGTCCTCCATCACTTCACTGACACCCAAATCCCTTCATCTCTCCCTCTTACTCTTACTCCCTCTCCGGGCTTCACTGTCAAGCCTTCAGTTTCGGCGTTCTTTGCTCCTTGTCGTCTGCTTCTGCACTTCTTCTGCGTTTACGAGCGCTCCCATTGAAGTGAATGTTAAGTGTTCGGCAGTCTGCCGTAACGTCGGCGTGTATGGCTGTGATACATGCCCGGCGTTACTCCGTGTGAATGCCCCCTTGCTGGATTTTTTTCATGGTAAATTTTATTTTATATCCTTCATTTTCCATGTCACTATAATTGACAAAAGTACTCAATTCTGCAATTTTGACTCTGGCCACTAGGCCTAAGAATAGACAGAGACTTTCCAATTCTGTAGAGGTGTTCTTTGCAGCAGTCACCTCATTTACATCATAGACAGGGTTACAGTAGAAGATAACACCTCTATAGATAACACCACTGAGCCATCATTACATCCACTACTGGCAATAGATGAGGTCACAGCTTGATGTTAAACAAATTTTATGTCGATCACACGTCGGAATAGCCTTAAGAAAGGCTATTCTTCTCTTACCTTTAGATGTCTTCTCTGCGCCGCCGTTCGGTAGGAATCCCGGTTTTTGTCAGTATGCAAATGAGTTCTCTCGCAGCACTGGGGGCAGTCCCCAGCACTCAAACAGCACTTGGAGTGTCCCCAATTTTGTGAGCGAGTGCGCCTCCATCTTCTTCAGGAACGGCCTCTCTGTGCGTCTTCTTCCGGTGCTGGGGGTCAAACTTCTAGGCCTTGGGCCTTGTGCAGAGCCGACTGCGCATGCCCGTGGTCACAAGAAAAACGGCTACTTACACAGTAAGTAAGCGGCCATTTTCTTGTGGCCGGCGGCCATGCGCAATCAGCTTTACCCTAGGTCCGAGGCCTAGAAGTTTGACCCTCAACACCGGAAGAGGCTGTTTCTGAAGAAGATGGAGGCGGCGCTGGAGATTTCTCTCGCAGCATTGGGGCCCACCCCCTGTGCTGCGAGAGAACTCATTTGCATACCGATGAAAACCGGGATTTCTACCGAATGGCGGCGCGGAGAAGACATCTAAAGGTAGGAGAAGAATGGCCTTTCTTAAGGCTATTCCTACGTGTGATCGCCCAAAAAATTGATTTTAATAGTAGAATCCCTTTAATGCTCACATAGACCTCAATGAGTCAGTTCATGTTTCCTATGTCCAAGACTGTGCTGTAAAGCAGATCACTAAATGCTGTTAATAGAGCAGAGAGAAGCTCAGGCAAGATGGCCGCCCCCAGAACCAACACTAGGATTATACATTACACTTGATGGACCGGAACCTTCTTATTTATGGATGTATATGTAGATTTTTTTCCAGGGTGTCACAAATTCCTCTTCATACAGTTTCCTATTACTAGCACCCTATATAAGTAACGCGTCATTAAAGGGGATGGGTGACTTTAAGGTTTATGTGCCTATATCTGTATAGTGTGAATGATCCTCGGCTTCTCTCCTTCAGTAGATTCTATCGTGTTTCTGTTGCTCCTTAGGTGAAATCCATCCGTGTATCCTTTGTATAATTTATAACCTGGAGTCAGGATTCTGTGTTACCTGATCCCATATAGGTTTCCTCTAACCGCACCACACCTATCATAGAGAGTAGTCTTTGTCTTAAAGAAGCAGCATGAGCGTATCCGATCAGATGATATCGCACCAGGCGCGACCTCTGAACTGAAAGAATACAGGTTAAAGGGGTTATCCAGTTTCTAACATTGATGGGTTCTCCTAAGGATAGGTCATTAATATTACATCTGTGGAGGTTAGAGAGCAGAGACTCCCTGTAGATCGGAGGCCCTGGGACAGCGCAGCTCCTGGTAATGTTTATGCGTTGGGCGTTGCGCTGTAGACTTGGCGTATGATTTGTAGCTGCAGGTTTGGTGCTGTAGTGCTGCCTATTAAAGTCTATTAGGACAGCACTGCAATACCAAAACCTACCACAATTGTTTGAGGGGATATTGTCACTCCTTAGGGAGAGACCACCATATAGGTGTGTGGAGACTTATTAAGCCTTTAGCACTCCACTTCACAAAGGATCATGGGAAGAATATGCAAACCTGTCTTCCATGATGTAATTAGGAAAACAGCTGCTGCCTCAGTATTGCAAACCAATAGAGGGCGCTCACTGGAATGTACAAGCCTGTCTTCCCTGACAATTGTTTGATTTAGTTAAAACCGAGCTCTTTTGAATATTGGTATATTGTGAACCAATTGACCTCTAGAACTAATGCGTGTAAACGGTAATGTACTATGAGCTGGAGACGTTCTGTGAGGACACATCTGCAGGGTAGACATCTCATGTTGGAATATCATGTGGTCATGTTCCTTGGTCTTCTTTGTTTTAGGTTATCTCCTTAAGGAAGGACAAAAAGCCTCCTCCTAAAAATTTTGATTTATACAAACTTGTATAAACTATCTCACCTTCCCTCGCTTTGGGACTTGTGATGCCGACTATAGCAAATTAATATTCACAAGGTTCACTCGCAAGTTCCGGTTCAGACTGAACTTGTTTGGTCCAAACTGGAAGGGCTATTATTATATTTTGGGATCAGAGGCCTCTTGGAGATGGAAAAAAAATAACTTTCCTTCCTCACCTCGCTGTGGCTTCCGTTCTTCTTTCCCAGCATATTTTAACCTCTCCTGGACTACTGGGCGACACCTGGGACTGTTCAGACTCCTCTGGAATCCATTGCGGGTTTCAGTGTTCATTTATGGGCCTCTTCCACCCTCCTTGGTGACGTCAGCAGCATCGGGAGACAGTCCTATGATTGGGCCTCAGTGGTCACATGGAGCTTGACAATGTCTTGACACTTGTGTCATGAGGTCTGTGCACCCTGTGCAGTGGTGAACCTAGCTCCCCTGCTGCCTGAGGCGGAAGATCAAAAAGACAGGGGGGGTGTTCATCTTTTGATCGTCCACCTCAGGCAGCAGGGGGGGTTGCTAGTGGTACCATTACAGTGAATAACATGCAGTAATATTTTGTGCAGTAATACTTATAGGAGACGTCTTCCCTTTTTTCCCATCTCTTCCCTGTGGACCGCCATGACCACTTCTTCCAGCTGTAACTTGTCTCTGTAAAGTTTGAAACACAGACGTCTTTGACTCCTCAGTTCTCCACGCACCCGACCCCCATATATATATATACACTCATCGGCCACTTTATTAGGTACACCATGCTAGTAACGGGTTGGACCCCCTTTTGCCTTCAGAACTGCCTCAATTCTTCATGCATAGATTCAACAAGGTGCTGGAAGCATTCCTCAGAGATTTTGGTCCATATTGACATGATGGCATCACACAGTTGCCGCAGATTTGTCGGCTGCACATCCATGATGCGAATCTCCCGTTCCACCACATCCCAAAGATGCTCCTCTATTGGATTGAGATCTGGTGACTGTGGAGGCCATTGGAGTACAGTGAACTCATTGTCATGTTCAAGAAACCAGTCTGAGATGATTCCAGCTTTATGACATGGCATTGCATTATCCTGCTGAAAGTAGCCATCAGATGTTGGGTACATTGTGGTCATAAAGGGATGGACATGGTCAGCAACAATACTCAGGTAGGCTTTGGCGTCGCAACGATGCTCAATTGGTACCAAGGGGCCCAAAGAGTGCCAAGAAAATATTCCCCACACCATGACACCACCACCACCAGCCTGAACCGTTGATACAAGGCAGGATGGATCCATGCTTTCATGTTGTTGACGCCAAATTCTGACCCTACCATCCGAATGCCGCAGCAGAAATCGAGACTCATCAGACCAGGCAACGTTTTTCCAATCTTCAATTGTCCAATTTCGATGAGCTTGTGCAAATTGTAGCCTCAGTTTCCTGTTCTTAGCTGAAAGGAGTGGCACCCGGTGTGGTCTTCTGCTGCTGTAGCCCATCTGCCTCAAAGTTCGACGTACTGTGCGTTCAGAGATGCTCTTCTGGCTACCTTGGTTGTAACGGGTGGCTATTTGAGTCACTGTTGCCTTTCTATTAGCTGGAACCAGTCTGGCCATTCTCCTCTGACCTCTGGCATCAACAACGCATTTCCGCCCACAGAACTGCCGCTCACTGGATGTTTTTTCTTTTTCGGACCATTCTCTGTAAACCCTAGAGATGGTTGTGCGTGAAAATCCCAGTAGATCAGCAGTTTCTGAAATACTCAGACCAGCCCTTCTGGCACCAACAACCATGCCACGTTCAAAGGCACTCAAATCACCTTTCTTCCCCATACTGATGCTCGGTTTGAACTGCAGGAGATTGTCTTGACCATGTCTACATGCCTAAATGCACTGAGTTGCCGCCATGTGATTGGCTGATTAGAAATTAAGTGTTAACGAGCAGTTGGACAGGTGTACCTAATAAAGTGGCCGGTGAGTGTATATATATATATATATATATATATATATATATATATATATATATATATATATATAATGTCCCACAGTGGCCCCTGCAACCTATATTATGCCCCCCAGTGGCACAATAGACTATGGGTCATCACAGAGGTTGCAGGGGCCACTTTGGGGCATAATAGAGGTTGCAGTGTCCACAGTGCAACCTCTATTATGCCCCACAGTTGCCCACCCAACTCTTATGCCCCATAGTGGCCCACACATGAACTATTATTATACTCAACACACCCATGTGACCACTCGTGTGTCAATCACAGGGCTCAGTTATGTCTTCTAGGTTGATGACGTAACAGAAGAGCGTTGGACATCACCAGGAGAGAGTAAGGCGGTATGAATGTGTTTTCTTTTTTTGTTTTACACCTCGCCTGGGCCTCCATCTATTATACTCTGAAGTCTGAAGAGATCCCAGACTACAATAATGTTTTTTTTTCTCACTTTGACATTACTTTGGCTGTTTTGTACTATGTTTTATAATAGGTTCCTAGGAGCCCTGACAGTATTCTACACTATGTATTATAGATAGGTTCCTAGGAGCCCTGACAGTGTTATACACTATGTTTTATAGATAGGTTCCTAGGAGCCCTGACGGTGTCATACACTATGTTTTATAGATAGGTTCCTAGGAGCCCTGACAGTGTCATACACTATGTTTTATAGATAGGTTCCTAGGAGCCCTGACAGTGTTATACACTATGTATTATAGATAGGTTCCTAGGAGCCCTGACAGTGTCATACACTATGTTTTATAGATAGGTTCCCAGGAGCCCTGACAGTGTTATACACTATGTATTATAGATAGGTTCCTAGGAGCCCTGACAGTGTCATACACTATGTTTTATAGAGAGGTTCCTAGGAGCCCTGACAGTGTTATACACTATGTTTTATAGATAGGTTCCCAGGAGTCCTGACAGTGTTCTACACTATGTTTTATAGATAGATTCCCAGGAGCCCTGACAGTGTTATACACTATGTATTATAGATAGGTTCCTAGGAGCCCTGACAGTGTTATACACTATGTTTTATAGATAGGTTCCTAGGAGCCCTGACCGTGTTCTATACTATGTTTTATAGATAGGTTCCTAGGAGCCCTGACAGTGTTCTACACTATGTTTTATAGATAGGTTCCTAGGAGCCCTGACAGTGTTATACACTATGTTTTATAGATAGGTTCCTAGGAGTCCTGACAGTATTCTACATTATGTTTTATAGATAGGTTCCTAGGAGCCCTGACAGTGTCATACACTATGTTTTATAGATAGGTTCCTAGGAGCCCTGACAGTGTTATACACTATGTATTATAGATAGGTTCCTAGGAGCCCTGACAGTGTCATACACTATGTTTTATAGAGAGGTTCCTAGGAGTCCTGACAGTATTCTACATTATGTTTTATAGATAGGTTCCTAGGAGCCCTGACAGTGTCATACACTATGTTTTATAGATAGGTTCCTAGGAGCCCTGACAGTGTCATACACTATGTTTTATAGATAGGTTCCTAGGAGCCCTGACAGTGTTATACACTATGTATTATAGATAGGTTCCTAGGAGCCCTGACAGTGTCATACACTATGTTTTATAGATAGGTTCCCAGGAGCCCTGACAGTGTTATACACTATGTATTATAGATAGGTTCCTAGGAGCCCTGACAGTGTCATACACTATGTTTTATAGAGAGGTTCCTAGGAGCCCTGACAGTGTTATACACTATGTTTTATAGATAGGTTCCCAGGAGTCCTGACAGTGTTCTACACTATGTTTTATAGATAGATTCCCAGGAGCCCTGACAGTGTTATACACTATGTATTATAGATAGGTTCCTAGGAGCCCTGACAGTGTTATACACTATGTTATATAGATAGGTTCCTAGGAGCCCTGACAGTGTTATACACTATGTATTATAGATAGGTTCCTAGGAGCCCTGACAGTGTTCTACACTATGTATTATAGATAGGTTCCTAGGAGCCCTGACAGTGTCATACACTATGTTTTATAGAGAGGTTCCTAGGAGTCCTGACAGTATTCTACATTATGTTTTATAGATAGGTTCCTAGGAGCCCTGACAGTGTCATACACTATGTTTTATAGATAGGTTCCTAGGAGCCCTGACAGTGTCATACACTATGTTTTATAGATAGGTTCCTAGGAGCCCTGACAGTGTTATACACTATGTATTATAGATAGGTTCCTAGGAGCCCTGACAGTGTCATACACTATGTTTTATAGATAGGTTCCCAGGAGCCCTGACAGTGTTATACACTATGTATTATAGATAGGTTCCTAGGAGCCCTGACAGTGTCATACACTATGTTTTATAGAGAGGTTCCTAGGAGCCCTGACAGTGTTATACACTATGTTTTATAGATAGGTTCCCAGGAGTCCTGACAGTGTTCTACACTATGTTTTATAGATAGATTCCCAGGAGCCCTGACAGTGTTATACACTATGTATTATAGATAGGTTCCTAGGAGCCCTGACAGTGTTATACACTATGTTATATAGATAGGTTCCTAGGAGCCCTGACAGTGTTATACACTATGTATTATAGATAGGTTCCTAGGAGCCCTGACAGTGTTCTACACTATGTATTATAGATAGGTTCCTAGGAGCTCTGACAGTGTTCTACACTATGTTTTATAGATAGGTTCCTAGGAGCCCTGACATTGTTCTACACTATGTTTTATAGATAGGTTCCTAGGAGCCCTGACAGTGTTATACACTATGTTATATAGATAGGTTCCTAGGAGCCCTGACAGTGTTATACACTATGTATTATAGATAGGTTCCTAGGAGCCCTGACAGTGTTCTACACTATGTATTATAGATAGGTTCCTAGGAGCTCTGACAGTGTTCTACACTATGTTTTATAGATAGGTTCCTAGGAGCCCTGACATTGTTCTACACTATGTTTTATAGATAGGTTCCTAGGAGCCCTGACAGTGTCATACACTATGTTTTATAGAGAGGTTCCTAGGAGCCCTGACAGTGTTATACACTATGTTTTATAGATAGGTTCCCAGGAGTCCTGACAGTGTTCTACACTATGTTTTATAGATAGATTCCCAGGAGCCCTGACAGTGTTATACACTATGTATTATAGATAGGTTCCTAGGAGCCCTGACAGTGTTATACACTATGTTATATAGATAGGTTCCTAGGAGCCCTGACAGTGTTATACACTATGTATTATAGATAGGTTCCTAGGAGCCCTGACAGTGTTCTACACTATGTATTATAGATAGGTTCCTAGGAGCTCTGACAGTGTTCTACACTATGTTTTATAGATAGGTTCCTAGGAGCCCTGACATTGTTCTACACTATGTTTTATAGATAGGTTCCTAGGAGCCCTAACAGTGTTCTATACTATGTTTTATAGATGGGTTCCTAGGAGTCCATGGCATTTGTTACACTATGTTTTCAGCCTGTTTAAACTGTAGTTCTTACCAAACTTGTTCATTCTGAAAAGAATAGGGAACCCGAGCTACTGAACCCAAACAAATTTTGAGAGGTTTGCTTTCTCTAATAGATAGATAGATATCTAGGTGGTGTTCTCTATTTTACTACTGGCTTTCTAAAATTTTTGTTCATTGCCTCAAATTTCAAGAATTTTTTCATAAGTAGAGGTCATTTTGTATATCATAAATGATGACGCCATGGTTGAGCTGTGTGTGCATACATCCATATGTATATAGCCATACAAACAGTCGATGGAGCATGCTACAACATATCAGTTGGCACCGCTCCACCGGCAAACATTGACAGCCAACTTTGGCTTATTAATCAGATCCATCATGCAAAAAGTTGTGTCATTTCTTAGAAGTCGGCTCCTAATGCATATTCAGGCCCCCGGGCTTGTATAAATACGAGCGCCGTCATGGCTTGCTAATAGCGACATCGCTCCACGTACAGGTGTATGGTTTCAAGCGCAGACGTTACGTCCAAAACGGAATCCTTCACCTTCCACCATCCTTGATTAGTTCCTGTTTGTTAAGAAAACACCGAGCATCGAGAGATATTTCTGGTCACGACTGGCGGCACAAAGACTTTCTATCTGAATTCAAGACGCAATTTCTAGTCTTCGAGAAGGGGCCATCGTGGGTCTGTCCTTTTGAACTAGTTATATCCCGGGTATTAATAATTTATGCGGCGGCACTAGTCACTGCTATGGTGTTGTGGAATTCTAATCACTCTCCGGTCACTCTCGTGAATAATTATCATTCCGTCCACACAATACCGCCACGTACGGCGTGATTTTACAGAATGTACAAATATGAAAGAGAAATTGTAGCCATCGCAAATCTAGTGCGATCAATCACTTAGTGATGTAATGAATAGCGCCTTGAAATACATGGAGAAGACTCTGATTCCTGTCTGTGTCATTAAAGCCCCCACCAGACTCCCCGTACCAGGCCTCATTTACCTAAGCACATATATAGCGGCTCCCTGATGCTCGGCGTCTCCTCATTAGGGTTCGAGTTGTTTCTGATTTTTCATATTTCTTTGATGCACCGGAACTCTTACTATTCTAGCACTTAACATGTGGGAGAGGGATATTGCGGGAGGGGTTGGTGGTCGTGCCGTATCGCAGGGGAGGGGTCATATCATAGAGGTGCTAATAATGCACCCAACACAGTATATTGACACCTTTGATTGTCTTCCACACAGTATAACACACTGTTTACTGGTCCCCACAGAGTATGCCCCTTTTATTGGCCATTAGCCCCACTTTTTTGCACCCTTCATTTACCCCCCTTATAGTATACTGTCACCTTTGTTGCCCCCACACAGTATATTTTCCCATTTGTTGGCCCTCACACAGTATGTGGCCCACACACACTTTATTGCCCTCTTTGTAGGCCCCCACACAATATATTGCCCCTTTTATTGACACATGTGGTATATTTCCCCATTTTGTTGCCCCCCCATACAGTATTGTTCCTTTTATACCTTTTATTGACACTCACACAGTACATTATGATGGCCCCCACAGAGTGTATTGCCCCTTATGTTGGCTCCACACAGTATATGACCCCTTTTATTGATACCCCCACAATATATTGCCCCTCTTGATGACCCCTGTACAGTGCATTGCCCCTTTTGATGCCCCACATACATTATATTACCCACTTTGTTTGCCCCTTTTGTTGACCACCATACAGTCTATTGCCCCTGTTATTGACAGCCACATGGTATATTGACCCATTTATTCACACCCACATTGTAGCTCATCAATTACATAGCCTGGAACACCCCTTTAATAAAAATTAGAACAAATAAGATGGACACATCTGCAGGATAGACATCTCATGATGGAATATTCTGAAATCTTGCTCTTTGTTTTGTTTTAGATTTGTTGTCATAGTATGGAAGGAAATGTAATGAAGGACAGACAGAGATTTAGGAAATTTGCGCAGACTAGTGATGCTGACCATAGCAAATTATTATAAATCTATGTATAGTTGTCGCAAAGTTTAACTTCCCCATTGCTAGGTTCTAAAACCTCAATAACAGTGGTTACCCGAGGACCCCATTGACCCCAACAGACACTCTGGTATGAATGTGAACTTAGCCTAAGACATTAAAGGGGATGTGTTTTTTGGGATTTTCTACAAATATAGATAATACTATGGAATATTAAAAAACAAATTTAAAAAAAAATAAAAATATGTGTAATACAAAAACTTGTCTCAAACAATACAGTAGGGCATTTTCCGGAGGCTCCTTCCCTTTACGTGTAAAGTTAAACTTTTCTACATCTGTACTTGGCATAGCCCATCACTAGGGTTGATCAGAATTCCGATCTTTTTAGGTGGGATCGAGATCGGTGATTATTTCCCAGAATGCTTTGCTACTGGCCAAGCATTGTGGGAAAAGCTAACAATGTTAGCCTTCACACTGAGTATACGTTCCGCTCATTCTGAGCAGAGTGTACACTCAGTGTGAAGGCTCGCTGCGGTTCCATAGGAATGAATGGAAGCAGCTGGCACACAGCCTTAACCCCCTGCATGCCGGCTGCATCCATTCATTCTAATGGGAGACTAGCTAACATCTCTAGTAGCTACTTACCTGCAGAGATGGCTGGTCCAGTGCCCGGTGTTCTTGTTCTTCTTCGCCTCGCTGCCCCCACCTCCCAGGTTAGTGTTAAAGAGCTAGGAAGAAGGCAGGGCTTGTGGCTTAGGAGAGTGTGGGCGGGTACAGGGCGGGGAGATGTGACAGGGAGATGTGACACTCTCCTAACCTGGGGGTCGGGGGCAGCGAGGTGAAGAAGAATGAGAACACCGGGCACTGGACCAGCCATCTCTGCAGGTAAGTGGACACCAGGTGTTCTAAGTTAATAAAAAAATCCTCTGGCTACTTAGTGATTTAAAAAAATCACTACACAGTGGATTCTAACAAAGCGTCTAATTGTTAGATTCCATGCTGTATAGTGAATAGGATTGTTTAAATCCGATCTCCGATTAGTAAAAAAAATCCCATTGACTTGCATTGGGATCGGAATTGGGATCGAGATCGGGTTCGAATGAAAAATGATCGGAAATCAGATTTCAAAATCGATCCTGAAAAGTCAAGATCGGCTCAACCCTACCCATCACTATTCACATTACCAATCCGTAGCCAAATTTTATAGCCACGCTTCAAATAAGTAGAGCAAAGATTGGGCACCAATGTCTGCCATGATGGGGTCTACATTAGGGCACAAGTCCATGGGATAAACGCTTTGCAATAACTCCTCCATTCTCATTTTGTGTGGGCTGCCGTGAATCACGTGCACTTCATCCAAACCTTACATTGTACGAGACTAAACGTTACATTCCGGCGATGAATGATTTACAATTTAATGAGCACCTAAGGTGTTGAAAAAGCTAAGTCAATAATCTGATTCTAAGCTCCATGTACTTCCCTTAAGACTCAAGGATCCCCTGCAGCGAAAAAATTCGACTTGCCAGTTATGGCAGAAACCTGGGCAAGTGTCCTAAAAACACAAATCTTTTTTGGGACGCTGTTTGTTTTTCATCCAGGCAGCAGCGATATAAGATAGAAGGTGAATCTCGGCTGACATTTCAATTTATTGAGATAATCCGGGAATTATGTTAGTCATCCAGCTCGCTGCGGTTAGCAGCGGTGTTTGCTGAATACACGGCGTTAAAGGAATTGTCTAGGATCAAAAAAGTTCATGTTCTTTTTTCAAAAATTGTGCCGTCATTGTCCGTGGGTTTTGTTCGGGGCTGCAGCTTATTTTTAGCTAAAGTGAACAATGCGGTGAAATTTGGAACAGCCATTACAAATAATATGGTGTGCTAAGGGGAAATGTGGTGGCTCAGTGGTTAGCACTGCAGTCTTTGCAATGCTGGAGTCCTGGGTTTGAGTCCTGCCGAGGACAACATCTGTTGTTTGTATGTTCTTCCTGTGTTTGCGTGAATTTCCTCCAGTATACCTAGACCGAGGTTTAGTCTCCTACATGACAACCCATATGCTCTCTGCTATACAATGCAGAAGGCTATCCTTCGAGCAGCTGTCATATGTTACACAACCGGTGGCTTGACAATCAGCTTTTTGCTGTGGTTTTGGTTTCTCTAACCCCTGTTGTTCGGCCATTATTGCTGTGGGAAGCCGCAGGGTAACTACACAACTGGCAAAAAAAGTTCAACGAAACCACAAAATCGTAACATTCCGGTGTTTTATTGTGGATATTATGGTTAACCACAGTGTCTTCAGCGTCTCCTTTAGATCATTGATGCTACCGGGTCGTGTCTCTTGAAGCTTGTTTTTAATGGGGGTTAGGGTCAGGGGAATTACTTGGCCACTCAAAAATGTTAACGTTATAGTCATTGAGAAACTCTGTCACGGCCTTGGTTTTGTGGGCAGGGGCTTCATTATGCATAAAGTAATCACATTGATGAATGACCAAAATATTAAGCAAATGTTCTTCCAAAACATAATTGTAATTGTGTGCTTTCATACTTACATTCTTGGTAAGGAAGGAGCTGCCATGCCCATGTTTCAGTCTTAGCCACATATTTCGGCTCATACCGTGACTCAGTACTCGGACGATGCCTGATCTTTGAGCCTCCCCTGGCCAACCTCTCATCCCTGAATATCACTTTCTTCCACTTTTCAGATGATCAATCTTGATATTTCTTACAAAAGGCAAGCTTTTTCTTCTTCGTTGTTGCTGGTGTCTTGGTAGGCCCAGGTCCTTCTGCTGGTGGTGACTGATTGTCCTAGTTGTGACGTTCTAGAGGAGTGTAGAGTACTTGTTTTTGAGTTCACCGGTGATTAAAGAAGGACTTGATATCACTTTCCACTTCAGAAGTTTATCAGTCCTTGGTGAAGTCTTCCTAGGTGTGCCAGAGCCTGAATTCCTCTGCGGTACAATCCCAGGAGACAATGATGCCTCCGACCGCTTCAGTTGATGAATTGACTCTCTCGGCTTGGCCAGAACTCTATGGAAGGGGTAGGAGAGCTCCTCAAAGCAGAGAGATATCTTCTTTGTCCCCTCTTGCAACACAGCTGGGTCATCAGTGCAGCATCCTAGAGTACTACTGCTTTAAGTGTTTGTGTTTGGGTCATATAACCAAATGGTATGTCTTCGGTTATCAGTCAGCTGGTAAGTTTCCTAAGGGTGCATCAATTCGTAGAATCAAATGAAGTCTCTTTGGTCATCATTCGACTTAAGTGTCCTACCTCTGCATTGAGTCATAGCACTGAATGGCTTCTCTTCGGCAACCTGTCTGCTCTACTTCACAAGCTATAAACAAGTTTCATAGCTCACCTCCTCTCTTTGATCATACAAAAGCTATCCTCCTTGCCTATAAGCTGTCCTCCACATAAGCTACCCTCCAAGATAGGCCATTTTCCAAAAGCGTGAGAGTGGACTATTAAAAAAGAACTACCCCTGCCCCGGGTAACCTTGGGCGCCAAATACTGGGCGCAAAAATTGTAGACAAAAATCTTCACTCGTGGACCAAAATGTAATGCATGCACCTTAAAATTTTTGGCACAACATAAGCAGACACAAATCATCTCTCTCTCATTAAGGAGACAAATATTCGGTGCATGACGGGAATTTATGGTACACAAAGTAAATTGTCAAAAATTCATTATACCATTGTAAACTTGGTCTACTTTGTACAGGAAATCTGCGACGCTCATTCTTCTTTGTTTTATAATTGTGTCGTGAAGTGAGATACTTCTAAACCACGCCCGTTAGAAACCACACCCATTAGATACCACACCCATTTCCAGATATCTCAAGTGTACAGCCATCTTTACTTAAAGGGGTTGCCTGACTACAAATAAATTTGCAAATGTAAACTACTAAAACTTACCTCCCAATGGCCTCTGTAGCTTCTGCTGTTGTTCAGACTCAGCAGACGACTTTCTCTTCTGCGCTGTGTTGATGATCTTGAAGGGGTCTTTTTGTCTGGCTCAGTTCTTTAGCTAAGCCAACCCCCTTCTCCATCATAGCTGATTCAGAGATAGACTAGGGGAATGGCTCAATAGACTGAGCAAGAAAGCCAAATTCGTCGTCGCCGATGAGTAAGGAAGGAAGTTCTCTCTCGGTGTCAGAGTGAAAGCAGGAGCCACCCTTCTGGATCTATTGGAGGAAATCTGAAATCAGGCCATGATAAAAGTGTTATTGATGACTTCTTTGTCTCTGTTCTGCTGGAGCCAAACCTTCTGTAGATGGTGTTCACATCCATAACCTGGCGGCTGGAGGACTATGTTACCGTATATACAGTCCTATGAAAAAGTTTGGGCACCCCTATTAATCTTAATCATTTTTAGTTCTAAATATTTTGGTGTTTATAACAGCCATTTCAGTTTGATATATCTAATAACTGATGGACACAGTAATATTTCAGGATTGAAATGAGGTTTATTGTACTAACAGAAAATGCGCAATATGCATTAAACCAAAATTTGACCGGTGCAAAAATATGGGCACCTCAACAGAAAAGTGACATTAATATTTAGTACATCCTCCTTTTGCAAAGATAACAGCCTCTAGTCGCTTCCTGTAGCTTTTAATCAGTTCCTGGATCCTGGATGAAGGTATTTTGGACCATTTCTTTCTACAAAACAATTCAAGTTCAGTTAAGTTTGATGGTCGCCGAACATGGACAGCCCGCTCTCAAATGATCTGAAAACAAAGATTGTTCAACATAGTTGTTCAGGGGAAGGATACAAAACGTTGTCTCAGAGATTTAACCTGTCAGTTTCCACTGTGAGGAACATAGTAAGGAAATGGAAGAGCACAGGGACAGTTCTTGTTAAGCCCAGAAGTGGCAGGCCAAGAAAAATATCAGAAAGGCAGAGAAGAAGAATGGTGAGAACAGTCAAGGACAATCCACAGACCACCTCCAAAGAGCTGCAGCATCATCTTGCTGCAGATGGTGTCACTGTGCATCGGTCAACTATACAGCGCACTTTGCACAAATAGAAGCTGTATGGGAGAGTGATGAGAAAGAAGCCGTTTCTGCACGTACGCCACAAATAGAGTTGCCTGAGGTATGAAAAAGCACATTTGGACAAGGCAGCTTCATTTTGGAAACAAAAATTGAGTTGTTTGGTTATAAAAAAAGGCGTTATGCATGGTGTCCAAAAAGAAACAGCATTCCAAGAAAAACACTTGCTACCCACTGTAAAATTTGGTGGAGGTTCCATCATGCTTTGGGGCTGTGTGGCCAATGCCGGCATTGGGAATCTTGTTAAAGTTGAGGGTCGCATGGATTCTACTCAGTATCAGCAGATTCTTGAGAATAATGTTCAAGAATCAGTGACGAAGTTGAAGTTACGCCGGGGATGGATATTTCAGCAAGACAATGATCCAAAACACCGCTCCAAATCCTCAGGCATTCATGCAGAGGAACAATTACAATGTTCTGGAATGGCCATCCCAGTCCCCAGACCTGAATATCATTGAACATCTGTGGGATGATTTGAAGCGGGCTGTCCATGCTCGGCGACCATCTAACTTAACTGAACTTGAATTGTTTGTCCAAAATACCTTTATCCAGGATCCAGGAACTGATTAAAAGCTACAGGAAGCGACTAGAGGCTGTTATCTTTGCAAAAGGAGGATCTACTAAATATTAATGTCACTTTTCTGTTGAGGTGCCCATACTTTTGCACCGGTCAAATTTTGGTTTAATGCATATTGCACATTTTCTGTTAGTACAATAAACCTCATTTCAATCCTGAAATATTACTGTGTCCATCAGTTATTAGATATATCAAACTGAAATGGCTGTTGCAAACACCAAAATATTTAGAACTAAAAATGATTAAGATTAATAGGGGTGCCCAAACTTTTTCATAGGACTGTATATACCGTATTTTATGAAGGTATCACAAAGGCTGGGCGATGTAATAGTCACAGCTGCCTTCATGTTATTGACAGGAGTGCCGTCCATAGAAGACGAGGTCAAAAGAAGATGATGGAATAGGCGTCAATTATAACAAAAAGGTACAAAGGGGGAAAGAACACTGTATCTGGCTCTACTTTACCTGGAACTATGATACTGAGCTCAACATGACCCTACTATAGCTCGGCCCCGTCCATTAGTATGGCCTTGTAACCAACATACATAATGTCCATTCCTGAGCAGAGAAAATAGACCTCGACATCGTAGTTCTGAATAGGTCCTTCAACATACAGACCCATTAGAGAAACCTATACAATAGTCAACCCCTTAAGCCAAGAAAGACAAGTCGTCTTTAAGTGCCCCTGTTAACAGATATCAATGTTTCCCTTTAAGCTTTAGTATCTTGGGCTACATTTTCTTATATGGATTGTTATGTAAATGTGGGGTAACTTGAGGTCTGTGTAAGCGCCTTCATCCTCCTGACTCTATGTCTCCTCTCCATAAGTAATTATTAATGAAGAGTCGGGCGACGTTGTGCAGTATATCACCGGCTCGCTCTATATCTAAGCGCGAAAAAAGAGAGAGAACGCAGAGCTAACGTCACCGCAAAAAAATCTATGAAAGGAGAGCATGGGAATTACATATTTGTGGGGTGCGGTAATAACAAATAGCACATCTCTATTACAGCCGCCATCAAAGGTGTGATTCATTAATAATTAAGCTGCGGAAATTAAAGGCCTCACACAATGACCTGATATTCTTTGTATGGCCTCCTTTTGTCATGCAGATGCTCTCAGCTCCGGGAAGAACTTTTAGTTGCCTAGGCTTTGAAGTCATAGTCTGCTGCAGTCAGTGGCCGTGTTGGATGGCGCGGCTGCCTGCCATTGTCCTCATGCTTCATGTCTCTTATCAGGGAATGGATTACATGTGATCAGTTTACTAGGTGCGCGTCGTCCACCAGGGAATACATTCATTCCGCTCAGAGCTGGAAGGTTTTGTCTATGGGTGTGCTTGGCTTCCACTCCTCTGACTCGACTATCGCTCGGATATTTACAAGTATTGCAGGTATCGTATTATACTTATTACCTTTACACCATATGTAATTTAATGCATTTTTATATTTTGCGTTAACTATACTTTATGCTGGTTTTCTCGTCTTCTTCTGACATCTCGGATACTTTCCCTACAACTTACAATGCTCCATACAAGACTAAGATATTTCCCTTTTCTGGTCTGTAAATTATTATTATTATTATTATTATTATTATTATTATTATTATTATTATTATTATTATTATTTTTATTATTATTATGTGCTTTATATTGTTATTATTATATTATTATATATTTATCATTATTATTATTGTTATTATTATTATTATTATTATTTTCTATTATTATTATTGTTACTGTTTATTATTATTATTATTATTATTATTATTTATTTTATATTATTATTATTATTTATTTTACGTATTATTATTATTATTATTATTATTATTATTATTATTATTATTATTATTATTATTATTATTATTAATAATAATATTATTATTAATAATATCATTATTTTATTATTATTATTATGTACTTTATATTGTTATTATTATATTATTATTATTCTTTTATCATGTCAAGTCTGACTTTTTTATGATCACTTATAGAAAAATAACATATATAAAAATACAACATTAAATTATGCAACAGTTTAGTAACTTTCCATAATCCCGCCGCCGCCTCCATTCCTTTATATTTGCATTTTATGTATTTCATAAATCCAGGATCGATGTTTCTTCTACTTTATAATGATCATATTTCTTTACCTTAATATTACATTCATCATGATATATATTAATGTTATCCAAAAAATTACAAAATAGTTTTTGCTTGTTTTTCCCGTTTTTGCTTGAACATAGTCTGAGTATTTGTTAGTATTATACAATTAGACTTTAGGGACATGTTATATCTAGAGATGAGCGAACAGTGTTCTATCGAACTCATGTTCGATCGGATATTAGGCTGTTTGGCATGTTCGAATCGAATCGAACACCGTGTGGTAAAGTGCGCCATTACTCGATTCCCCTCCCACCTTCCCTGGCGCCTTTTTTGCTCCAATAACAGCGCAGGGGAGGTGGGACAGGAACTACGACACCGGTGACGTTGAAAAAAGTAGGCAAAACCCATTGGCTGCCGAAAACATGTGACCTCTAATTTAAAAGAACAGCGCCGCCCAGCTTCGCGTCATTCTGAGCTTGCAATTCACCGGGGACGGAGGTTTCCGTCCAGTTAGCTAGGGCTTAGATTCTGGGTAGGCAGGGACAGGCTAGGATAGGAAGGAGAAGACAACCAACAGCTCTTGTAAGAGCTAAATTCCAGGGAGAAGCTTGTCAGTGTAACGTGGCACTGACGGGCTCAATCGCCGCAACCCAGCTTTCCCAGGATCCTGAATGGAATACACTGTCAGTGTATTCCCGTATACCCGATATATACCCCCGATACCCGTTCCAACGGTGTGCCCCCCCACCTTCACCCCAGAAATACCCTGCAAGTCCCCTAGCAATAGAATTGGGGCTATATACACCCACTATTTTTGCTACTGCCATATAGTGCCATTGTCTGACTGGGAATTCAAAGAATATATTGGGCTTACATATAACTTCAATTCCAGGGAGAAGCTTGTCAGTGTAACGTGGCACTGACGGGCTCAATCGCCGCAACCCAGCTTTCCCAGGATCCTGAATGGAACACACTGACAGTGTATTCCCGTATACCCCATATATACACCCCAAATCCCCGTTCCAACGGTGTGCCCCCCCACCTTCACCTCAGAAATACCCTGCAAGTCCCCTAGCAATAGAATTGGGGCTATATACACCCACAATTTTTGCTACTGCTATACAGTGCCATTGTCTGACTGGGAATTCAAAGAATATATTGGGGTTACGTGCACCCACAATTTTTGCTACTGCTATACAGTGCCATTGTCTCACTGGGAATTCAAAGATTATATTGGGGTTATGTGCACCCACAATTTTTGCTACTGCTATATAGTGCCAGTTTCTGACTGGTAATTCAAAGAATATATTGGGGTTACGTGCACCCACAATTTTTACTACTGGTATATAGTGCCATTGTCTGACTGGGAATTCAAAGAATATATTGGGGTTACGTGCACCCACAATTTTTGCTACTGGTATACAGTGCCATTGTCTGACTGGGAATTCAAAGAATACAGTCCTATGGAAAAGTTTGGGCACCCCTATTAATCTTAATCATTTTTAGTTCTAAATATTTTGGTGTTTGCAGCAGCCATTTCGGTTTGATATATCTAATAACTGATGGACACAGTAATATTTCAGGATTGAAATGAGGTTTATTGTACTAACAGAAAATGTGCAATATGCATTAAACCAAAATTTGACCGGTGCAAAAGTATGGGCACCTCAACAGAAAAGTGACATTAATATTTAGTAGATCCTCCTTTTGCAGAGATAACAGCCTCTAGTCGCTTCCTGTAGCTTTTAATCAGTTCCTGGATCCTGGATGAAGGTATTTTGGGCCATTCCTCTTTACAAAACAATTCAAGTTCAGTTAAGTTTGATGGTCGCCGAACATGGACAGCCCGCTCTCAAATGATCTGAAAACAAAGATTGTTCAACATTAGAGATGAGCGAACACTAAAATGTTCGAGGTTCGAAATTCGATTCGAACAGCCGCTCAATGTTCGTGTGTTCGAACGGGTTTCGAACCCCATTATAGTCTATGGGGAACAGATACTCGTTAAGGGGGAAACCCAAATCCGTGTCTGGAGGGTCACCAAGTCCACTATGACACCCCAGGAAATGATGCCAACACCTCTGGAATGACACTGGGACAGCAGGGGAAGCATGTCTGGGGGCATCTAACACACCAAAGACCCTCTATTACCCCAACATCACAGCCTAACAACTACACACTTTACACACTCAATACCACCTCTCTGACAGTAGGAAAACACCTTGAAACATGTGTATTTGGCACTTGCAGTGAGGAGAGCTTGTCACCAGCAGTGAATTTGGCCCTTGTAGTAAGTTGAGGTTGGCACCAACATTTGTTTTGAAAATCAGGGTGGATTGAGCCTCTAACCAGCAGAGTTTGGGCAAATTCATGGTGGAGGGAGCCTCTAAAAACCCCAGTTTGGACCAATTCATGGTGGAGGGAGACTCTAAAAACCCCAGTTTGGACCAATTCATGGTGGAGGGAGCCTCTAAAAACCCCAGTTTGGACCAATTCATGGTGGAGGGAGCCTCTAACCAGCCCAGTTTGGGCAAATTCATGGTGGAGGGAGCCTCTAACCAGCCCAGTTTGGACCAATTAATGGTGGAGGGAGCCTCTAACCAGCCCAGTTTGGACCAATTAATGGTGGAGGGAGCCTCTAACCACCCCAGTTTGGACCAATTCATGGTGGAGGGAGCCTCTAACCAGCCCAGTTTGGACCAATTCATGGTGGAGGGAGCCTCTAAAAAACCCAGTTTGGACCAATTCATGGTGGAGGGAGCCTCTAAATAGCCCAGTTTGGGCAAATTCATGGTGGAGGGAGCCTCTAACCACCCCAGTTTGGACCAATTCATGGTGGAGGGAGCCTCTAAACAGCCAAGTTTGGACCAATTCATGGTGAAGGGAGCCTCTAAAAACCCGTTTGGACCAATTCATGGTGGAGGGAGCCTCTAACCAGCCCAGTTTGGGCAAATTCATGGTGGAGGGAGCCTCTAAACAGCCCAGTTTGGGCAAATTCATGGTGGAGGGAGCCTCTAACCAGCCCAGTTTGGACCAATTCATGGTGGAGGGAGCCTCTAACCAGCCCAGTTTGGGCAAATTCATGGTGGAGGGAGCCTCTAAACAGCCCAGTTTGGGCAAATTCATGGTGGAGGGAGCCTCTAACCAGCCCAGTTTGGACCAATTAATGGTGGAGGGAGCCTCTAAACAGCCAAGTTTTGGGAAATTCATGGTGGAGGGAGCCTCTAACCAGCCCAGTTTGGACCAATTAATGGTGGAGGGAGCCTCTAAACAGCCAAGTTTGGACCAATTCATGGTGGAGGGAGCCTCTAACCAGCCCAATTTGGACCAATTAATGGTGGAGGGAGCCTCTAAACAGCCAAGTTTTGGGAAATTCATGGTGGAGGGAGCCTCTAACCAGCCCAGTGTGGGCAAATTCATGGTGGAGGGAGCCTCTAACCAGCCCACTTTGGGCAAATTCATGGTGGAGGGAGCCTCTAAACAGCCCAGTTTGGGCAAATTCATGGTGGAGGGAGCCTCTAACCAGCCCAGTTTGGACCAATTCATGGTGGAGGGAGCCTCTAACCAGCCCAGTTTGAACCAATTCATGGTGGAGGGAGCCTCTAACCAGCCCAGTTTGGACCAATTCATGGTGGAGGGAGCCTCTAACCAGCCCAGTTTGGACCAATTCATGGTGGAGGGAGCCTCTAAACAGCCCAGTTTGGGCAAATTCATGGTGGAGGGAGCCTCTAAAAAACCCAGTTTGGACCAATTCATGGTGGAGGGAGCCTCTAATTAGCCCAGTTTGGACCAATTAATTGTGGAGGGAGCCTCTAACCAGCCCAGTTTGGACCAATTAATGGTGGAGGGAGCCTCTAACCACCCCAGTTTGGACCAATTAATGGTGGAGGGAGCCTCTAACCACCCCAGTTTGGACCAATTCATGGTGGAGGGAGCCTCTAACCAGCCCAGTTTGGACCAATTCATGGTGGAGGGAGCCTCTAAAAAACCCAGTTTGGACCAATTCATGGTGGAGGGAGCCTCTAAACAGCCCAGTTTGGGCAAATTCATGGTGGAGGGAGCCTCTAACCACCCCAGTTTGGACCAATTCATGGTGGAGGGAGCCTCTAAACAGCCAAGTTTGGACCAATTCATGGTGAAGGGAGCCTCTAAAAACCCGTTTGGACCAATTCATGGTGGAGGGAGCCTCTAACCAGCCCAGTTTGGGCAAATTCATGGTGGAGGGAGCCTCTAAACAGCCCAGTTTGGGCAAATTCATGGTGGAGGGAGCCTCTAACCAGCCCAGTTTGGACCAATTCATGGTGGAGGGAGCCTCTAACCAGCCCAGTTTGGACCAATTCATGGTGGAGGGAGCCTCTAACCAGCCCAGTTTGGACCAATTCATGGTGGAGGGAGCCTCTAACCAGCCCAGTTTGGACCAATTCATGGTGGAGGGAGCCTCTAAACAGCCCAGTTTGGGCAAATTCATGGTGGAGGGAGCCTCTAAAAAACCCAGTTTGGACCAATTCATGGTGGAGGGAGCCTCTAATTAGCCCAGTTTGGACCAATTAATTGTGGAGGGAGCCTCTAACCAGCCCAGTTTGGACCAATTAATGGTGGAGGGAGCCTCTAACCACCCCAGTTTGGACCAATTAATGGTGGAGGGAGCCTCTAACCACCCCAGTTTGGGCAAATTCATGGTGGAGGGAGCCTCTAACCAGCCCAGTTTGGACCAATTAATGGTGGAGGGAGCCTCTAAACAGCCAAGTTTTGGGAAATTCATGGTGGAGGGAGCCTCTAACCAGCCCAGTTTGGACCAATTCATGGTGGAGGGAGCCTCTAAACAGCCCAGTTTGGGCAAATTCATGGTGGAGGGAGCCTCTAAACAGCCCAGTTTGGGCAAATTCATGGTGGAGGGAGCCTCTAACCAGCCCAGTTTGGACCAATTAATGGTGGAGGGAGCCTCTAAACAGCCCAGTTTGGGCAAATTCATGGTGGAGGGAGCCTCTAACCAGCCCAGTTTGGACCAATTCATGGTGGAGGGAGCCTCTAACCAGCCCAGTTTGGACCAATTCATGGTGGAGGGAGCCTCTAACCAGCCCAGTTTGGACCAATTCATGGTGGAGGGAGCCTCTAAACAGCCAAGTTTGGACCAATTCATGGTGAAGGGAGCCTCTAAAAACCCGTTTGGACCAATTCATGGTGGAGGGAGCCTCTAACCAGCCCAGTTTGGGCAAATTCATGGTGGAGGGAGCCTCTAAACAGCCCAGTTTGGGCAAATTCATGGTGGAGGGAGCCTCTAACCAGCCCAGTTTGGACCAATTCATGGTGGAGGGAGCCTCTAACCAGCCCAGTTTGGACCAATTCATGGTGGAGGGAGCCTCTAACCAGCCCAGTTTGGACCAATTCATGGTGGAGGGAGCCTCTAACCAGCCCAGTTTGGACCAATTCATGGTGGAGGGAGCCTCTAAACAGCCCAGTTTGGGCAAATTCATGGTGGAGGGAGCCTCTAAAAAACCCAGTTTGGACCAATTCATGGTGGAGGGAGCCTCTAATTAGCCCAGTTTGGACCAATTAATTGTGGAGGGAGCCTCTAACCAGCCCAGTTTGGACCAATTAATGGTGGAGGGAGCCTCTAACCACCCCAGTTTGGACCAATTAATGGTGGAGGGAGCCTCTAACCACCCCAGTTTGGGCAAATTCATGGTGGAGGGAGCCTCTAACCAGCCCAGTTTGGACCAATTAATGGTGGAGGGAGCCTCTAAACAGCCAAGTTTTGGGAAATTCATGGTGGAGGGAGCCTCTAACCAGCCCAGTTTGGACCAATTCATGGTGGAGGGAGCCTCTAAACAGCCCAGTTTGGGCAAATTCATGGTGGAGGGAGCCTCTAAACAGCCCAGTTTGGGCAAATTCATGGTGGAGGGAGCCTCTAACCAGCCCAGTTTGGACCAATTAATGGTGGAGGGAGCCTCTAAACAGCCAAGTTTTGGGAAATTCATGGTGGAGGGAGCCTCTAACCAGCCCAGTTTGGACCAATTAATGGTGGAGGGAGCCTCTAACCACCCCAGTTTGGACCAATTCATGGTGGAGGGAGCCTCTAAACAGCCAAGTTTGGACCAATTCATGGTGGAGGGAGCCTCTAAAAACCCCAGTTTGGACCAATTCATGGTGGAGGGAGCCTCTAACCAGCCCAGTTTGGGCAAATTCATGGTGGAGGGAGCCTCTAAAAAACCCAGTTTGGACCAATTCATGGTGGAGGGAGCCTCTAATTAGCCCAGTTTGGACCAATTAATTGTGGAGGGAGCCTCTAACCAGCCCAGTTTGGACCAATTAATGGTGGAGGGAGCCTCTAACCACCCCAGTTTGGACCAATTAATGGTGGAGGGAGCCTCTAACCTGCCCAGTTTGGACCAATTAATGGTGGAGGGAGCCTCTAACCACCCCAGTTTGGACCAATTCATGGTGGAGGGAGCCTCTAACCAGCCCAGTTTGGACCAATTCATGGTGGAGGGAGCCTCTAATTAGCCCAGTTTGGACCAATTAATTGTGGAGGGAGCCTCTAACCAGCCCAGTTTGGACCAATTAATGGTGGAGGGAGCCTCTAACCACCCCAGTTTGGGCAAATTCATGGTGGAGGGAGCCTCTAACCAGCCCAGTTTGGACCAATTAATGGTGGAGGGAGCCTCTAAACAGCCAAGTTTTGGGAAATTCATGGTGGAGGGAGCCTCTAACCAGCCCAGTTTGGACCAATTCATGGTGGAGGGAGCCTCTAAAAACCCCAGTTTGGACCAATTCATGGTGGAGGGAGCCTCTAAACAGCCCAGTTTGGGCAAATTCATGGTGGAGGGAGCCTCTAACCAGCAGAGTTGGTGGAAATCAGGGTGGAGGGAGCCTCTAACCAGCAGAGTTGGGGGAAATCAGGGTGGAGGGAGCCTAGTATTAGCAGAATTGTGCAACGCTTATGGTGGATGAGTATGAGGATGCGGAGGAATTGGAGAGGTTGAGTACAGACATGGAGTTTCATGTTGGGGTGCTTTACACAGGTGGGCACAAAAATGACGGCTCTACCCAGTGGTGGTTCATTTTTATCAAAGTGAGCCGGTCGGCACTCTCAGCTGACAGACGGGTGCGCTTGTCAGTGATGATGCCACCGGCTGCACTGAACACCCTCTCAGATAGGACGCTGGCGGCAGGACAGGACAGCACCTCCAAGGCATATAGGGCAAGTTCAAGCCACAGGTCCAACTTCGACACCCAATACGTGTAGGGCGCAGAGGGGTCGGAGAGGACAGGGCTGTGGTCGGAAAGGTATTCCCGCAACATGCGCCTATACTTCTCACGCCTGGTGACACTAGGACCCTCCGTGGCGGCACTTTGGCGAGGGGGTGCCATCAAGGTGTCCCAGACCTTAGACAGTGTGCCCCTCGTTTGTGTGGACCGGTGAGAACTTGGTTGCCTACTGGAGGAACTGCCCTCCCTGCCGCCAACGTCACATGCTGGAAACATCTCCATCATATTCTGCACCAATTGCCTGTGGCAAGCATTGATGCGATTGGCCCTCCCCTCTACCGGAATAAAAGACGAGATGTTGTTTTTATACCGGGGGTCAAGGATAGCAAAGATCCAGTACTGGTTGTCCTCCATGATTTTGACAATACGCTTGTCGGTTGTAAAGCACCCCAACATGAACTCAGCCATGTCTGCCACAGTGTTAGTTGGCATGACTCCTCTGGCCCCACCGGAAAGTTCAATCTCCATTTCCTCCTCATCCTCCATGTCTACCCATCCGCGCTGCAACAATGGGACGATTCGAAGTTGCCCGGAAGCCTCCTGTATCACCATCACATCATCGGACAACTCTTCTTCCTCCTCCTCCTCCTCCTCCTCCTCCATTAAACGCAGTGAAGCGGACAGATGTGTGGACCTACTCTCCAGCTGTGACGGATCGGATGCTATCCCTAACTCCTTTGTGTGATCTGAGTTATCCCTGATGTCAATCAGGGATTCTCTCAGAACACACAAGAGCGGGATTGTAAGGCTCACCATCGCATCCTCAGAGCTCACCCTCCTTGTGGACTCCTCAAAGACCCGTAGGATGTCACAAAGGTCTCTCATCCATGGCCACTCATGGATGTGAAACTGAGGCAGCTGACTTTGTGGCACCCTAGGGTTTTGTAGCTGGTATTCCATCAAAGGTCTCTGCTGCTCAACCACTCTATTCAACATCTGAAACGTTGAGTTCCAGCGTGTGGGGACGTCGCACAAAAGCCGGTGTTGTGGCACATGCAGGCGTTGCTGGAGAGATTTTAAGCTAGCAGCGGCTACTGTCGACTTGCGAAAGTGGGCGCACATGCGCCGCACTTTCACCAGTAGCTCTGGAACATTGGGGTAGCTCTTTAGGAAACGTTGCACCACTAGGTTGAAGACGTGGGCCAGGCATGGAACATGTTGGAGTCCGGCAAGCTCCAGAGCTGCTACCAGGTTCCGGCCGTTATCACAAACGACCATGCCTGGGTCCAGGTGCAGCGGCTCAAACCATATTGCCGTCTCATCGAGGAGGGCATCCCTCACCTCGGAGGCAGTGTGCTGTCTGTCCCCCAAGCTGATCAGCTTCAGCACAGCCTGCTGACGTCTACCAACGCCAGTGCTGCAACGTTTCCAACTCGTAGCTGGGGTCAATCTAACAGCGGAGGAGGAGGCGGTGGCGGAGGAGGAGGCGGTGGCGGAGGAGGAGGCGGTAGAGGAGGAGGAGGAGGGGGGTGTTCTTCTCGTGTCCCTGCCAGGAATGTTAGGCGGGGAGACGAGGTACACCGGGCCAGTTTGGGAAGCAGTCCCAGCCTCAACTACATTCACCCAGTGTGCCGTCAGTGAAATGTAGCGTCCCTGTCCGCATGCACTTGTCCACGCGTCGGTGGTCAAGTGGACCTTTGTGCAAAGCGCGGAACTAAGGGCCCGCCTGATGTTGAGTGACACGTGCTGGTGCAAGGCGGGGACGGCACACCGGGAGAAGTAGTGACGGCTAGGGACGGCATAGCGAGGTGCCGCAGTTGCCATCAGGTCCAGGAAGGCGGGAGTTTCAACAAGCCGGAACGCCAACATCTCCTGGGCCAGCAGTTTAGCGATGTTGGCGTTCAAGGCTTGCGCGTGTGGGTGGTTAGCAGTGTATTTCTGCCGCCGCTCCAATGTCTGAGAGATGGTGGGTTGTTGTAAAGAAACGCCTGATGGTGCCTTTGATGGTGCAGGAGAAGGAGATAAGACAGGACCAGGGGAGGATGAGGTAGAAGTCAACAAAGTGGCGGAGGCAGATGAAGTGGTGTCCTGGCTCGTCCTCTGGAGTGCATCGCCAGCACAGTCAGCAGTGGCAGTGGCAGAGGCAGTGGCAGAGGCGGCCTTTGTCCTGCCGTTGCTGCCTGCCACTGATTCCAGTGCTTGGATTCCAAATGACGGCGCATTGAAGTGGTGGACAGGTTGCTCTTCTCAGAGCCCCTAATCAATTTCGAGAGGCAAATTGTGCAGACAACACTATATCTGTCCTCGGCGCATTCCTTGAAAAAACTCCACACCTTCGAGAAACGTGCCCTCGAGGTGGGAGTTTTTCAGGGCTGGGTACGAACTGGAACATCTTGGGAGATTCCGGGTGTGGCCTGGCTTCGCCTAAGCTGCTGACCTCTGCCTCTGCCTCTAGCTACCCTTTTTGGTGCTGCACCTGCCTCAACATCCACACTACTTTCCCCGCTTGACATCCCCCCTGTCCAGGTCGGGTCAGTGTCCTCATCATCCACCACTTCCTCTTCCAACTCCTGTCTCATCTCCTCCTCCCGCACAATGCGCCGGTCAACTGGATGCCCTGACGGCAACTGCGTCACATCATCGTCGATGAGGGTGGGTTGCTGGTCATCCACCACCAAATCGAACGGAGATGGAGGAGACTCTAGTGTTTGAGCATCTGGACACAGATGCTCCTCTGTTAGGTTCGTGGAATCGTGACGTGGAGAGGCAGGTTGAGGGACAATGAAAGGAGCGGAGAACAGCTCTGGGGAGCAGGGACAGTTTGGGTTATTGTTCTGTAAAGCTTCGGAATTTTGGGAGGAAGGAAGACAAGACTGTTGGGTAATAGGAGGAGAGGAGGCAGAGTCTGACTGGCTGCTGGACAATGTGCTGTAAGCGTTCTCTGACAGCCATTGCAAGACCTGTTCCTGGTTCTCGGGCCTACTAAGGTTTGTACCCTGCAGTTTAGTTAATGTGGCAAGCAACCCTGGCACTGTGGAGTGGCGCAATGCTTGCTGCCCCACAGGAGTAGGCACGGGACGCCCTGTGGCTTCACTGCTACCTTGCTCCCCAGAACCATTCCCCCGACCTCGCCCACGGCCTCGTCCACGTCCCTTTCCGGGAGCCTTGCGCATTTTGAATTCCTAGTTAGAAATTGGCACTGTATACCAGTAGTAAAAATTGTGGGTGCACGTAACCCCAATATATTCTTTGAATTCCCAGTCAGAAACTGGCACTATATGGCAGTAGCAAGAAATGAGGGTATTTGTATTCCCAATATACTCTTTGAATTCCCAGTCAGACAATGGCACTGTATACCAGTAGTAAAAATTGTGGGTGCACGTAACCCCAATATATTCTTTGAATTACCAGTCAGAAACTGGCACTATATGGCAGTAGCAAGAAATGAGGGTATTTGTATTCCCAATATATTCTTTGAATTCCCAGTCAGACAATGGCACTGTATACCAGTAGTAAAAATTGTGGGTGCACGTAACCCCAATATATTCTTTGAATTCCCAGTCAGAAACTGGCACTATATGGCAGTAGCAAGAAATGAGGGTATTTGTATTCCCAATATACTCTTTGAATTCCCAGTCAGACAATGGCACTGTATACCAGTAGTAAAAATTGTGGGTGCACGTAACCCCAATATATTCTTTGAATTACCAGTCAGAAACTGGCACTATATGGCAGTAGCAAGAAATGAGGGTATTTATAACCCCAATATATTCTTTGAATTCCCAGTCAGACAATGGCACTGTATACCAGTAGTAAAAATTGTGGGTGCACGTAACCCCAATATATTCTTTGAATTCCCAGTCAGAAACTGGCACTATATGGCAGTAGCAAGAAATGAGGGTATTTGTATTCCCAATATACTCTTTGAATTCCCAGTCAGACAATGGCACTGTATACCAGTAGTAAAAATTGTGGGTGCACGTAACCCCAATATATTCTTTGAATTACCAGTCAGAAACTGGCACTATATGGCAGTAGCAAGAAATGAGGGTATTTATAACCCCAATATATTCTTTGAATTCCCAGTCAGACAATGGCACTGTATACCAGTAGTAAAAATTGTGGGTGCACGTAACCCCAATATATTCTTTGAATTCCCAGTCAGAAACTGGCACTATATGGCAGTAGCAAGAAATGAGGGTATTTGTATTCCCAATATACTCTTTGAATTCCCAGTCAGACAATGGCACTGTATACCAGTAGTAAAAATTGTGGGTGCACGTAACCCCAATATATTCTTTGAATTCCCAGTCAGAAACTGGCACTATATGGCAGTAGCAAGAAATGAGGGTATTTGTATTCCCAATATACTCTTTGAATTCCCAGTCAGACAATGGCACTGTATACCAGTAGTAAAAATTGTGGGTGCACGTAACCCCAATATATTCTTTGAATTACCAGTCAGAAACTGGCACTATATGGCAGTAGCAAGAAATGAGGGTATTTGTATTCCCAATATATTCTTTGAATTCCCAGTCAGACAATGGCACTGTATACCAGTAGTAAAAATTGTGGGTGCACGTAACCCCAATATATTCTTTGAATTCCCAGTCAGACACTGGCACTATATGGCAGTAGCAAGAAATGAGGGTATTTGTATTCCCAATATATTCTTTGAATTCCCAGTCAGACAATGGCACTGTATACCAGTAGTAAAAATTGTGGGTGTATATAGCCCCAATTCTATTGCTAGGGGACTTGCAGGGTATTTCTGGGGTGAAGGTGGGGGGGCACACCGTTGGAACGGGTATCGGGGTATATATCGGGTATACGGGAATACACTGACAGTGTATTCCATTCAGGATCCTGGGAAAGCTGGGTTGCGGCGATTGAGCCCGTCAGTGCCACGTTACACTGACAAGCTTCTCCCTGGAATTTAGCTCTTACAAGAGCTGTTGGTTGTCTTCTCCTTCCTATCCTAGCCTGTCCCTGCCTACCCAGAATCTAAGCCCTAGCTAGCTGGACGGAAACCTCCGTCCTCGGTGAATTGCAAGCTCAGAATGACGCGAAGCTGGGCGTCGCTGTTCTTTTAAATTAGAGGTCACATGTTTTCGGCAGCCAATGGGTTTTGCCTACTTTTTTCAACGTCACCGGTGTCGTAGTTCCTGTCCCACCTACCCAGCGCTGTTATTGGAGCAAAAAAGGCGCCAGGGAAGGTGGGAGGGGAATCGAGTAATGGCGCACTTTACCACGCGGTGTTCGATTCGATTCGAACATGCCGAACAGCCTAATATCCGATCGAACATGAGTTCGATAGAACACTGTTCGCTCATCTCTATTCAACATAGTTGTTCAGGGGAAGGATACAAAAAGTTGTCTCAGAGATTTAACCTGTCAGTTTCCACTGTGAGGAACATAGTAAGGAAATGGAAGACCACAGGGACAGTTCTTGTTAAGCCCAGAAGTGGCAGGCCAAGAAAAATATCAGAAAGGCAGAGAAGAAGAATGGTGAGAACAGTCAAGGACAATCCACAGACCACCTCCAAAGAGCTGCAGCATCATCTTGCTGCAGATGGTGTCACTGTGCATTGGTCAACAATACAGCACACTTTGCACAAGGAGAAGCTGTATGGGAGATTGATGAGAAAGAAGCTGTTTCTGCAACCACGCCACAAACAGAGCCCCCTTAGGTATGTAAAAGCACATTTGGACAAGCCTGTGGACTGTTGAAACAAAGATTGAGTTGTTTGGTCATACAAAAAGGCGTTATGCATGGCGTCCAAAAAAAACCAGCATTCCAAGAAAAACACTTGCTACCCACTGTAAAATTTGGTGGAGGTTCCATCATGCTTTGGGGCTGTGTGGCCAATGCCGGCACCGGGAATCTTGTTAAAGTTGAGGGCCGCATGGATTCCACTCAGTATCAGCAGATTCTTGAGAATAATGTTCAAGAATCAGTGACGAAGTTGAAGTTACGCCGGGGATGGATATTTCAGCAAGACAATGATCCAAAACACCGCTCCAAATCGACTCAGGCATTCATGCAGAGGAACAATTACAATGTTCTGGAATGGCCATCCCAGTCCCCAGACCTGAATATCATTGAACATCTGTGGGATGATTTGAAGCGGGCTGTCCATGCTCGGCGACCATCAAACTTAACTGAACCTGAATTGTTTGTCCAAAATACCTTCATCCAGGATCCAGGAACTGATTAAAAGCTACAGGAAGCGACTAGAGGCTGTTATCTTTGCAAAAGGAGGATCTACTAAATATTAATGTCACTTTTCTGTTGAGGTGCCCATACTTTTGCACTGGTCAAATTTTGGTTTAATGCATATTGCACATTTTCTGTTAGTACAATAAACCTCATTTCAATCCTGAAATATTACTGTGTCCATCAGTTATTAGATATATCAAACTGAAATGGCTGTTATAAACACCAAAATATTTAGAACTAAAAATGATTAAGATTAATAGGGGTGCCCAAACTTTTTCATAGGACTGTATATGGGGGTTACGTGCACCCACAATTTTTGCTACTGCTATACAGTGCCATTGTCTCACTGGGAATTCAAAGAATATATTGGGGTTATGTGCACTCACAATTTTTACTACTGCTATATAGTGCCAGTTTCTGACTGGTAATTCAAAGAATATATTGGGGTTACGTGCACCCACAATTTTTGCTACTGGTATATAGTGCCATTGTCTGACTGGGAATTCAAAGAATATATGGGGGTTACGTGCACCCACAATTTTTGCTACTGCTATACAGTGCCATTGTCTGACTGGGAATTCAAAGAATATATTGGGGTTACAAATACCCTCATTTCTTGCTACTGCCATATAGTGCCAGTTTCTGACTGGTAATTCAAAGAATATATTGGGGTTACGTGCACCCACAATTTTTGCTACTGGTAGATAGTGCCATTGTCTCACTGGGAATTCCACAAATAAGTTGGGGATTCATTCACCCTACATCTCAGGCTCTTGCCATATTCACCCAGGTTGTCAGTGCTGCACCAGCTCGTTCCCAGACAGCTCGGCCCGAAAAACACGTTACCTATATAGAGGATTTGGACAATGAAGACAACATGTTCTAAATCTAATGTCTGCACCTTCTCCAGAATTAAAATAAAGGCAGAGTTTAACTTTCAAATAGCACTGCACAAAGGAAGAGCTTATCAGCTTGTCTCATGACATGCTACTGAAAAGTGTCATTTGTGTATCTTAATGTAAATATAGTTGTATAAGCTTTTTGGGTTTTAGGCACTGCCAAGTTATTTATTACCACCCGCTCCCTTATAATGATGATGACGCCAAAGTCACTGTGGGTGTTCAGAGCTCACAGCTTTGGTTGACATTTGTCTTGCTCTCTGTTGGTACCAGCTGTCTTTTTGGATACCGTAAAGTTATGTTGACTTTATTAACAGCTATAGAAGCTTTAGCCAGGTTGTGACGGTGTGTAACCCTAACAACACTAAGTGGGATACACATTAATAGTCAGTCTATGTACGCTAAACGTATCACTGAAGTAATTTTTTTTCCCTCTCCCCTAATATAAGAAAGGAACAGACATTAGACCTAGACCGGGGTTCGAGGCTTGTAAAAATCCAGTATTATTTGTTCTTCATGATGTGAAATATGTGTTGAAAAGCAACCCAAGATGAAGTCAGCCATGTGTGCCAGTGTGTTACTTGGCATGTCTTTGCTGGCCCCAACTGTAAGGGTCACTCTCCATTTCCTCCATTTTCCACTCCCCTTCACACCATTTGTGGTGAAGCAATGGGATGCACTGAAGTGCACCCTCTAGCCTCGTGTGGGACAGGGACATCAGATGCCACTCCAACCCCCTCGTCTTCCTCCGCCAGCCAACGGTGCGAAGATGAGAGGAGTGTGCTCTGAATGTTTTCTGCCTAGCAGAGGCTAGTTCTCACTTACGAAAATGGCCCCACTTTGACCTGTATATCAGGCACAATGGTGTAGGTTTCAAAGAAACATGGCACCAACAAGTTGGAAAACGTGGGCCATGCGTGGACCGTGTTTGAGTCTGGCAAGCTCCAGATCTGCTACCAGGTTCCAGCCATTATCACAGGCGCAAAAATGCCAGGCCCCAGGTGTAGCAGGGAAAAAAAATGCCATCTCAGCCAGGATGGCATCCCTGACCTCGGAGGCACTGTGCTGTCTGTCCCCCAAGCTGATCAGTTTCAGCACGGCCTGCTGACATCTCCCCATGCCAGTGTTACAGTGTTTTCCGCTAGTAGCTGGGGTGGAGGTTGCAGCTTCGTAGGGTTTCAGTCTACTCCTGCCATGAATTTTGGCCTGGGAGAGGAGATAGGCCACCCCAGTTTGCACCCGGGGAACAGACTCCACCACATTCACCCTGCCTGTCATTAAAGATAAGCACTGCAGCATCCCTGACCACAGGCGCTTGTCCATGTGTCGGTGGTCAAGTGGACCTTGCAGCAAAGCGCAGAGCTCTGGGCCCGACTGATGTTATGGGACACATGCAGGCGCAAGGCAGGGACAGCACACCAAGAGAAGTAGTAACGGCTAGGCCCAGCATAGGGAGGTGCCCCAGCTGCCATCTGCTGACGGAAGGCCTGGGTCTCCAGAAGCATAAACAAACACCAACATCTCCAGGGCCAGCAGTTTATCGATGAGGCTGTTAAAGGCTTGGGCATGGGGGTGGGTTGTGTTGTACTTCTGCCTGCAATGAAAAGCTTGGGAAATGTGGAGTGGCTGGGAAGAGGCGCATGATGGTGCAGGCCAAAAGGGCGCATGAGGGTGAACTCCCCAATGTGTCAGAGATAGGTGTGTAGGTGTCCTTGCATCATATACTTGCACCATATTTGGCTTTGGAAGTTAATTTTGTGCCAAAAAGTGGTTAAGACAGCGATCCCTCAGCTACTCCCGTTACACTGTCTATTGAAGTTACCATCTGTGGAAGTGGACCACCATTTCTAAGATCCCAAAGGAAGCAGGCAAGAGATGTGCAGTTCAGAAAAAAAGATGAGAAAATAAGTGTAGGCTGTAGAGCACAGAGGGATCGGAGAGGACAGAGCTGGTGTCGGCCAGGTATTCCCACAACATGCGCCTATACTTGTCCCTCCTGGTGACACTAGGCCCCTGAGTGGCAGTAATTTGTCCAGGGGGGCCATTAACGTGTTCCAGACCTAGGAATAAGTCTTCCAACAGGGTAGAGTTTTGCATGCCTTTGCTTCTACCCACTGTATTTGCTGCTTAGCTTCCCTCCACATCTACACTGCTTTCACCCCTAAACATCACCCCAGTTTATGCCTTTGTTTCTACGCTGTTTTTTTTGTTGAATTAGCTTCCCTCCACATCTACACTGCTTTAGCCCCTAAACATCACCCCAGTTTATGCCTTTGCTTCTACCCTTTTTTTTTTTGTTGAATAAGCTTCCCTCCACATCTACACTGCTTTAGCCCCTAAACATCACCCCAGTTTATGCCTTTGCTTCTACCCAGGTTTTTTGTTGATTTAGCTTCCCTCTACATCTACACTGCTTTAGCCCCTAGACATCACCCCTGTCCATGTGGGGTCGGTGGCCTCGTCATCCACCAACTCCTCTTCCAATTGCGCACTGCCCCCTTACTGCAAACCGCACATGACCACAGCTTGCCCTGATGGCAGCTGTGTCTCATGATCCCCACTTAGGTCCAGACAAGTCGGTGGCGGGTCCAAAACCCCAAAATTGGAAGGAAATGGCAGATGCTGCAGTATTTCTAACACCTGTTCCTGGTGCTCGGGCCTGGTCTGTGTTGTACCCTGCACTCTGCTTAACGCAGCTGCCATATCCGAAGTTGTGCTGAGCGCATGCTAATGTTTCGTGTCCAGTGCAATGGATGGGATGGGATTTCACATAAGTCTGCCACCCATGGCCACTCATGGTTGAGCAACTGAGGGAGTTGACTTTGACGAACCCGAGGGTTTTGGAGTTGGAACTACATCAAAGGTCTGTGCTGCTCACACACTCTGCTCAACACATGATATGTTTAGTGCCAGCAGTGTGGAGATGTCGCACAACAGCCGTTGTTCCAGCAGGTACAGGCGTTGTAGGAGTGCATAGAGGCTAGCAGCGGCAACTATAGACTTTAAAAACTATCCGCACAAGCGCCACACTTTCACCAGTAGCTCAGGAACATTGGGGTACCTTTTTCAAAAGATTAGCAGCAATGAGTTAAAAACGTGGCCCAGGCATGGAATATGTTGCAGGCTGCCAAGCTACAGAGCCAATCCCAGGTTACGGCCATTATCACACATGACAACATGCCTGGGCCCAGGTGCAGTGGCAAAAACCACATTGCCGTCTCATCGAGGATGGCATGACTCACTTTGTAGGCAGTGTGCTGTCTGGCCCCCAAGCTGATGAGCTTCAGCACGGCCCGCTGACGTCTCCCCACACCAGTGTTGCAGCGTTTCCAGCTCGTAGCTGGGGTCAATTTAACAGCGGAGGAGGGTGGTGTTTCAGCCCTCCTCCCAGGAATGTTGTGTGGGGAGACAAGTCAGGCCACCACATTTTGCGACCCGGTCCATGCCTCAACTACATTCAACCACTGTGCCCAAATTGAAAGGTAGCGTCCCTGTCCGCATGCACTTGTCCATTCGTAACTGGTCACATGGAACTTTAGGGCTAAGCGCTGAATTTAGGGACCGCCTCATGTTTGGGGGAAAGTGCTGGTGTGGACGGCACAGTGCGGTGGCGCAGTAGACACTCTGCCCAAAAAGGGCAGAGTGTCCCCCAGCCGGGATTCCAACATCTCCTGGGCCAGATTTCTTGAGATGAGGCCGTTGAAGCCTTAGGCATGTGGGTGGGTTGCGCTGTACTTTAGCATGAAATGAAAGGCTTGGGAGATGGGGAGTTGCTGGGAAGAGGCGCATGATGGCGCGGGCAAAAGGAGAAATGGCAGGAAAAGGTGAGGATAAGGGTGAACTCCCCAAAGTGTCAGAGGCAGATGTGGAGGTGTCCTGGCTGCTGGTCTGGACTGCAGCGCCAGCCCTGTCAACAGTGGGAGAGGCAGTGGCCGCCAGGCCAAACGACGATTATCCTGCGCTTGCTCTCACCCACTGAGCCCAGGGCTTGCCTTCCAAATGATGGCACCCGCAAGAGGTGGTGAGATTCCTCTCCGCAGATCTCCAAACCATCTTGGACTTGCAAATTGCACTAAATTTGTCATGTAACTGACAGGTATATGATGAGTCTATCCATTGTCTGTTCATTTTGGTGAAAGTCAGCCTGTCAGCTGACAGACAGCTGTGCTTGTCAGTGATGATGCCACCGGCTGCTTGTACCCCCAGTTTTTGCTGCTTAGCTTGCCTCCACATCCACACTGCTTTTGCCCCTACACATCACCCCTATCCATGCCTGTGCCTCTAGCCATAAGTCTGCCACCCATGGAAACTCATGGTGCAGAAAGTGAGGGAGCTGACTCTGAGGAACCCTTGGGTTTTGTAGCTGGTACTCCATCAAAGGTCTCTGCTGCTCACACACCCTGCTGAACATACGGTATCTAGGGTTAGAGCGTGTGGTGACCTCGCACAACAGTAGGTGCTTCAGGCAGATGTAGGCCTTGCTGGAGTGTATTGCGGCTAGCTCCAGGTACTGTAGACTTGGGAAAGTGGGTGTCCAAGTGCCGCACTTTCACCCTTAACTCAGCTAATTTGGGGTATGTTTTTAAAAATCATTGCACCACTACATTGAACACGTGGGCCAGGCATGGAACGTGTTGGAGGCTGGCAAGCTCCAGAGCCCTCCAACAAGACAAAAAAGCCTGGCCCCAGGGGCAGCGGGGATAAACAAATTGCCATCTCATCCAGGATGGCATCCCTGACCTCAGAGGCAGTGTGCTGTCCGTCTCCCAAGCTGATGAGCTTCAGCCCAGCCTGCTGACGTCTCCCCACACCAGTGTTGCAGCGTTTTCAGCTCGTAGCTGGGGTCAATCTAACAGCGGAGGAGGAGGAGGGTGGTGTTTCAGCCCTCCTCCCAGGAATGTTTTGTGGGGAGACAAGTCAGGAAAATTCTTGAAACGGGAGAGTTTTGCATCTTTGCCCTTGCTGCCTATGGACATCCCTTTGCCTCTAGCCACCATTTTCCCTGCTTTGCTTGCCTCCACATCCACACTGCTTTTGCCCCTAGACATCACCCCAGTCCATGCCTTAGCTTGTACCCCCAGTTTTTCCTGCTTAGCTTGCCTCCACATCCACACTGCTTTTGCCCCTAGACATCACCCCAGTCCATGCCTTAGCTTGTACCCCCAGTTTTTCCTGCTTAGCTTGCCTCCACATCCACACTGCTTTTGCCCCTAGACATCACCCCAGTCCATGCCTTAGCTTGTACCCCCAGTTTTTCCTGCTTAGCTTGCCTCCACATCCACACTGCTTTTGCCCCTAGACATCACCTCAGTCCATGCCTTAGCTTGTACCCCCAGTTTTTCCTGCTTAACTTGCCTCCACATCCACACTGCTTTTGCCCCTAGACATCACCCCAGTCCATGCCTTAGCTTGTACCCCCAGTTTTTCCTGCTTAGCTTGCCTCCACATCCACACTGCTTTTGCCCCTAGACATCACCCCAGTCCATGCCTTAGCTTGTACCCCCAGTTTTTCCTGCTTAGCTTGCCTCCACATCCACACTGCTTTTGCCCCTAGACATCATCCCTATCCATGCCTCTGCCCCTAGCCATAACTCTGCCACCCCTGGAAACTCATGGTGCAGAAACTTTGGGAGCTGACTTTGAGGAACCCTTGGGTTTTGTAGATGGAACTCCATCAAAGGTCTGTGCAGCTCACACACCCTGCTCAAGATATGGTATTGTAGGGTTTCAGCGTGTGTGAATGACGGACAACAGCCTGTGTTTGGACAGATGTAGGCCTTGCTAGAGTGTTTTTAGGCTAGCAGCGACTCCTGTGCACTTGCAAAAGTGGGCGCACAAGCGCCGCATTTTCAACAGTAGCTTCGGTACATTTGGGTATGTTTTTAAAAAACTTTGCACCACTAGGTTAGACGTGGGCCAAACATGGAACGTGTTGGAGGCTGGCAAGCTCCAGAGCCGCTACCAGGTTCCAGCCATTATCACAGGCGTAAAAATGCCAGGCCCCAGGTGTAGCAGGGAAAAAAAAATGCCATCTCAGCCAGGATGGCATCCCTGACCTCGGAGGCACTGTGCTGTCTGTCCCCCAAGCTGATGAGCTTCAGCACCGCCTGCTGACGTCTCCCCACACCAGTGTTTTAGCGTTTGCCGCTAGTAGCTGTGGTGGAGGTTGCAGCGTCGTAGGGTTTCAGTCTACTCCTGCCATGAATTTTGGCCTGGGAGAGGAGATAGGCCACCCCAGTTTGCACCCGGGGAACAGACTCCACCACATTCACCCTGCCTGTCATTAAAGATAAGCACTGCAGCATCCCTGACCACAGGCGCTTGTCCAAGTGTCGGTGGTCAAGTGGACCTTGCAGCAAAGCGCGGAACTAAGGGCCCACCTGATGTTGAGTGACACGTGCTGGTGCAAGGCGGGGACGCCACACCGGGAGAAGTTGAGACGGCTAGGGACGGCATAGTGAGGTGCCACAGTTGCCATCAGGTCAGGGAAGGCGGGAGTTTCAACAAGCCGGAACGCCAACCTCTCCTGGGCCAGCAGTTTAGCGATGTTGGCGTTCTAGGCTTGCGTGGGTGGGTGGTTAGCGGTGTATTTCTGCCGGCGCTCCAATGTCTGAGAGATGGTGGGTTGTTGTAAAGAAGCGCCTGATGGTGCCTTTGATGGTGCAGGAGAAAGAGATAAGACAGAAACAGGGGAGGATGAGGGAGAAGTCAACAAAGTGGCGGAGGCAGATGAAGTGATGTCCTGGCTCGTCCTCTGGAGTGCATCGCCAGCACTGTGAGCAGAGGCAGTGGCATGAACGGCGGGCGACGTTTGTCCTGCCGTTGCTGCCTGCCACTGATTCCATTGCTTGGATTACAAATGACGGTGCATTGAAGTGGTGGACAGGTTGCTCTTCTCAGGGCCCCTACTCGATTTCGAGAGGCAAATTGTGTAGACGACACTATATCTGTCCTCGGCGCATTCCTTGAAAAAACTCTACACCTTCAAGAAACGTGCCCTCGATGGGGGAGTTTTTCTGGGCTGGGTACAAAAGGGAACATCTTCGGACATTCCGGGTCTGGCCTGGCTTCGGCAAAGCAGCTGACCTCTGCCTCTGGACATGTCTCTGCCTCTAGCTACCCTTTTTGGTGCTGCACCTGCCTCAACATCCACACTACTTTCCCAGCTTGACATCCGCCTTGTCCAGGTGGGGTCGGTGTCCTCGTCGTCCACCACCTCCTCTTCCAACTCCTGTCTCGCCTCCTCCTCCTGCACAATGCGCATGTCAACTGGCTTCCCTGACAGCAACTGCGTCTCATCGTCGTCGATGAGGGTGGGTTGCTGGTCATCCGCCACCAAATCGACCGGAGATGGAATGGAGGAGACTCTAGTGTTTGAGCATCTGGACACAGATACTCGTCTGTTAGGTCCGTGGAATCGCGAAATGGAGGGGCAGGTTGCGGTACAGTCAAAGGAAGGGAGAACAGCTCTGGGGAGCAGGGACAGTTGGGGTTATTGTTCTGGGAAGATTGGGAATTTTGGGTGGAAGGAGGACAAGACTGTTGGGTAAGAGGAGGTAGAGGCTGCCTGGCTGGTGGACAATGTGCTTTAAGCGTTATCCGACAGCCATTGCAAGACCTGTTCCTGGTTCTTGGGCCTACTAAGGTTTGTACCATTCAGCCTAGTTAATGTGGAACTTTTGTGCAAAGCGCAGAACTTAGGGCCCGCCTGATGTTAAGGGACACACGCTGGTACAAGGCTCAACTCACCCTAAGTGCCAAAAACACTACTGGTGCGAGG